>NC_135819.1:5167166-5467166 GCF_964213995.1 Mustelus asterias
GTAATGTGGTAGATGACCAGATAATCTGTTATGGTGGTTGAAATTTCATCTGCGCCAAGATACCAGGAGAACCTGCTGTTCTGCCCCTGTTAGAAATCCCTTTACATCTTTCCAGAGGAGCAGCAGATTAAGGCCTCAATTTAACTCATGACGCCAACAGTGCAACACTCCCATAGTGCTACGTTTAAATTGTCAGCTTAGATTATGTGGTCAGCTTGGGGGTAGGGCTCAAACCCATGATCTAAGAGTGTAAAGTGCTAACACTTAAGCCAACACTGACCTCAAGAGTGGAGATCTTTGCTGATTGGGTTTTTCAACATGAGTCAGTGGCAAAAGGAGAAGCAGCACAATGCACTTTGGTTTGTGGACAGTACAAAGGGTGGCACAGTGGTTAGCACTGCTGCCTCACAGCACCAGGGACCCGGGTTCGATTCCCGGCTTGGGTCACTGCCTGTGTGGAGTTTGCACGTTCTCCCCGTGTCTGCATGGGCTTCCTGCAGGTGCTCTGGCTTCCTCCCACACTTCAAAAAGGTGTGGGGATTCGGTCGATTGGCCATGCTAAATTGACCCTTACTGTTAGGGGATTAGCAGGGTAAATAAGTAGGGTTATGGGGATAGGGCCTGGGTGGGATTGTGGTCGGTGCAGACTCGATGGGCCGAATGGCCTCCTTCTGCACTGTAGGGATTCTATGGTGATTCTAAAAAGTGGGAGGCCAGCCACGAGTGTGTTGGAATAGCGAGATTTAGAGGTAATGAATATATGATGGCAGTTTCAATGGCAGATAAGCTGAGACATGGGCAGACTCAGGCAATGTCATGGTTGTAAAATTGGTCATCTTACCGAGTACAGATGTGGTCAAAAATCAGTTGCGAACAGTCTGGTTCAGTCTCAAAATGTTTGCCAGTGAGAGGGAGTGTGCTTGCAGGTAGGATAGGGACAAAAGATGATGGCTTCAGTCTTCCCAATATTTAGTTGGAGGAAATCTTTTGTTGAGTTGGCCAAGTACTGTGACAAGTCAGGGTGCATGTATATAACAGGAGGCGGCCAAGCCTAGGTCCCTGGAGAACACCAGAAGTAACAGTTCAGGAGCAGAAGGAGAAACCCCTCTGGCCGTGACTGAATAAATAAGGAACTGGGTGAGTAGAGGCCCACCCAGGTGGACAACCAGGTGGTATTGGAGGTGGATACTGCACTCAGTCTTCTCCAAGGCTGCAGACAGGTCAAGAAGAGCAACGACGAGCAGTTTACTCTAGCAGAGGGTTATTTGTGACAGTCGAAAGCTGTAGTTTCAGAACTGTGGGAGGGGGAAGATTGCAGGTTTTCAAACATGGAGTTGCAGGAAGGATAGAGAAGGTCATAGTCACAATGATGGTTGGAGATAAGGTGGCAAAGAGCTATCAATGGTTTAAGAGGGATGATGATAAATTTGAAGGTGAGTGACGTACATAACTGTTTGCTCTGCTCAGGTACTATCAACTGACGAGAACGAGAGAGAGAAGTTGGATGATCAGTAATACAGCTGGAATCGAGAGAGAGCGCACCGCAGCGAGTGAGAACACAATTACGATGCTTCATGGTTACCCCTAAATATGCATTAGCAAGGTTCCAGGCCTGGGGAGGGCAAAGCCATAATGCAGAAGTAAATACCACACATTAACACAGAAAGCTGATAATTCAACATTTTGCGAGCTGTGTTATATTCTGAGAAAATCCAATTGTTTGAATTTTAAGGAACAGGCATCTTTCACAAGACCAAATTTTAAAAAATCAGTCGGGGGTCATTTGATGCAAGCGCAGGACCAACTGCATTTCCACAAGCTCCGGCGCTACTTTAAAAAAAAAATCCTTTCATCTATCCTGATGCACGATCCATAAATTATCTGATCCTGGCGTGTATATTCCATGCTATGTTCCTGGAAAGTTTCGATGAAGGGAGCCAAGCAAACTCAAGAAAAAAAATCCTCCTTTGAATAAGGCGAGTGGAGAGCTCCAGGGTGGGGTCTTGTTTGCAGGGGCAGTTTAGCTGGGGTGTGGGCTCAGCCTCTGGCAAATTGACGGCTGACATTGTGAGTAAAGTTGTGGATGTCGGTCTTGGTTCCCTGGCACAAAGCATTGCTGTTCACATTGAGAAACCGCAAAGATATCCGAAATAAAATGGATAGTGAGGGGGGAGGGGGCAAGCAGTTTGGTATAGAAGTGGCGTACAAGTCCTAAGTGGGTGAGAAAAATTCCCTTTAGAACTCATGGTGTCACGTTTTTCTTTTTGTTATTTGGGGTCTCCTGTGAAGTACAGAGGGGTCATGTATCCTGGAAAGGACTGGGTTTTATTGTTGGCACCTCCGACGTAACGGGAGTTGGGGGAAATATTTACTGGCGCACACCAGAGCGTTTGGGGAATCCTCGGCTGTCTAGCCTTTCTTGGGCTGGCTTCCTATATGTTCCTCGGCTGCGTGGGTTTTGACAGTGGCTGCTTGGTCGTTTGGCTCCTGGACAGTATGCCGAGTACATCATCCTGCTGGGAGGAGGTTCCTGCCCTTCCCAGAGATATCCCAACTTGTGGATGTCTGGACGACAATGACAGCTGTTCCTGTTGCGAGAGTTTCCTTGATTTGGGGGTGGAGGGCGCAATCCTGTTGATGGCGGGGCCCCGAGTGGCGCCGCTGGTGTGACTGGAGATAGGGGAAGTTTGCTTTGTTTGAAAGTCAGGGATGGCGTTAGTAATCCTGGCCTGTTCACCCTTGTTTTAAGCTCATCTTGGCTGGGTAGGTTAAGGCAGTACCTATTTGATCATCTGTTCCAGATCCTGTCCCGCCATCCCAGGGATCAGTCTGGTAAACTCTCACTGCACTCCCACTGTAGCAAGAACATCCTCAAGATAAGGCGCCCAAACCAGCACGCAATATTCTAGGTGTGGCCTCACCAAAGTCCTGTATAACTGCAGCAAGACATCCTTGCTCCTGTATGCAAATCCTCTCATGATGGCAGCCAGCATACTGTCTTTACTGTCTGCTGCCCCTGCACTCTGGGTCTTGTTGCACCCCTCAATTTATAGACAGGTCTGCCTTCCAGCTTTTGCTACCAAAGTAGATAACCTCACATTTATCCACACTATATTTCATCTAACATGCACTTGCCTGAATAACACTGAAGCATCTCTGCATCCTCCTCACAGCTCACCCTCCCAGCCAGCTGTGTCATCTGCAAATCTGGAGATACATGTATATTGGGGTCCCAGCACTAATTCCTGTGGCACCTCACCAACCACTGCCTGTCATTCACATAAAGGCCTGTTTCAGATAAAAGGCCTGTTAGTTTTCTATCCACTGGATTACATTACCCCCAATCCCATGTGCTTTAATTTTATAAGCTAATCTCAAATCCAAATAAACCAATCCACTGGCTCCTCCACTAGTTACATCCTCAAATAATTCCTGTGGATTTGTCAAGCAAGATTTCCCTCCGAATCCACGCTGACTGTTCCATTCTGCCACCATGGTCCAAGAGCTCTGCTAATAAAAATTTTGATAGTGGATTCTAGCATCTTCCTCACGACCGATGTCAGGCGGGTTGGTCTTTACCTCCCTTTTTGAATAGTGGGGTTACACTAAAGTTAATTTATCACAAGGCGGCTTACATTAACACTGCAATGAAGCTACTGTGAAATTTCCCTAGTCGCCACATTCCGGCACCTGTTCGGGTCAATGTACCCTAACCAGCACGTCTTTCGGACTGTGGGAGGAAACCGGAGCATCTGGAGGAAACCCACACGGACACGGGGAGAACGTGCAGACTCTGCACAGACAGTGACCCAAGCCAGGAATCGAACCCAGGTCCCTGGTGCTATGAGGCAGCAGTGCTAACCACTGTGCCACCCAGCTGCCCTCCAATCTGTAGGAGATTTCACTCACCATTGGTGGTCATGCCTTTACTTTTTTAGACGCCAAGCTCTGGAATGCTCTCCTTGAATCTGTGCCTCTATTTCTCTTTCCCCTGTTAAGGCTCGACTTAAAAACCTGTGACAATTTTGTTTACCTGGGATTTTTGACTAGGTTGGTTAAGAAGGTTAAGGCTCATGGGATACAAGGAGAAGTGGCTAGATGGGTGGAGAACTGGATTGGCCATAGGAGACAGAGGGTAGTGGTCGAAGGGTCTTTTTCCGGCTGGAGGTCTGTGACCAGTGGTATTCCGCAGGGCTCTGTACTGGGATCTCTGCTATTTGTGATATATATAAATGATTTGGAAGAAGGTGTAACTGGTGTAATCAGCAAGTTTGCGGATGACACAAAGATGGCTGGAATTGCGGATAGCGAAGAGCATTGTCGGGCAATACAGCAGGATATAGATAGGCTGGAAAATTGGGCGGAGAGGTGGCAGATGGAGTTTAATCCGGATAAATGCGAAGTGATGCATTTTGGAAGAAATAATGTAGGGAGGAGTTATACAATAAATGGCAGAGTCATCAGGAGTATAGAAACACAGAGGGACCTAGGTGTGCAAGTCCACAAATCCTTGAAGGTGGCAACACAGGTGGAAAAGGTGGTGAAGAAGGCATATGGTATGCTTGCCTTTATAGGACGGGGTATAGAGTATAAAAGCTGGAGTCTGATGATGCAGCTGTATAGAACGCTGGTTAGGCCACATTTGGAGTACTGCGTCCAGTTCTGGTCGCCGCACTACCAGAAGGACGTGGAGGCATTGGAGAGAGTGCAGAGAAGGTTTACCAGGATGTTGCCTGGTATGGAGGGTCTTAGCTATGAGGAGAGATTGGGTAGACTGGGGTTGTTCTCCTTGGAAAGACGGAGAATGAGGGGAGATCTAATAGAGGTATACAAGATTATGAAGGGTATAGATAGGGTGAACAGTGGGAAGCTTTTTCCCAGGTCGGAGGTGACGATCACGAGGGGTCACGGGCTCAAGCTGAGAGGGGCGAAGTATAACTCAGACATCAGAGGGACGTTTTTTACACAGAGGGTGGTGGGGGCCTGGAATGTGCTGCCAAGTAGGGTGGTGGAGGCAGGCACGCTGACATCGTTTAAGACTTACCTGGATAGTCACATGAGCAGCCTGGGAATGGAGGGATACAAACGATTGGTCTAGTTGGACCAATGAGCGGCACAGGCTTGGAGGGCCGAAGGGCCTGTTCTTTGTATGCAGAGTCATGCGAGTTCAGATTAGGGTGATTGGCAGGGGCAATCATGTGAGGAGCTAAGCTTAAGACCAGTTTCATTTTTAAAGTACAAGTAGCTGCTGCCTGGGCCTGCTAGAAGTAACAGATGCCTCTCTCTCTCTTTAGAGGCTTGCTGAAAGCTCCATGACTGTTAGCCTAAGTCACAAGCAAGTATGGGCTGTGTTTCGCTAACCAAGAGGGGTCCAAGTTTATAAAGGAAATTTTGCTTGATTGGAACTCAATGATAGGTTAGCAGTTGAGAATTGTATTCTGTCTTGTTTAAGTATTTTTCAATTGTTAAAAGTTAGGCACATTTATCTTGTAGTGAAACTGTGTTAAATAAAATCTTGTTTTGATAAAAGCTCCCTGGTGTGATGGTGGAATCGTGCCAGGAGTGAAACATCCTATCCATTAATGCCAAAATTGAAATTGATGGGGTCAAGTCTGACTTCATAATATACCTTGGGGTTTCTGATCTGGCCCCCTAACAAATTCAACCTTAATTCTTCCCTGGCTTGGTCTCCAATTTGGTTTGATTAAGCTCCCTATGAAGTACGTTGAAGAAACAGACGCAAGTTGCTGTAGTGGGCACAAACTCTTTTTCCATTTGGCTTCCATCAACTGAGGGGCCAGCCCTTGGACGTAAACATGCAGAATAAGATCAAAATTAAGGAGACACCCAGATGGAGACGGCCCAAAAGAAACAGGCCCTCCAATTTCTGGATATGCCTTGCTCTGTATTAGTAGCCCTCAACATGTCAACAAGGATCTTCCCCCCACTCCAGCTTGCTTAGGATGGCAAGTGGTGGTATTCAGCCAAGCTTTTAGAGTCACAACCCACTCAACTCTGTGGGCGGCATGGTGGCACAGTGGTTAGCACTGCTGCCTCACGGCGCCAGGGACCCGGGTTCGATTCCCGGTTCCGGTCACTGCCTGTGTGGATTCTGCACGTCCTCCCCGTGTCTGCGTGGGTTTCCTCCGGGTGCTCCGGTTTCCTCCCACAGTCTGAAAGACGTGGTTAGGGTGCATTGACCCCGAACAGGCGCCGGAGTGTGGCAACTAGGGGAATTTCACAGTAACTCCATTGCAGTGTTAATGTAAGCCTTACTTGTGACTAGTAAACAAACTTTTTTTTTAAATCTTCAAGCGGTGGGGAGGTTATTTAACAGAATTAATAATAGTTCAAGTCTATCTCCTTCTTTGCTCAACACACTTGTGCGGATTTCCCAGGTCTGGTCAGTGGACCATCAAGGGGAGGGACACCTAACAACTCCAGTCCCCTCCCTCCACTAAGTCGGTAATTATCGGGCACCCCAGCTGAGACAAGCTAACTCGGCACGAATCAATCAGACCCAGGCCTTCCCTAGCCGAATCTCACAGGGAGCCGACAAAGGGCAGCATCTTACACTCTAGAAATGAGCTAGCACTGAATCTGCCACAAATAAAAAAAAATTCTCGCACGTTGTTAAGTAGCCAAGCAAAAAAAAAAATCTGTCAAAACGCATTGCTCAGCAAGGAGGAAAAATATTAACTTAATCCATTAGCAAAAGCAGTTAACCACACTAACCCATACTGTTTGCTATTGGTGGCTAGCAGGGAATGAAGCGGCGTGAATAGCAGTCATCATACACCGAGCGAGAGGAACCCAAGAATACTGTGGCATCGTGAAGGACTGGATTAGTTAGCACGTCCCCACTGCATGTCCTTGCATGCAGTCATCTTCTCCAAGGAACTCGAGAAATCCAAATTGCTCCCCAAGGAGCCATAACAGCCTTTAGAACAAAAAGGCATGTCACTGTTGCAGCCATATGAAATGACATCCTTTACTCTCTGGAGAGCAGCAATTTTCTTTCTCTTCTTCCCCCCTCCGCTAGAGTTGGGATTTACTGGAGCTCAGACACCTCAGCGTGTGCTGCTAGCTTGATCAATCAAATTACTTTTGCATCGGTGTTATAAAGTTTGAGAGCAATGCCACTTTTTTAAAAAATTAAATAAACCCTTACAATCTTTCCAAAGGACAATAAACACAAGACAGGCCCTGAGACAAAAATGGGAAAGTTCCGGTCGTAGTAAGTGCAAATTCTTTGACAACTGTTCATTGAAAGGGGAGACCGACTGCATACAACTACTCAAAATATCCGAGAGCCACTGGCATCTTTATTTTCAAAATAGATCCGCTCTCATGACAGAGACACGATGATGGCAGCAGCTTGCAATGTGCTTCCCAGGACTGCAGAATGTTTGGCAGGAGGGGGAAGTAGTTTCAGCGAGGGGTGAGAATTATCATGGTGCCTACAGCCAGTGGGTCAGCTTCCCAATATAGAAGTGGAGAAGGATGCCACTCGATCCATGGAGCCTGCACCAACAGCAATCTCACCCAGGCCCTATCCTCGTAGCTGCAGAGTTACCCTGCTTAGCCCCCCTGACATTAAGGGACAATTCATTACGCACAATCCACTTAACCTGCACATCTGTGGGAGGAAACCGGAGCATCCGGAGGAAACCCACGCAGACGTGGGGAGAACGTGCAGACTCCACACAGTCACCCGAGGCCAGAATTTGAGGGCGGCAGACACAGTGGTTAGCACTGCTGCCTCACAGTGCCGGGGATCGGAGTTCGATTCCCGGCTTGGGTCACTATCTGTGCAGAGTCTGCACGTTCTCCCTGTGTCTGTGTGAATTTCCTCCAGGTGCTGCCATAGTCCAAAGATGTGTGGGTTAGGTTCATTGGCCATGCTCAATTGCCCCCGTGTCAGGGGGGAACCAGCTAGGGCAAATGCATAGGGTTATGGGGATAGGGCCTGGATGGGATTGTGGTATGTGCAGACTTGATGGGCCAAATGGCCTCCTTCTGCACTGTAAGGGTTCTATGATTCGATGAATCGAACCCAGGTCCTTGGAGCTGTGAGGCAGCAGTGCTAACCAGGCACCCCATTCCACCTGGACACTGGAGCACTGGGGTGTGGAGGATCACCGCACAACCTGAGGGGCACACGAGATAAATCCGTTTAGACAGTAGCCCTTTAAATGTTCACCACTGTGCACAGTGACAATGGGTAGGTGATTCCTTTGCACTTCCCTTCATTGGAGGAGGATAAAATACGGTGGTTAATCAGGTGCGGCAGAGGGGATTTTTATCTGTTACACAAAGCCAGTTAATGGGCCCAAGCAAGTGGAGCATCACATTTCAATTAAATCCATGATTGGGTTCGTGTTTTCTATGATTTCGAACCCAGGCACATTGTCAGTCAGTAAATGAACGCATGGCAAAACTATTGCAAGGCCCCAATATGCTGTCCAGGGAGTAACATCGAAAACTCCCAGTAAAACGTTTGAGGATGATTAAAAAGATCACAAGGTCAATCCTTAACCCACTGTGATGGCTGATCCTAGTCAGCATGCAACAACTGACCCTGGATTGAGGTCTTGGAAGAGAAACAAAAACATGAACAAACAGTGAAACCCTATATTAATCATGGAATCCCTACATTGCAGAAGGCCATTCAGCCCATTGAGCTTGCACTGACAGCAATCCCACCCAGGCCCTAGCCCCATAACTGCACATACTGACCCTGCTAATCCTCCTGATAAGTCGTCTAACAACACCAGGTTAAAGTCCAACAGGTTTATTTGGTAGCAAAAGCCACTAGCTTTCGGAACAGGCTGTCCTCCTGATACCAAGGAGCAATTTAACATGACTATTCCACCTAACCTGCACATGGTGGCACAGTGATTAGCACTGCTACCTGGGCACCAGGTACCCAGGTTCAGTTTATTTATTAGTGTCACAAGTAGCTTACATTAACACTGCGATGAAGTTACTGTGAAAATCCCCCAGTCGCCACACTCCGGCACCAATTCGGGTACACCAAGGGAGATTTTAGCATGGCCGATGCACCTAACCAGCACGTCTTTCGGACTGAGGGGGGAAACTGGAGCACCCGAAGGAAACCCACGCAGACACAGGGAGAACGTGCAGACTCTGCACAGACAGTGACCCAAGCCGGGATTCAAACCCACGCCCCTGGCGCTGTGAGGCAGCAGTGCTAACCACTGTGCCACCGTGCCTTCAATTCTGGCCTTGTGTGACTGTCTGCATGGAGTTTGCACGTTCTCCCCGTGTCGGAGGGTTTCCTCCAGGTGCCCAGTTTCTTCCCACAGTCCAAAGATGTGCAGGTTTGGTGGATTGGCCATGCTAAATTGCCCCTTAGCGTCAGGGGGAATACCAGGGTAAATGCATGGGGTTACGGGGATAGGGCCTGGGTGAGATTGCTGTTGGCGCAGCCTCAATGGGCCAAATGGCCTCCTTCTACGCTGTAGGGGTTCCATGATTCGGTTCTATCTTTGGACTGTGGAAGGAAACTGGAGCACACGGAGGAAACCCACGCAGACATGGGGAGAACGTGCAAACTCCGCACACACACACACACACAGTTACCCAAGGCCAGAATTGAACCCTGGTCCCTGGCTGTGTGGGGCAGCGGTGCCAAACACTGTGCTGCCCATATTGTCAAGTAACAACTCCAAAATTCACCGCCAAAAGCTACGTTAACCATAAAGTGGTCATCATGCAGAGAACCACACACAAAAAGTAATGGATCAGCGCTTGGGCTGGAGGTCAATGGGATTTTTGTTTTAACGAAGGGTTTGCAAAATGGCTGCTACGATCACCTGCATAATCAGAGTATCAGAAACTAGCTCAGTCAGCTGTGAAATGTCTGCTGGGCATACCCTGTAAAAATTACACGTCTGTCTCCAGCTCCAGGACCCATTTCCTTCGCTCTCATGAGCAAATTAATCCAGCACGCCACATCTTGGAAACCGCTTTCATTTTTCCAACTTGAAAAGGTCTGCAGCCCTTTCATATCCGTTCCCAGCCAAGGCAGTAACAGACACATCCTCAACTGGTGCGAAGGAGACACACTTTTCTAACAAAAAAAAAAGGAGTTTACTCGCTTTGGGAACTCTTTTTGCTGCTACAGTTGCACGCTCACTCTCCCTGATCACTCACCTGCCAACTCCAAAGGCTTGGCAACGGATCACTTGGGAGTTAGGAGCCGTTCAACTTTCTTGAAAGGGCGGAATTTTTCAAAGCTTAATTTCCTTGTGTCTGGTTTCAATAGCATCCCTGCCCCCAGGGGGGGGCATCGGTTTGCGTTTGATGCCAGCTCCCGGAGGTTCGCTCGACCGCGCCAAACGGCAAGTCTGGCTATTCAACCAGGGAGGCCATCGCCATTAATTCTGCCCTCACCCAGCAGGAGACAGTGGATAGTGGCCAGGAGTAGGTGATAGTCTGCAGCACGGAAACAATGAGGCCAATTTTAATGTCATTACTACTGGTTTGGTTAAAAATGGACATCTGTGGCTAGAAGTTAACTGGGTGTTTGGGGGGGGGGGGGGGGGGGGTGCAGTTCTGGTCTTTGACTATTTATTTAAAAAGTTCATTTATTTATTAATGTCTTAATGTCACAAGTGGGCTTACATTAACACTGCTATGAAGTTACTGTGAAAATCCCCTAGCCGCCACACTCAGGCACCTGTTCGGGTACACCGAGGGAGAATTTAGCATGGCCAATGCACCGAACCAGCATGTCTTTGGAAGGAAACCGGAGCACCTGGACGAAACCCATGCAGACACGGGGAGAACGTGCAGACTCCATGCGGTGATCGAAGCTGGGAATTGAACCAAGTCCCTGGTGTTGTGAGGCAGCAGTGTTAACCACTGTGCCATTGTGCTGCCAATAGCTCACAACGCTGCTAATGCTCAACTTTGGGGGAGGAGCAGGAAGCAAGGAGAAATACCTCAAAGCCACTGCTCAGCGAAGACCATTTTGGGAATTAATCACTGACGAACATCCACAAAACAGAACTCTTACAGTCAGAGAATCCCTACAGTGCAGAAGGAGGCCGTTCAGCCTGCACCAACAATAATTCCATCCAGGCCCCATCCCCATAACCCCCACGTATTTACCCTGCTAATCCCGCTGACAGCAAGGGGCAATTCAGCACGGCCGGAAGAAATGTGCAAACTCCACACAGACCAGTGACCCAAGCCGGGAATCGAACCCAGGTCCCTGGCGCTGTGAGGCAACAGCGCTAACCACCGTGCCACCCCAAGCACAGCGCCAAGCTTCAAAACGAATTCCGAATCTTTGTGCCTCTGACAGAGCAGAAATTAAAAACACCAAACACAGAATTAAAGAAAATATACAAATAGGCCTTGCACTTTCGGAAACAAGCAGCCGGAATCTTATCACTGATTAGCTGCTCTGGCTGTGATATTTTAATTGTATTCATCTAGATCAAGAAAGCTGCTATTGTCCATTAAAAATTTGAAGCCACGAGCAAGTGTGTGTGTGTGTGTTGTCAGAGACAGAAAGCTCCCATCTCTCCATCTGGCTGGCTCTAATTTCCTCCTCTACAATTGGCCACAGCAGCCTGTCTGTTCAGAACAGGAAATCGAGGTATCAGCTGATGACCTTCCAAAATGCTAATTCTGCCTCCATATGGCTATGCATTAATACAGTTATCACACAGCCATACGAACACTGGGGGCTCAAATTGAAAGCTCGTACGTGTGCCTCTCCATCCGAAACGTACCGCCCCCTCCACCTTAAAAAGAACACATGCTGCGAAACATTATCCTTCACGCGAGTACGCGACTGTCCCTCGCTCCCATTGTCTGCCACGGGCTCCCCCCCCCCCCCCCCCCCCCCCCCCATAGAAACAGCCCAGTGCTAGGTGCATGTTTGTTAAGCCAGGGGACGACAAAATTCCTCAGTGGTCCCCCCCCCCATTTCAAAGCAGCTTGAAGCACGATCAAGTTCCTTTGATGGCCCCAAACTTTAAAAAAAAAGAGCCGAGTGCTTTGTCCGTCGCGGTGGCTGATTTAATCCCATTCTTCCGAGGCTGGCGTGCACAGCACACAATAGTTCAACTCTGACAGTCGCCTGCCTCTACACCAACTTCTGCAGCACTCAGTGCTCCAAGGCCCTAAGCGGTTCCTTGCACTATCCTGCTTGCTGCAAGTCTTTTAAATATTCACTGCTGCAGCACACATCCTGCAGCACTCACTCCGGTCGCCGCGTTTTCAGAACTGGAGAGTTACAAAACAACATATTCAACTGTTAAAAATAACAGGTCACCCCCAAGGTGAATAAAAATGTCTGGGAGGGGTGGTGGGGGGGCAAGGCAAAGGAAAACAGTAAATTTTAACCAAGTATTGGTACATTTTAAGAGGAGTGCGCAAGAGAGAGAAAACCTTAATGTCAAGTTGAAAAAATAAAATGGAAAGCAAGTACTCAATGCAGTCCTGGTGTACAACTGAGCAGTCAGCAACTCAATTCATAAGTGCTGCGCTTGGAGACATTCAAACTGTATGGGAGCTGGAAACCTATCAATGTAAACACCATTTGTATTTGCATTCAGTTTTAATCCACAGTGTAACTATTTTGGGTTTGTTTTCTAGATCCCAGGGTCTTGATTCAGATCGAGCCAACATTCTCAGGGTAATTGAGTTTTTAAAAACGACATCAAACACTGTGCAGGGATAAGCTCCAGAGCCATGCCTACAGCCTGCACCTCAAACTGGAGGAGGCTTAACTGAAAGCTCACCGCTACACAATGCTGACCCTGAGACAAACAGCCAATTGCTAGATTTTAATCCACCTCCCCACCCCACCCCCGTTGCGTCTGCAGTCTGCATGTACCATGCCTAAAGAAAAGAAAGTCCAAGTTTCCTAGAAGAGGGTCAAGAAAGCCCAGAAGAAACCGCCAATGAAGAGTGGCAAGGTGGTGGTGGTCCAGGAAGGAGTCACTCTATCTACAAAGTGGCGAAGCAGGTTCATCCCGACACCGGCATCGCCGCCAAGGCTATGGGCATCATGGACTCGTTCATCAATGACATCTTAGAGCACATCGTGGGCGAGGCTTCCTGCCTGGCCCATTACAACGGGCGACAGACCAGCAGATCCCAGGAGATCCAGACCAGCGTGTGCCTGCTGCTGCCTGGGGAACAGGCCAAGCACGCTGTGTCAGAGGGGACAAAGGCAGTTTTTGATAGGATTTATTATCGTCACGTTAGTATACAGTGAAACGCATCGTTTCTTGCGCGCCACACAAAGCAAACCGCTCATAGAGAAGGAAATGAGAGTGCAGAACGTAGTGTGACAGTCGTAACTAGGGTGCAGAGAAAAATCAACTTAATGCGAGGCAATTCCATTCAAACGTCTGATGGTTATCAGGGAAGAAGCTGTTCTGGAGTCGGTTGGTACGTGACCTCAGACTTTTGTATCTTTCTCCCAACGGAAGAAGGTGGAAGAGAGAATGACCAGGGTGCGCGAGGTCTTTGAATATGCTGGCTGCTTTCCCAAGGCAGTGGGAAGTGTAGACGGAGTCAATGGATGGGAGGCTGGTTTGCGCGATGGATTGGACTACGTTTACAACCCTTTGTAGTTTCTTGCGGTCTTTTGTATCTTTTACCAAGTAAAACAGTACAATGCATTGAAAAACATAGCCCAAAAAACCCCAAGATAGTGCAGGAGTCCCCAAATGCCCATGTGGAGCATGGTGACAATGGGGGAAATGGAGAGATGAAATGGCTTTGAATTAACGACCACACATCCATGCAGTAGTTGCACAGAATGTTCTTGCACTTGAAAAGGAGGGAGCAAAGTTACTCTTCAGAAAGGGTTGACCTGGAAGTTTTAAGAATCCAGATAGATTTTGACAAGAGTAGACACAAAAGATTGAATATTCCCACTTGTGAGGAAGAGCAAAACTAGAGGCTGGGTGATAAACAAGAAATCCGATGGGAAGTTCAGGAGAAACATCTTTACCCAGAGAGTGGTTACGACAAGAGCTCACTACCACAAGGGGTAGTGGATCTGAATATTACAGATACATTTAAGGAGAGGCTAAATAATCATGAGAGAAGAGAATAAAGGGTTATGCTTTTTAAAGTTTATTTATTAGTGTCACCAGTAGGCTTACATTAACACTGCACTGAAGTTACTGTGAAAATCCCCAGTCGCCACACTCTGGCTCCTGTTCGGGTACACTGAGGGAGAATTTAGCACGGCCAATGCACCTAACCGGTATGTTTTTCGGACTGTGGGAGGAAACCCATGCTGTCACCCAAGTGTGGGAATCGAGCCCAGGTCCCTGGCACTGAGGCAGCAGTGCTAACCACTGTGCCGTCCATGCTGATGGAGAGAGATGTGGAAGAGTTCGTTCGTATGGAGCCTAAATGCTGGCATGGTCTGGTTGGGCCAGCTGGCTCAGTCACGTTTTAGATTCTGTGCAAGCTCAAATATTTAGTCCTTCCAAGTGTAGAAATCTTGGCAAACCTGACAACTTTACTTAACAGTTGGCAAAGTCTAGCTGCCGGGAAGGGTAGCTTCTTAAAACAAAAGACACAAAAATTAGATTTTAAGACACCGTATAGGTACATCCACCTTCATAAAACTTTGGGTGACGTGATAGAAAATACCTAAAATTTAGCTTGGTGTAGAATGGGTCCCACCCGAAGCATTAACCCATCTGTCAAGTGTAAACCAGACCACCATGTACAGCCAAATGCAGGCTTTCCTCTTCTTCAGCTTAAGCTTTGCTTCTGCTTCTGGGTGTCAGTTCTAACTCAGTTGGTATCACTCCCGCTTCTGATTAAGGTCATGGGTTCAAGTCTCATTCCAGACATTTAAGCACATAAGTCTATGCCATCGCTTCAGTGCAGTACTGAGGGAATGCTGCATTGTTGGAGGGGGTCATCTTTCAGAAATGACATTTAAAAAAAGGGAAGACCTTAGATTTAAAAGGTGGACGTAAGGAGACCCTAAGCTGTGATTTACCAGATATCAGAGGTAGGTTCTTTACTGAGTAGTAAGGACGTGGAATGCCCTGCCTGCAACAGTAGTGCACTCGTCAACATTAAGGGCATTTAAAGGGTCATTGGATAAACATATGGATGATATCGGAATAGTGTAGGTTAGATGGGCTTTAGATTGGTTTCACAGGTCAGCACAACATTGAGGGCTGAAGGGCCTGTACTGAGCTGTAATGTTCTATGTTCCGTGTGATAAAAGAAACATCAAAGCCCTACAAGGGCCTGTGCAATCTCTGGTTGGAGTGCTTACAATGTATGCCAAAGATAGGTGTGCTTCAACAAAGATGTTTCAGCACAACTACAACACTGGCAAAGTGGGAAATTTCCCAACTTATGTCCTGTAAAAGCAGGACAAATCCAATCGCCACCCTATCAGTCAACTCTCCAAGACAGCAGTAACTGATGGATAACGTCATCCACAGTGCTATCGAGCTGCACAGAATTCAGCAATAATCTGCTCATTGACACTTCATTTGGATTCCATTAGGATTACTCAGCTCCAGATCTCATTTACAGCCTTAGTCCAGGTCCAAACATGGCCAGAAGAGCTGAATTCCAGGAGACAAGGCAAGGCTGACAACCCCCGACAGCACTTGACCAAATGTGGTCTCAAGTCCCCCCCACTGAGGGGAGTCAGGGAGTCCTTGTCCATGCCACCCTTTTTTAAACCCTCAAGCCAGTCCCAATTGCCCGCATTTGGCCATATCCCTCTATACCCATTTTACCCATGTCAATTTTGAAAATTTCAAAACACTCCAATTGTTGGAGTCATGCCGAGCATAAAGGAAAATAGTTACAAGAATTTCTCAGGACAATGCACAAGGCCCTTCAGCTGCTACATCGATGACCTTCCCTCCAACAGGAGGTCAGAAGTTCCATCCACAGCTCCTCAGGTACTGAAGCAGCCCAGGTTTGGGCTGCGAAGTGGCAAGTAACACTCGTGCCACACGATGGGGACCATCATCTCCATTGCCAACTTAAATACTGTGACTGATCAAGAGCAGGTCAGAGATAGAGACTATTGCACATCTTCCCTTGACATTCAATAGCATCAAATTCTCCATCAACATCATAGGGGTCGCCAACTTAAATATTGACCAGAGAATGTGCAACAAATGCCTTGCCTCCCCACCAACTAAAAGTCAGGAGTGTGATGGAACACTCTCCACTTCACTGGGTGAATGCAGCTTCAACTGAGCACCAACTAGAAATGGAAAAAAAATCACATTTACTAGGGTTTATCGTCCAGCTGCTCAATGAATACAATGGGTGATCAATGGCAATTGCAATTTCCTTCAAAATTAAAAAAGTCATGGCATTCTTTGTTGAAGGCTGAAGATTTTTATTTAGTGGACATGTACATAGAACATTACAGCGCAGTACAGGCCCTTCGGCACTCGATGTTGCACCGACCAGTGGAGCCATATGGACATCATGCATGCTTGGCTCAAACACAAAAATAAAATTGAAAAATCATAGAATCCCTACAGTGCAGGAGGCGGCCATTCAGCCCATTGAACATGTACCAACACAACCCCACCCAGGCCCTATCCTCATAACCCCACATGTTGACCCTGCTGGACCCCTGACACTAAGGGGCAATTTAGCACGGCCAATCCACCTAACCTGCACAGCTTTGGACTCAGGAAACCGGAGCTCCCGGAGGAAACCCAGGCAGACACGGAGAGAACGTGCAAACTCCACAGAGTCACCCGTGGGTGGAATTGAACCCGTGCTCCTAGCGCTGAGGCAGCAGTGCTCACCACTGTACCACCGTGCCACCCACGTAACTAACCGTAGCCTGTACGGGAGTCGAACCCACGCTGTTGATGTCACTCAGCATCACAAACCAGCCGTTCAACCAACTGAGCTAAACCTACCTACCTAAAATATGTACAAACTGAAGTCATTGAATCAAAACAAACTCTGCGTCTGCTTGAAAAGGAGACGGTTTGTTTAGTGCTGATCCTATACCTCAGGGCTTAAAACCGCAAAACAGACACTTTCCATTTTAAAATAGCATTCATCCAAAGGCAAAGAGCAGGTACCTGCAGCAGAGGCGTAATGTTAAATGGTCAGTCTGTTCACATACAAGGAGGCTCACCACACAGCTGCTTTGCAGTTTAACTGGCAACACAGGTGCCAACGCAAAATAAAAAGGTGGAGCACACAAGTCACACTCCAAGACCTGGCCGATACACTTCTGAAAAGGACAACACAGCACTAAGTGGAGACAGGGCTGCGTTTTTATTTTAATTAATTTATTCTGAAATCTGAATTCAGTGTGACAATCGATCGCATTTATATCGAATGCGATGCAAAAAAAAAAAGCGCAGTACAGGTTTGCAGTGTTGATGCAGAGCGCCAGAAGGTTAAAACTGATAACGCTTTCACTGACAGACTGACAGGAGAGTTATTTTCACTTCCAAATGAAAAATTTCACTATCAAATGTGCTTGCCTCTTGAATGCAATTTGAATACTGAATTTCATTAACAGTCTTAATTAGTTGCAAAGACACTTCAAGACCTGAACAATGGATTTCGGGTGTGGGGAAGGAAAGGGGGGAAAGAAACAATTTATTAGCAAATTCGAGCAACATGGCACACAGACTGTTGCAACTTGGATGGCAGTCGAAGCCGGCTTAACCTTTTAAACAGATAGCAACGCTTTTCCATTGAGAATGGCATGGTGGTACCGTGGTCAGCACTGCTGCCTCGCAGTGCCAGGGACCTGGGTTCGATTCCTGGCTTGGGTCACTGTCTGTGCGGAGTCTGCACGTTCTCCCCGTGTCTGCGTGGGTTTCCCCCCTGTCCAAAAGACATGCTGGTTAGGGTGCATTGGCTGTGCTAAATTCTCCCGTGTACCCGAGCAGGCGCCAGTGTGTGGCGACTCGGGGATTTTCACAGTAACTTCATTGCAGTATTAATGCAAGTCTGCTCATGACACTAATAAATAAACTTTAAAACCTTAAAATCATGAATAAAAAGCTACAAGTTTTGGTTAGATTTCTACGATCTCAATTTATACTTGAAAAGGAGGAAGGTAGCAAAGTGAATCGTACTTAGATTTTGAGATGTTAGGGAGGAAAAGGCCTCGATACAATTTTTCATGTAGGCAGCACGGTGGCAAGCACTGCTGCCTCTCAGCGCCAGGGACCCAGGTTCCATTCCTAGCTTGGGTCACTGACTACGCGAAGTCTGCACGTTCTCCCTGCATCTGCGTGGGTTTCCTCCGGGTGCTCCCACAGTCTGAAAGACGTGCTGGTTAGGGTGCATTGGCCGTGCCAAATTCTCCCTCAGGTGTACCCGAACAGGCGCCGAGTGTGGCAACTGGGGGATTTTCACAGCAACTTCATTACAGTGTTAATGTAAGCCTTACTTGCGACGCTAATAAATAAACAATGTGTTGCCTTGCAGGAACACGCATTGTCTTGTGTTTAAGCAACTTGGTAAAATTGATTTTACCACAATATTGCACTAATCGTAAAAAGCCAATGAGTCTCCCACGGATTCCGCAGGGATGAACAGACACTGGGTGCTTTCATGCAGGAAGGGAGATTGATGAATCACAGAATTATATTCACTATAATGGGGAGAAGAAAGGCCCTGAAAACTGACTAAAAACTGCTATGTGATCCAGGAATGCATTGCAGTTCCAACAACTTGGATGTGGTGAGGCCCAAAAGCAGTGAAGCGATTGAAAATTTTTTTAAAACATTGCTGCTCATTAAATTTGCTCTGCAGCGTTTAGACAGGCAGGTTTGCTTTTTTTTGGCGATATGGACATGACCACACTGCAAGTTATTTCGTGTTCCATTCTTGCAGAAAATTCATTCATACAGATAATGCTGAACGAGGGCAAACTCCTGAACATTGCTGCAGGAAAGCAGACACTTGCTTTCTGTTGCAGAACTGCATATCGGACAGGCAAATTACATTGGGCAAGAACCAATTTTCCCCTTTTTAAAAAAAAACAGAGAAGCTAGGATCAGCGTCTATAATGGAGGACAAACTATTAACAGATCAGCCGGGGAGAAAGACAAGGAGGTAGACAAGACAATGCTTTGTCTTTTGAAAAAGTATGCCAACTGTCGGAGAATAGGAACAGCAGGAGGCCGCTTCGTCCCCTTGAGCCTGTTCTGCCATTTAAATGAGATCATGGCTAAACTGTGACCTACATACAGTGTCTCTGTCTTTACCCCACATCTCTGAACATTTCTGGCCAAAACTTCATCAATGTCACATTTAAAATTAATTGATCTAGCATCAAGTGCCATCAAAGGGAGAACTGCAAACTTCTAACACTTTTTGCATACAGAGGCACTTCCTCATCTCATTCTTGGAAGGTCTGGCTCTCTAACCTTTAAACTAGGTCCAGTCATTCCCCCCCCCCCCCCCCCCCCCGTCCCCCCAATAGTGGGGGTAGTTTCCCTCCATCTATACCCTATCTGCTCCCCTTAACATCGTCAAAAACTAGGCAAAGTCATCCCTTAAATCTCTGAAGTTCCAGAGAATGCAACCTTTGTTTGTGCAACATCTTCTCAATTAAACCCATGGAGTCATGGAATCCATATGGTGAAGGAGGCCTTTCAGCCCATCAACTGACAAAGCATCTTACCTAGGCCCTATCCTTGTAAACCACACCCCCCCCCACCCCCGCCAAATTTACCTCACTAATATCCCTAACCTATGCATCTTGGGACACCGAGGGACCATTTAGCATGGCCATTCCGCCCAACCCGCACATCGTTGGACTGTGGGAGGAAACTGAAGCACCTGGAGGGAACCCACGCAGACACGGGGACAACATGCAAACTCCACAGTCACCCGAGGTCGGAATTGAACCTGGGTCCCTGGCACTGAGACAGCAGTTCTAGCCAATGTGCCACCGTACCTCCCCACAGGTGAATACCAGGAGTGGGCCACGGTCTCATTCTGGTCAATGTACACTGTCCTCCTAATGCCAAAAAGTCGATCAGTGTGTGAGATCCTAGGAAACACTGAATGAGCAAAGGGCAGAATGAATTACTTTAAACTTGGACAAGGAGCTGTCAAAATGTATTCAGGGTCTGCAGATATTATCCTGGCCGAATGTGCTGGGCTTGCATTTAAGAAAGGTCACGCAAGTTGCTATTCACCAGATGGAGATGGTCTTGCAGACACAAAAATTCTATGGACCAGAGAGGGACAGGAGTTCTCCCATTATTTTGGCCAACATTCCTCCCGGAATTCACAGAACCAAAAACAAGATTACCTGTTGATGTTCACTTGCTGTTGGTGTTCACTCATGTAACAGCAGCTGCACTTCAAAAAGAAACTCACTGCTTAGTTAGGCTTTTGACTAGCCAGAGGAAGCGTCATGGCATTACCCAAAATGAAAGTTCAATTAGAAAATATTTTAGAACCGCTACATCACTTGGAAACGCACCAGTGAGCAAAACGTCAACTGAGTCAACAGACAGAAGCGACCAGGTTCCACAGGGCTTCTGGTGTCGAAATATTTGCTGTTGCAGAGTGGACAGTTCTGAAAGTTGACGGTGCGCTCAAAATGGCACATAATCCAGGCCAGTTAAATATACAAGGACCCGAAGTTTCAAAGCACAAGTAACCCTCGTGTTTGGGCCTCGGCTCAAAATTTGCCTTGTTTATATTAAGTTTATGACCAGGGCGTAACAGGAATTTAGTACACCAGTGAAGGTTTACTGAGCTTTCACTACTAAATCCTACGTACACGCCACTCCAAATGAATGCATAAAATCCTACATCATAATGTTTAAGAGATCCTTGAAGCATGTACATAATGATCTGTGGTTAAGTCTACACATGCCATGTGAACACCTGATAAATACACGCTGTAAAGGTGCAGTTTCAGTTCCCAACCTCACTCAAGGCTGTGTAATAATAATAAAAAGTCGACGGCGTCTTATTTTCTATCCAGGAACCATGTGGAAATGTGGGCATCAAACCTGGCTGGAATGTTTCCCAAGGGGTAATGGGATGCTTATGGCATTTGGACACCATGGTTGCCATGTTCAGGTATCCCTGACCTCCACACATCATTGCCCGCCTTACGCTGGGGCTGGATGGACGCCATTGGCAGAACTAGAGGAAGTAACATCTGCATAGTCTATCTGTTGCTGGGATGCAGGAAAAGTCCATCCAAATGGGAAGTTGGCACTGGTAAGTGGTCAGTTCTGGCCAGCACCCCTTACTAACATGGAGGGGTGGCGCGGTGGCACAGTGGCTAGCACTGCTGCCTCAGTGCCAGGGACCTGGGTTCAATTCCAGCCTCAGGTCACTGTGTGGACTTTGCACATTCTCCATGTGTTTGCGTGGGTTTTCCTCCAGGTTTCCTACCACAGTCCAAAGATGTGCGAATTAGGTGGATTGGCCATGCTAAATTGCCCCTTAGTGTCAGAGGGATTTAGCAGGGGAAATATGTGGTTACGGGAATAGGATCTGGGTGGGATTGTGGTCGGTGCAGACTTGGGCTGAAGGGCCTCCTTCTGCACTGTAGGGATTCTATGATGAAGAGTGCCTGCTCCATTTTGGAAGAAAAGGTTTATTTGGCAAAACGAAGGCGCTTTCTTGGGCAAAATGAAGGAGCTTAATTCCCCTCAACAAAATGGATGCCTTCTGGATAAAAATGAGAAATGAAAATTCCATTAAAAGAAACAAGGAATTGGGAGCCGGGGCAGCCCATTGGCTTTGACGCTGCTCCATCGTCGCTCAGTCTCCGACAGCTCCACTTTCCCACCCTATCGCTCAATGTGTTTTGCGTGCACACTTCAATCTCAACCTTGAACATACTCAAAGCCCTCAGGGCACAGAACTTTGAAAATCCGCAACCCTGTAAGAAATCTCTTCTCGTCTTAACAAATCAATCTTGTGCCAGCCCGGACTTCCACCAGAATTTGAAGAGTGTAGCGAGTTGGGAATAGAGAAGGCGCTCATCCTCCTGCAACTCATAAGAGGTGTACATCTGTCAATTTTCATAGAATCCTACTCAGTGCAGAAGGAGGCGGCCATTCGAGTCTGCACCGACCACAATCTTACTCAGGCCCTATCCCCATAATCCCATACATTTACTTTAGCTAGTCCCCCTGACACTAAGGGGCAATTTAGCATGGCCAATCCACCTAACCTGCACATCTTTGGACTGTGGGAAGAAACCAGAGCATCCCCAAGCAAACTCCGCACAGACAGTGACCCAAGCTGGGAATCGAACCCAGCTGTGAGGCAGCAGTGCTAACCACTGTGCCACCGTGTTAAACCACAAAAATGGGCACACAAAAAGTCACGATTAGACTAACCAGCTCCTCACTCTGATATATTCCCTTGCGTTAAGAACTGCAAACAAGCCCCGGGTGTTCATTTTTCACCTCACCCAAGTTTTCGAAGCTTCAAAAGCCACTGCTTTGGTTTCGGGTAAAGACAAAGCGATATTTGAACAATACTTAAATCAGTATTTGGAAGTGAGGATTAGAGCGCCTCACAGCTTTGCACAAGTCATTCATTGGACCCAACTGCAGAAGCAGCACAGGAAAAATTAGGGACGGGTGTCAGGGCAGGTTCAGTTTGACAATAGCGGACACTTCAACACACTAAGGGGCGTGAAAAACTCCCTGTTTCAATTCTATTTAAAATTCTGCTTGCAGTGCTGGACCATTCTGCCGCATGCTATCCTTGCTATCATAAACTCCTCTCCCGGAGGTCACACCTCCTCTGCCCTCCCGCACTCGAGAAAAGGATCATGTCAGTTTGAGCGACATCCATTCTGGCAAATTGTACTGCATCCATCTACACATTAGACTCAAGTTAAATAGTACCAGAAAATTGGATTTAAAAACAAAAGCACAATGTACTTCACACCCCCCCAGCACATATTTAGAGAATAGGCATGAAGGTACAATACACGTCAGATTTTATGGCTTGCTGGAAGTCCCAGACCCCCGACAAGTGATGCTAGCTCTGGACCACCCAACCAAGCTTCCCAAGTGCTACCAAGACATCAGCAATCGGTTCATGTCTACACGCAGCGAGCCAAAAGTAAAACAGCCTACTTGGTGGAAGGGAGAGGGGATTACATTTAATTCACTTAATTTCTTTTTAAAGTTATCCAAGTTTCTTTTTAAATTTATCCGACTGACCAAACGACTAAGGATTTGAGACTTCCCAGAGATTGAGAATAGTTTCACAGTAAATAAAGCTAATTTGGGCCAACTCCAAACATTTGCTGTCAAAGCGGTCAGCAATTTATGGAACAAATAGGACCACCAGACCCATAGAGCTCTCTATAAACAATTAAAACCTTCGTCCCCAACAGACCCAGCTAAGCAAACAAACAAGCTAAATCCCACTGCTCAGTTTACAAGGGGCTGCAAAGTTAACGCGGCTTTGAGTTACATGCAAATCTTGGGCTACGAAAGGCAATCTCCGCCACACTGATGAGTAAACCAGGAGGGAGGGGGAAAACGGAGGAGATGAGAAACTGGACCATCACGAAACTTGGATAAATTGCAACCAGGCTATTAAACAAAAAGACTTGCATTAGAGCTTTTCACAATCAGCAGACATACCAAAGCACTAATGACGCACTTGGAGTGCAGTCCCTGTTGTAATGCAGCAATCGAATCAAACAAATAACAAAGAATAAACACCACTCATGTTCTCCAAATGCCATGAGTAATAGGGGCTGCCATTTTCCTCTGCCCCACTGGGGACCAGTGCGCTTTTGGCATTGCTGGCTAGTTAGGGGTGTTAAGTTGGCAGTCAAATGTGGTTTAGAATGCCACAATCTCACACATATCTGTGCACTAAGTATAGAACAAGTGAATTCAAAGCACAGGCAACCGTCCTGTCGAGTCATTGTAACTCGTGTGGCAGCACATTCATCAGGAAAATGGGTTGAAGCGTGTTAATTATAAGATGCTGCTGTGTCCCCCATCCCCAGGCACGGGTGGCACGCTGGCAGAGTGGTTAGCACTGCTGCCTCAGTACCAGGGACCCGGGTTAGATTCCGGTCTTGGCTCACTGTCTGTGTGGAGTTCGCACGTTCTCCGTGTCTGCATGGGTTTCCTCCGAGTGCTCTGGTTTCCTCCCACAATCCGAAAGACATGCTGGTTAGGGTGCATTGACCGTGTAAATTCGCCTTCAGTGTAACCCGAGCAGCTGCCAGAGTGTGGCGATTAGGGGATTTTCACAGTAACTTCATTGCAGTGCTAATGTAAGCCTACTTGTGACACCGAAATAAATTTTCATGCAGAAGAAACATCAAATTGCCCATAAAGTTCACAAGCAACAATTTTAATAAGCCAACAAGTGGATTTTAAGATTTCTCTCATTTGCGAAGTCTCAACTCCCCTGCTGGACAAAGCAGCTTGGTCCAATTCTCTCCCCTTCGTTTCGGTGAGATTAATCTCTGGAACTTCCTCTACGATCAGATGCTTAATGCAGAGAGAGAGCACGAGGCGACAGCTGGTCCTCCCAATTACCTTGCCCTGCAAGGTGTCACCTCTTCCCCAGCCCATGGAGAAAATGATGCACTGAGCCAACGTGCTTTGACGTCACGGTGGTGATTTTCAGATGACACTCTCCATCACTTTGCACTGCTGATAGCAAGCAGCAACCTGCAACCACCACCAGTATTACCAGATATAATCCAACTGAAACATCCAGATAAGATTGCTGGTTTAGCCTTGGTTCAGATAAACATAGCAGGCAAATATGCCAACCTTCGGATTTAGCTGAAATCTAATAATGTTGCGTCCCAACACACTGATGCAATGCACCTACAGAGTCCTATTTTATAATGAACATTTAAAGAGTGCCTTTTATTGAAAATGCTCAGCTAGTGATGCGTGTGTAATAGAGATCATAGAATCCTACAGTGCAGGAGGCGGCCATTCGGCCCATTGAGTCTGTACCAACCACAATCCCACCCAGGCCCTATCCACATATCCCTACATATTTACCTACTAACCCCTCTAACCTGTGCATCCTGGGACACCAAGGGACAATTTAGAATGGCCAATCAACCTAGCCCACACATCTTTGGACTGCGGGAGGAAACCGGAGTACTCGGAGGAAACCCACGCAGACACGAGGAGAATGTGCAGACTCCACACAGACAGCGACCCAAGCCGGGATTCAAACCCAGGTCCCTGGAGCTGTGAAGCAGCAGTGCTAACCACTGTGCTACCGTGCCGCTAGTTTTAGCTAGTTAACTAGCTATTTAGTTAGTTAACTAGCTATTTAGCTAGTTAATAGACCAACAATTGCACCAAACATTTTGCAATAAGCTAGCACGTGCACCAATTCTGTTCCTTGTTCCTAGAATTGCACGCAAAGAATCCAGCTGCATAAACAAGGGAATGCCCGGCAATGCGAATTACAATGCAGAACGCTACCATACACAAAGCACTGTTCATTTTACTGCACAAGACTGCAAATGAAAGTTATCATGGCTTTTGATTCTCAACAACTTGTGTTTATACAGCACTTTTAACGCAATTAAACCTTCCATGGCGCTTCCCAAGAACATTAAAAGCACAATTTGATACCAAGCCATTTAAAGGATACTGGGGCAGGTGGCCAAAATTGTGATCAAAGAGGTAGGTTACTCTTGCGTGGAGTTTGACTGTCTTGCCCACATTTGTTGTCCCCAAATGCCCCTTGAACTGAGGCTTGCTGAGCCATTTCACAGGGCAGTTGAGAGCCAACCCCATTGCTGTGAATCTGGAGTCACAGACCAGCAGATTCCTTGCTGGGAGGACATGTGCAAACCAGATAGGTACTTAGATACAAACAGACAATAAGAGTAGGCCATTCGGCCCTTCGAGCCTGCTCCCACCATTCATTTTGATCATGGCTGATTGCCAAAGATCAATATCCTGATCACACCTTCCCCCCATATCCCTTTAGCCCCAAAAGCTACATTCATTTCTTCCTTAAAAAATGACAATGTTTTGGCCTCAACTACTTTCTGCGGCAGCGAATTTCACACATTCACCACTCTGAAGAAATTTCTCCTCAGTCCTAAGATTTACTCAAACTACAACCCCTAGTTCCAGGCTCCCCTGCCATCGGGAAGATTTATAACAATTGATGATAGTTTCAAGGGCAGCATCTGGCTTTATAATTCCAGATTTTTATTAATCGAATTTAAACTTCAGCAGCTGTCATGGTGGGATTTGAACCCGTGTCCCCTGGACCTCTGGATTACTAGGCCAGTGACATTACCATGAAGCCAAAGGGGAAGGCGAGGTAGAGGTTGAGGGGAAGAATTCCAGGAGCTTAGGTCTCGGGCAACTGAAGGCTCAGCCGCCAACAGAGCGATTAAAATCGGACATTGCTTAACTTTTCTTACAAGTCTCAGGTATAACTTGTATCATTGAAAGTAATCAGCAGACAAGCCCAAGGAGGAAAAGGGTGTACATACATCATTCGAACACCACGACTTCATTATAAGCCACGGGTATGCCTTATTGTGCAAAATTAAACACAGCAAATTATTTGTTTATTTAATAGTGTCACAAGTAGGCTTACATTAACACTGGAATGAAGCCATTGTGGAAATCCCCTAGTCGCCACACTCCGGCGCTTGTTCGGGTACACCGAGGGAGAATTTAGCATGGCCAATGCACCCTAACCAGCAGGTCTTTCGGACTGTGGGAGGAAACCGGAGCACCCGGAGGAAAGCCACGCAGACACAGGGAGAACGTGCATACTCCGCACAGACAGTGACCCAAGCCAGGTATTGAACCGGGGTCCCTGGTGCTGTGGGGCAGCAGTGCCAACCTCTGTGCTGCCCTTTTGGACCACATGATGAAGATGAATAACTTTAACAAGTATACTGTAAAATTACAATACGCAAGGAAAAAGTTGGGCTATTCAGTTGAGAATTCCAAAGCAATTAAAGTCAAGACTGTTAATGGGGTAAATGAATGGAGGGGGGGACAATATATTTTTAAGATTTGGAGCCAACTAAACTGTGCACTTTCGATCCTTTTCAATAACACTAACATGGGATTCAGAGCTCTACTAATCTCAATCATAACTTCAGTGTGGTGGCACAGTGGTTAGCACTGCTGCCTCACAGCGCCAGGGACCCAGGTTGAATCCTCGGCTTGGGTCATTGTCTGTGTGGAGTCCGCACATTCTCCCCGTGTCTACGTGGGTTTACTCCGGGTGCTCCGGTTTCCTCCCACAGTGCGAAAGACAGTGCGGGTTAGGTGCATTGGCCGTGCTAAATTCCCGTGTCTGCGTGGGTTTCCTCCGCCACTCCAGCTTCCTCCCACAGTCCGAAAGACTGGTTAGATGCATTGGCCATGCTAAATTCTCCCTCAGTGTAGCCGACCAGGCGCTGGAGTGTGGCGACATGGGGATTTCCTATGTAACTTCATTGCAGGTGTTAATGTAAGCCTACTTGTGACACTGATAAAGTGTTAATGCTGGCCTGATATTGAATGTCAGCAACAAGGACATGGCATTCTCCATTGCTTCATAATCCCATTCTCTTCCACACAGTAAACTACAAGAATGTAACCATTCCTGCTACACAACACACTGCTGCTTGTTCCACAAGTCTGAGGCAAATGACAAGATACCTGATACGAGTTTGTTTTAGAGACAACATTTTTGATGTCTACAGTCATGAACAAGGATTGGGATCTTGTAGGTGAAATCAGTACTCAACCACAAAGTACACACAGCTCAAACCTACATTCCAAACCCTTCCCTCCTCTCCCCATTACCCCTGCTCTCTTGAAATCAGTGATCCACGCTAGGGTACAGTTCACAGCACTATAGCAGTTGTCAGCACCCTATGCAAGTAGACCTGGAGTGACCAAGTATTTGTCTTCACACACAGTTCTGGAGCATACCACGACAGTCTCTTTTACACACATACCAAATCAAAACCTCCATTAATCTGCAAGCATTTCGAGTTTCTCAATCCAGTGGAGCCTGACTTCTGATTTAATCAACCAGTGAGGCAACAACCCTTATAATCCTCAGGGCCCCTGCAAGTTAAACAGGACAAACCAGTGTGCAAGCACAAATAGAACGAGTTGCCAGGCCTGCGTGTGCACCCCACAACTAAACTTGCAAGACCAGACAGTGTCTGTGTTGAGTCAGTCCTGCAAGGTTCACTGGATAACAAATTGCTGCAGATGCTGGAATCTGAAACCAAAGGAGAAAATGCTGGAAAATCTCAGCAGGTCTGGCAGCATTTGTAAGGAGAGAAAAGAGCTGACGTTTCAAGTCCAGATCACCCTTTGTCAAAGCTTAGTGAGGTTCACTGCCCAGTCTGGTCTGAGGTTCCTTGGAGCCACACTTCCAACATGAATGAATGGATGTTGCATCATTAAGGAGCAGGGCACAAATGCCAGCGTGGGTCTCCTTTCCTGGGATAGTCAGGCCAACTGTCAAGGCTTAATGGGTACCCCAGAGATTTTGTTACCTAGCTTCATACCCAGGCTGTGCCTGGGGCCTACCGATTCGGGTTCAGTAACAGACCTCCGTGCAGTTAGCCACCTAGCCATGAGAATTAACAATTTATTTCATCAGGTTGAAAGCCTGACTTTGAATATATGCAGGAAAGGTCCTAGCTTTTTACAGCATGCAAAACTTATATGCAATACTATGCAAAGTCACTACAGCAAGCACGTTGATTTTATACAAGATCTCCAACTCAAGAAACGTACAAGTAGCAGCCTGCAGCATTTGGTGGTTACGCCAGAGCCAGAAGTCATGAGTACGTATTCCAAAGCTGAAAAAATGTGAAGTTGAATTTGAGTATGGTAAACTAAGTTATTTGCGATAGCACCTTAGCAGAAAATAGGAGAATCTCTAGAGGGATAGCACTCACAATGAAGCAGGCCATCTCAACTGATGGAGAAACTACGTTACAGGTTTTAGCATTAGTGTGGCACACAAGAGCAGGACATTAAATATCCAATTCGACAAACATCAGTGTGTCAGAGCAATATTTTGATTTGTTGTCACATGTATTGGGATGCAGTGAAAAAAGTACTGTTGCCTGCACGCTATACAGACAAAGCATACCGTCCATAGGGTACATAGGGGAGGAGAGGGTGCAGAATATAGTTTTATAGCTGCAGTTACCAATAGGGTGTAGAGAATGATTAGCTTAATATACTGTAGGCCCATTCAGAAGTCTTATGACAGCAGAGAAAAAGCTGTTCTTGAGTTGGTTGCTACCTGATTGCAGATGTTGTATTCTGCCTTATTCAAGAATTTCAGAGACGTAGAGGGTTTAAAATACCTGAAGTTAACTCCAGTCTCCAAAGGCGCCATTTAAAAATTAGAAGTACATGGTGGTATGAACTGCACAGAATTCAGAATGATACTGGCCGAATGGTAACATTCAAACGTGGAATCATAAATTCTGTACCAGGCACTCTGCTCCAACTTGTTTCTTTATTCGCTCATGGGATATGGGTATCACTGACATCTCCAGCATTTATTGTACATCCCTGAGGGCAGTTCAGAGTCAACCACATTGCTGTGGGTCTGGAGTCACATATAGCCATGATGTGGAGGTGCCAGCGTTGGACTGGGGTAAACACGGTAAGAAGTCTCACAACACCAGGTTAAAGTCCAACACTTCAACCTGGTGTTGTGAGACTTCTTACTGTGTCACATATAGGCCAGACCAGGCAAGGATGGCAGATTTCCTTCCCTAAATAAGGACAGTAGTCCTTAGATGGGTTTTTACAACAATGGTTTCATGGTCATCATTAGACTTTTAATTCCAAATTTATTGAATACAAATTTCACCATCTGCCGTGGTGGGATTCGAACCCAGGTCCCCAGAGCATTACGCTGGGTCAATGGATTACGAATCCAGCGATAATACCAGTAGGCCACTGGTAGAACACAGTACAGGATTGAATATTGATCATAAATCAACTCCTCTTCCTGCCCAATGAACTCATCAGCATGACAACCACTGTTTTGAAGCAGTTTTAGTTGGCATGTTAAGGACTTGGTTTTAAAAATTTTAGAGAGCCAACATTGCATTTCAACGTTTCTTTTTTGTTTACAAGTCTACGAGAGACTGGAGACTGAAGGATGAACAAAGAAAATTACAGCACAGGAACAGGCCCCTCAGCCCCCCAAGGCTGCACCGACCATGCTACCTGACTGAACTAAAGCCCCCTACCCTTCCGGGGACCGTATCCCTCCATTCCCATCCTATTCATGTATTTATCCAGACACCCCTTAAAAGTCACTACCGTATCTGCTTCCACTACCTCCCCCAGCAACGAGTTCCAGGCACCCACTACTGTGTAAACCTTGCCCCTCAACTTAAACCTATGCCCCCTAGTAATTGACTCTTCTACCCTGGGAAAAAGCTTCTGACTATCCACTCCGTCCATGCCTCTCAATCTTGAAGACTTCCATCAGGTCTCACCTCAACCTCCGTCGCTCCAGTGAGAACAAACCAAGTTTCTCCAACCTGTCCTCATAGCTAATACCCTCCATACCAGGCAACATCCTGGTAAATCTTTTCTGTACTCTCTCCAAAGCCTCCACATCCTTCTGGTAGCGTGGCGACCAGAATTGAACACTCTATTCCAAGTGCGGCCTAACTAAGGTTCTATAAAGCTGCAACGTGACTTGCCAATTTTTAAACCCAATACCCCGGCCGATGAAGGCAAGCATGCCATGAGGGAGGGCATATATGTAACCTGTGACAAGTGGAAACCTTGCCAGTTACAAAATCCAAACTGGTCAAATTACATGAAATTTATTTCCTTGCCAGAGGATCTGCAGCTGGGTGATTTGCTTTGTTCAAAGTCTGTGGAACAATGGCAGGCTCTAATCTAACTCATTGCCATTTCCCTGGTTGCATAGCTCACCAGTAACTCACAAAGTGAAGGGGTGAGTCAGAGGGAGGGTCACAGAAACCCGCCGAAAGATTGAAACTTCTTGAACTATTCATGTGCCAGCTGCTAAACATTCCCTGGGGTAGAATTTAGTTAAATAAGCCACCATCATTAAACCACTCTCTGAACAAGCTTAAAGGTTGAGAAACACAGATCATCAAGGCAACTGAACACATCTTCAACTTGCTTTGGCAAAGATAAAATGGGAAGCTGTTCAGCGTGCTATTAAATCATTAGTTAACTATATGGTGTAATAGTCAGCAACTAAATACTGTGAAGTACAAGTTGCAGCAAAGACTCCTGCTCCTACGTTCAAAAAAGAAGAATGGACAGCTGTAAAATTAAGAATGAGGTTGTTCAGGAATGGAAATTCGGGAGGGAACATCACAACAAATGGCAGTGGAAATCCGAATGCCAGCACATTTGAGACGGATTGATAGATTGCTGTTGCACAAGAGTATAGATCAAAGCAGCAGAGTGCAAAGATTTTCCCAAATCAAAGGGAAGGGACAGCCTGTGAAAATACAGGAAGGGTCCGTCCGTATGAGTTTAAAACTTAAAAAGGGTATCGTTAGCAACTGAAAGGAAAGCAGCTATCTTACTCGTTAAAAGGTACACAGCTGGAATAATATTTAAGTAGAATAAATGCAGCTATGTAATGACCAATGGGACAACAAAGAATACAGAACAGGAACAGGCCCTTCGGCCCTCCAAGCCCGCGCCGCTCCCTGGTCCAAACTAGACTATTCTTTTGTATCCCTCCATTCCCACTCCGTTCATGTGGCTATCTAGATAAGTCTTAAACGTTCCCAGTGTGTCCGCCTCCACCACCTTGCCCGGCAGCGCATTCCAGGCCCCCACCACCCTCTGTGTAAAATACGTCCTACTGATATCTGTGTTAAACCTCCCCCCCTCTTCACCTTGAACCTATGACCCCTCGTGAACGTCACCACCGACCTGGGAAAAAGCTTCCCACCGTTCACCCTATCTGTGCCTTTCATAATTTTATACACCTCTATTAGGTCACCCCTCATCCTCCGTCTTTGCAGTGAGAACAACCCCAGTTTACCCAATCTCTCCTCATAACTAAGCCCTTCCATACCAGGCAACATCCTGGTAAACCTCCTCTGCACTCTCTCTAAAGCCTTCACATCCTTCTGGTAGTGTGGCGACCAGAACTGGACGCAGTATTCCAAATGCGGCCGAACCAACGTTCTATACAACTGCAACATCAGACCCCAACTTTTATACTTCTATAACCTGGCAGGGTTGGCACTGCTGCCTCGGTGCCAGAGTCCCGGGTTCGATTCCTGGCTTGGGTCACTGTTTGTGTGGAGTTTGCACGTTCTCCCCATGTCTGCGTGGGTTTCCTCCAGCTACTCCAACTTCCTCCCACAGTCCAAAGATGTGTAGTTTAGATGGATTGACCGTGGTATATTAGGGGGGAAAGGGCAGACCTCGATGGGCTGAATAGGGATTCTATGATTCTAAATCCCTGCTTGAATAATGGACTTGCGCTCCCCAAGCCATAACTGGAGCCACATACACAGTCTGAGGCGGAATTGAAAGAAAACCGGTGACGCAAAGGACCCTGTTTCCCCGCACTAAGGCTCTGCATGAGTGACAGAAGTAAGCAGAACAAATCCAAGAGGGCAAGGAGTGGAAGTCAAATCCAGAAATAAAGAAACTTTATCTGAAGTACGAGCAAAACCTTTCTATGGCAGTTTGGTAGAGTCCAAATGTTGGAAGGGTACTTCACACGGCCCCAGTTAGTTTCTCCAAGTTTCTGTTCCTCCGCAGCTGCCTATCCCATGGTTCAACAGGAAATACAAGATTGAGCTTGGTCTAAATCTGGAATATCATATCTTATATATGAGGCTAGGCCTTGTGATCATCTCTCTTCATAATGGGGCAGTACAAGATATGTGAAGAAATTGACTGGGCAATTAAAATAACCTGAAGCACGAAAAGATTCCTAGCAACATCCCTCAGCTCCCAAATTGGAGACATCATTTCACTTGGACTTTGGGTGGGACAACTGGAGACCACCTGTTAATACCACAGCAAATTACAGAAACTGGTCCATTTATAGCGACGTAAAATTGATTTGATCCCTCCGTTTACAGGCTTTTCCTTGGAGAATGCATTACTACTAAGGAGTATGATGTCCAGGGTTTTGTCAAGATGCCTCAATATCTGCTGCCTTTCCCAAAGGGCCACTCGACAGCAACACCCGTTTCCAGGACACACAAGGAAACAGGCGATGCCAAATGAACAAAAGCTAATGAATGCGGTCTTTAAAAATTCCTTAACCAACATGATAATGCTTAGAGAATGGGTCAGCCAAGAGAGAAATATGCAGATAAAAGCAATACTGTGGATTCTGGAACATGAAACAAAAAACAGAAAATGCTGGAAAATCTCAGCAGGACTGACAGCATCTGTGGAGAGAGAATAGAGCCAACGTTTTGAGTCTGGATGACCCTTTGAAGGCTCTATTCTCTCTCCACAAATGTTGTCAGTCCTGCATTGGATATGCAGCATTGCTAACAATCTTAACTCAGTGCAACTTTGGATCTGCTCTTTAAATGCTGAGGTGAGGGTGTCTGGACATTTTCTTTTATAAATTGATTGTCCATCTACCGCCACAGACAGTGAGAAATTGCCAACAATGGTGGCAACACAGATTAAGAAGTTTAACAACACCAGGTTAAAGTCCAACAGGTTTATTTGGTAGCAAAAGCCACACAAGCTTTCGGAGCCCCAAGCCCCTTCTTCAGGTGAGTGATACAGAGTACCAGAGTTCAAGCACCAGTGGGCACCATACCTGGAGTTGGTAACTACCTTCACAAGTAGGGGGAGGTGATGGCCTAGTGGTATTGTCACTGGACTATTGATCCAGAAACTCTTCGAATGTTCTGGGGACCCAGGTTCGAGTGGAAGAGGGTGCAATTTGAATTCAATTTAAAAAAATCTGGAATTAAGAATCTACTGATGACCATGAAACCATTGTCGAAAAAACCCATCTGGTTCACCAATGTCCTTTAGGGAAGGAAATCTTACCTGGTTGGCCTACACGTGACTCCAGAGCCACAGCAATGTGTTTGACTCTGCAAGGACGACTAGGGATGGGCAATAAATGCTGGCAAGCCAGCTATGATGTGGAGATGCCGGCGTTGGACTGGCATAAGCACAGTAAGAAGTCTCACAACACCAGGTTAAAGTCCAACAGGTTTATTTGGCAGCACTAGCTTTCGGAGTCTCAGACTCCTTCATCAGGTGAGTGAAGAGCTGTGTTCACAAACAGGGCACATACAGACAAATAGAATAGAACATAGAACATAACAGCGCAGTACAGGCCCTTCGGCCCTCGATGTTGTGCCGACCAGTGAAACCAATCTAAAGCCCCTCTAATCTACACTTATTCCAATATCATCCATATGTTTATCCAATGACCATTTAAATGCCCTTAATGTTGACAAGTCCACTACTGCTTTAGGCAGGGCATTCCACGCCCTTAGTACTGAGTAAAGAACCTACCTCTGACATCTGTCCTATATCTCACCCCTCAATTTAAAGCTATGCCCCCTCGTGCTAGCCATCACCATCCGAGGAAAAAGGCTCTCACTATCCACCCGATCTAATCCCCTGATCATCTTGTATGCCTCCATTAAGTCACCTCTTAACCTTCTCTCTAACGAAAACAACCTCAAGTCCCTCAACCTTTCCACATACGATTTTCCCACCATACCAGGCAATATCCTGGTAAGGCTCCTCTGCACCCTTTCCAACACTTCCACATCTTTCCTATAATACGGCGACCAGAACTGTACACAATACTCCAAATGCGGCCGCACCAGAGTTTTGTACAGTTGCAGCATGACCTCCTGGCTCCGAAACTCAATCCCTCTACCAATAAAAGCTAACACACCATATGCCTTCTTAACAACCCTATCAACCTGGGTGCCAACTTTCAGGGATCTATGCACATGGACACCCAGATCCCTCTGTTCATCCACACTACCAAGTATCTTTCATTAGCCCAGTACTTCGTATTCCTGTTACTCCTTCCAAAGTGAATCACCTCACACTTTTCCGCATTAAACTCCATTTGCCACCTGAGCCCAGCTCTGCAGCTTATCTATGTCCCTCTATAACCTGCCACTTCCCTCCGCACTGTCTACAACTCCACCGACTTTAGTGTCATCTGCAAATTTACTAATCTATCCTTCTGCGCCCTCATCCAGGTCATTAATAAAAATGACAAACAGGTGGCCCCAAAACAGATCCTTGCGGTACACCACTAGTAACTGAACTCCAGGATGAATATTTCCCATCAACCACCACCATCTGTTTTCTTACAGCTAGCCAATTCCTGATCCAAACTACTAAATCACCCTCAATCCCATGTGTCCATATTTTCTGCAAAAGCTTACCATGGGGAACCTTATCAAACGCTTTGCTGAAATCCACATACACCACATCAACCGCTTTACCCTCATCCACCTCTTTGGTCACCTTCTCAAAGAACTCAATAAGGTTTGTGAGGCACGACTACCCTTCACAAAACCATGCCGACTATCCCTAATCAAATTATTCCTTTCTAGGGTGATTATAAATCCTATCTCTTATAATCCTTTCCAAAACTTTGCCCACAACAGAAGGAAGGCTCACTGGCCTATAATTACCAGGGTTGTCCCGACTCCCCTTCTTGAACAAAAATCCAAGAGAGAAATATGCAGATAAAAGCAATACTGTGGATTCTGGAACATGTTTGCGTCTGTATGTCCCCTGTTTGTGAACACAGCTCTTCACTCACCTGATGAAGGAGCCCGGGACTCCGAAAGCTTGTGCTGCCAATAAACCTGTTGGACTTCAACCTGGTGTTGTGAAGCCAGCTATGCCCATGTCCCATGATAATGAATAAAAAAATAAGTAGGGACAAGGAAAAGGTGCGAAACAAAAATGCAAGTGTTATAGAAGAAATAGCAAATAAATTTATAGTAACATATAGCTTGTGATTAAGATTGGATGGCTGTGAGCAATTTTACCGTCAAACATTGTGACGGTATCATAGCTCATCTGCATTATAGGCAGGAGTGAGTTATGATAGTTCACACTATGAAGGAAAAACACACCTGGACCTCACTTCTATTAGCTTTAGATTTTGTCATCTCCCCTCCTCCCTGTAGGAATGCAACCCCCACTGGAGCTCAAACGCATCCTCTTTCCGAATCCCACAGGAGGCCATTGTCTCAACTTCGCATGTGCAAATCACCACTTTTTGATGTGCAGACATGTGAAATTATCAGTCTCGGAGAGTGAAGTGATCAATCACAGTCGGGGATTACGGCAAGACGCTTGGAACAAAAGCTCAAAACGTTCGTCCAAACACAGCTTTGGTTCAAGGCTGCGTTAAGGAATAGCTGTTATGTTACAGTGGAAGACACGAGATCCAAGATCGTTTGTAAGAGGAGGAAAAGGCTGTTCAAAATTCCAGAACAAAGCATGTCGTTTAGCCAATACACACTGGCCTCAAGAATAAAGTGGGTTAAAACAATGGAAGCTGGGGTAACGCAGTATTCAGCGTCTTAGAAATGTTCCGTTTCCCACCCTTGATTTCTTTAAACTGTATGAAAATAAAACATCTACTGGTGTGATTGTGCTTTTCCTGTGCCAATTGCCGATTGGAAATTCCAATTTTAGCAAACAGGAACTGCAGGAGCCATGAGCAATTGCTTAGCTTCCTGGACAATTTTTTCTCCCTATCTCATCTCCTCCAGCCCTGAAACTCCCTCCTTCCAGAGCTATACTTGGCCCAGTTTTAACTTCTTAAAACAGCCCACATCTATCCACCCTACACCCACCAGCGACTGCGCCTTGAGCCAACGAAGCGGAGGTTTACACTCGGGAACACCCTCCATCTCCCCTTCAGACCTTGCTTAAAATCCACCTCTGACAAGCAATCAACTCTCCGAATATCACCTTTAGCTTACCCCTGTAGTGATTTGGGACAACCTCCTACATTAAAACAAAGGTCTATAAATGCCAAGTGCTTTATTAAAAGAACAACCCTAACTAAAATTACAGAATCAAACCCCAGTTGAGAAAGAACTGCTTTTAAAAAAAAAAGTGCAACTTTTAATAAAAGTTGATCAACACAACTTGAAAATTTTTTTAAGTTGTCTACTTTTAATTGCACACTGATACAAACAGTTTTAAACATGAATCTGATATTCGCGCTCCCAAAGTATCAGAACAATTGTCAGGTACTTTGCAGGACTGGATGGGCAGTTATAACTTCTGTGCCAACAAGTGTGAGTGCACAGATCAGTGTTTGAGTCCTTGAATGATGCTTGCACTACCTTCTAGTACAGAGCAAGCACTAAAGTGCTAGAGAACCATCTTTTGGCATGAAACGCTTAACTAAGGACTCACCTGCCATCCCGAGGACTTGTAAAAGATCCTCCCTAAAACAAAAGGGAATCCTCCCAGAGCCCTGGTCAATATTCATCCCTCAATCACTGCCAAAACATTGAGCCAATTACTCTTCACATACAGATTTGGCACCATTTCATCTCCTCAGATATAGGGCCAAGGAGTGAACTAAAAATTAAGAGGTTCAATAGGATAGATATGGAAAAGTCCTCTCTGTTTGTAGCAGAGACCAGAACTGGAGGCCATGATTACAAGATAGTCAGTCACTAACCATTCAGGGTTTCAGGAGAAACTTCCTTTACTCTGAGTGGGGTTAGAATATGGAACTCGCTACCATAAGGTGGTGAGGCAAATACCCGAGCTGCATTTCAACGCGGGTGGCAGTGGTTTGTACTGCTACCTCACAACGCTATAGACCCGGGTTCAATTCAATCTATTCTGCACCCTCTTCTTTCCTTCTCCCCTCTATGAATGGTATGCTTTGTCTGTATAGCGCGCAAGAAACAATACTTTTCACTGTATCCCAATACATGCGCCGATAATAAATCAAATCAGAAAAGGTCAATGCCTTTAGTCCCCCCCCCCAGTGATGGTCTAAAGGCATTAATCCTGTTCCCCTTAACCATATACTTCAGATCGGTTTGCGCTGGAAGGATTGAAGATTGCTTTAACTTGCTGAATAATAAATAATACACTTTGCTTGATGGCTCCATTGGCAAAGGGACTGCCCACTCTGCTTTCATGTTGGTCTTGTTTCAATTCAGATTCTGGAAGACCAGCACCCACAGGCTGGCATGTACATTGCCACGTTCAGCTGGCACGGCTAGATCTGGCTCCTTCATATCCACAGCAACAACTTGAAGACCCACTCTACACAGGCCAAGAGCACATTGCCAGGTTAACAGTCAAGTACAGCAGGCTCCAGCAATCAGAAAACCCCAAGAGAAAATGCACACTTTTTAACAACCCAAGCTGCCAGGGACTTCACGGAGACACACACACACAGACCCCAAAGGAATACAGGTCGACCAAACGCCATCAGCCGATAAACCACAAAGACAGCCTCTTGCAGTTCTGCACTGGAACAACCCCAAACAAATCCCAGTCCCATGATCTCACTCCCATTTTCATCTAGTTCAAATATTTATTCATTTCCTCCTGCTCCAACACCACTGGCATGTTCACGACAGAGCAAATGACTTTCTGTGCATTGTCTGATTCTTACAGTTACAATGGCCTCCACTCAAGCGCTCTGACAAAAGCTCAAGTAGCTTTCTCCTAACCTCCCTGATAAACTTCAAATGAATGACTCTTGGCCACAATGGTAAGTTTTCTCCCTATTCATTACCAAAACCTTCAACTTTTATTCAATCTTCCTGGCTTTCTTTACTTCAGTAGTAACAGTTATATTAATAGAAAGCACTCTTTCTGGTTGTATCACAGCTTGATATGGCTCCTGCGACGAACTACAAAAAGGTGGTGAATGTAGCGCAATCCATCACACAAACCAGCCTCCCATCCACTGACTCTGTCTACACTTCCCATTGTCTCAGGAAAAGCAGCCAGCATAATCAAGGACCCCACGCACTCTGGACATTCTCTCTTCCACCACCTTCCATCGGGAAAAAGATATAAAAGTCTGAGGTCACGTACCAACCGACTCAAGAACAGCTTCTGCCCTGCTGCTGTCAGACTTTTGAATGGACTTACCTTGCATTAAGTTGATCTTTCTCTACACCCTAGCTATGACTGTAACACTACATTCTGCACTCTTTTCCCTTATGTACTCTATGAATGGTATGCTTTGTCTGTATAGCACGCAAGAAACAATACTTTTCACTGTATGCTAATACATGTGACAATAATAAATCAAATCAAAAATTCAGACCACCCCCATTCCTCTCATCACCCTGTTGGATCTCTGGGTACACTTGGACTTTTAGAACCTCGCCAGGACAAAAAGAGGCCAAGCTGGTCATGAGACACCAAGACCGCAAGGAACTACAAAGGGTTGTGAACTTAGCCCAGTCCATCACGTAAACCAGCCTCCCATCCACTGACTCCGTCTACACTTCCCACTGCCTTGGCAAAGCAGCCGGCATAGTCAGGGACTCCACGCACCCCGGACATTCTCTCTTCCACCTTCTTCCGTCGGGAAAAATATATAAAAGTCGGAGATCATGTACCAACCAACGCGAACAGCTTTTTTCCCTGCGGCCATCAGACATTTGAATGGATCTACCCTACATTAAGCTAATCTTTCTCTCCAGCCTAGCTATGATTGCAACACCACATTCTGCACCCTCTCCTTTCCTTCTCCCCTCTGTATTCTATGAACGGTATGCTTTGTCTGTATAGCGCACAAGAAACAATACTTTTCACTGTATCCCAATACACATGACAATAATGAATCAAAATCAACACCACATCACGACAAACAATTCAGAAAACTGGATCCCCAAATTACATTGCTTGGCCTGACTTCATTTAACTGGCACCCAACTGAAGAGCAGAAATTTAAAGTTTATTTATGAGTGTCTGAAGTAGGTTTACATTAACACTGCAACGAAGTTACTGCCCCCTAGTCACCACACTCCAGCGCCTGTTGGGGTACACAACTTAGCACGGTCAACGCACCTAACCAGCACGTCTTTCAGACTGTGGGAGGAAACCGGAGCCCCCAGAGGAAAGCCAACGCAGACACGGGGACAATGTGCAGACTCAGCACAGACAGTGACCCGAGGCTGGAATCGAACCCGGGTCTCTGGCACTGTGGGGCAGCAGTGCTAACCACTGTGCCACGACGCCGCCACATGATGAAATTAGCAATTCAGAAACACCTCAGGACCCCCAGGGTTAACTAGTCATTGCCAGATAGTGTTAGAGAACAAGTGCCTGAGTCACATAATAACAAGACACAGAGGAAGACATTCCGGGAATGGGGGGACAGATATCAGCCAGTTCTAGTTCTCTCCAATAACCTGCTGAAACCTGCTCCAGGCCCGGCTCTGACTTCCAGACTCCAATAAATATAGGCACAATCACTTAGACTAAACGCTGAAGGGCAGTCAGCACTTGTCCAGGCATGAGTCAGCACCGCCAGGAGGGCTGAGCGAAGTTCCCTCTCAGGCTTTGCCCATGGCCCGAACTGCAAACAACTGCAGCATTACTACATGCTGAGTATGCATCAGATCTGCTCTCTGCTAATGCCTGTTCGTTAGTACACAGTTCACACACTTGGTCCCTTCAAACTGGCTAGTCTTTCACCCACTCGCATTAAATTAGCCTGCCAGAGCACTAATATGCAAGATAGATCTTCACAGGGCGTCTGAAGACATATCATCAATGCAATCTTCAGGCATTCCTCCTGCACTCAGAGGCACATTGACAAACTAAAAATACACCAGTATACAAAATACAAAAATTATTTCATGCTGCAAGGATGATGTTATACTCGGATACAAACCCTTTATAACAATTTGTCAGCAGCCATACTAACTAATTCTAAAATAAACATTAGCCCGACCATTCATACATACATAATCAGACACAAGGTCATTGTCTAAGACCAACTCTCCCTCTCTGGTGTCAGATTCCAACATTTTTAATTTTTTCAATTTCCAACTAAAGCCTATTTTGCTTTTGACAGTATTGCTTCCTCAACTTCAGAATCATAGAATCCCTGCAGTGCAGAAAGGGGTCATTCAGCCCATCAAGTCTGCACTGACCACAATCCCACCCAGGTCCTATCCCCATAACCCCATGCATTTATCCTAGTTAATCCCCCGACACAAACAGGCAATTTAGCACGGCCAATCCACCTAACCCGCACATCTCTGGACTGTGGGAGGAAACCCAAGCAGACACGGGGAGAAATCATTAAACTCTGAATGATTTGCTGCTTTTCATTTATCGCGAGATTCCCTTTTCTCCCCTCCCTCGCAATGCACCAGTAACATTCTACAGGCTCATCTCACCCTCCAGCCCATTGGAATCAAGATTTCATACACATTTTCCCCCAATTTCAGTCCATTTCCCCAGGAACTCCTTTGTTTCCTGAAATCTGTCAAGTTGCTTCCATCCCCAAAGAGTGCTGCTGGCCTTTTCAGATCGGCCAAGGGCAGCACGGTGGCGCAGTGGTTAGTACTGCTGCCTCTCAGCGCCAGGGACCCAGGTCCAATCCCCGGCTTGGGTCACTGTGTGGAGTCTGCACGTTCTCCCCGTGCCTGCGCGGGTTTCCTCCGGGTGCTCCAGTTTCCTCCCACAGTCCAAAAGGCGTGCTGGTTAGGTGCACTGGCCATGCTAAATTCTCCCTCCGTGTACCTGAACAGGCGCCAGAGTGTGGTGACTAGGGGTTTTTCACAGTAACTTCATTGCAGTGTTAACGTATGCCTACTTGGGACACTAATAAATAAACTTAAACCAAAAACAATCTGTACATCGTTGACATACACTTCAGATCAAGGGATATGGGAGAAGGCAGAGTCAAGTTATTGAATATGATCAGTTATGAGCATAATGAATGGTAGAGCAGGCTCAAAGGGTTGAATGCTTCTACTCTGTTTCTATATTCAATTACCAAACAGCCAGTGGGCCTGGACCATTGGGTGAAAGGCTGCATCAGACACATGGAAGGAGCCTCAGATGCCTAGATCATAGTAGTTCACACTGCGAGGCAGCTGTTTTAGTGTCCTGGTCATCAGAAGTAATCCCATGTTTTCAAAGGGGTCAGATAACAGGTCTTTCCTGTTAATTATGTTTTTTTAACCAATTCAAATGACATCCTGCCTCCAAACTCAACCTGGGTTCCAGTTTGAAAAAAAGCCAGCCTTAAAGTCAAAGTTGATTTGTTAGTCACAAGTAGGCTTACACTAACACCACGATGAAGTTACTGTGAAAACCCACTAGTCGCCTCCAGCACCTGTTTGGGAACTCGGAGGGAGAATTTAGCATAGCCCCTGCACTTAACTAGCAAGTTCTTTGGACTGTGGGAGGCAACCCACGCAGACACAGGGGAGAACGTGCAAACTCCACACAGACAGTGACCCAAGTCGGGAATTGAACCCCGGATCCCTGGGGCCGCGAGGCTGCAGTGCTGACCACTGCGCTACCAATGCACGCATTGCGAAAAGTCTGGGGATGACTACTTCGCGCTGGATCGGTGAATCCGTAAGACAACGTACGTTGTTTAGATCATTCCTGGAGAGTTGGTGGGACATGGAATTCCCCCCAAAACAGAATCCATAATAGGGGAAAATAAACTTTTGGGAGAATTGAGAAAATTTGAAGAGGTGTTGAAGAAATGGGATCTCAAGTGCCAATAGAAGCATAATGATTGCACTGAGAAAATGAGAACATTCAAACGTGCTTCCTCTCATTGAGTTACGACACACCAGCAGATATCAATTACCCATGTATTCAAACATCTGAAATGCATCAAACTAAGACTTTGTCTACAATTGGCAAAGCTCTGTATACACCTGTAATACTGGAATTAAATTATTCCATATCAAATGTTACAGTAATTAATAGGTTACTACTCTACGCAAGAAAAAAAATCCAACTCCTCAGTTATGAGTGAAGCCAGTGAAATAGGGCGCCAAAGCTCCTGCCTTCATATCACTGCCGAGCAGAGTGGAAGCTTAAATCCACACACTCAGTAACTTGTACTTTGATATCTTGAATATACCAGCAGTGAGGTAATCAGAAACAGCCCTTCACAAAAATCCCGATGGGCACAGGCTTGGAGGACCGAAGGGCCTGTTCCTGTGCTGTACTTTTCTTTGTTCTTTGACCGCATTGAAATTGGACCACTGAAGTGTGCGCGTGGAGTTCACCCATCTTTAAGGGATGGACTGCCAGGTGCACTGGCTCATTGGTCCAGGGGTGCGATTCTCACTTGGGGCACGAGAGGCCCCAGATTCAAATCCCAGAAGAGCCCCATCTTGTGGGTGGCACAGTGGTTAGCACTGCTGCCTCACAGCTCCGGGGACCTGGGATCAATTCCTGGCTGGGGTCACTGTCTGTGCGGAGTCTGCATGTTTTCACCGTGTCTGCGTGGGTTTCCTCCGGGTGCTCCGGTTCCCTCCCACAGTCCAAAGATGTGCGGGTTAGGTGCATTGGCCATGTTAAATTGCCCCTTAGTGTCCTGGGATACACAGGTTGGAGGGATTAGTGGGGTAAATATGTGGGATTACGGGGATAGGGCCTGGGTGGGATTGTTGTCGGTGCAGACTCGATGGGCTGAATGGCCTCCTTCTGCACTGTAGGGATTCTATGATTCTAGGACCAAATTAGCAAGAGTGGGGCTATTTGTATAACTCTTACCATTCAAATTGGTTGTAATGTTAATTTTCTTCACTGACCAGCAGAGATATGGAGGGGGTACAACATAACAATGGCAGAAATTACTGGGATCTAGATCGATCAAATTTGAAACAAATTTGTCTCGTCAGATTCAGATCAGCCTGTAAGGCACTGCCAACCCTTTCTAGGTTCATTTCCAATGCCCAACATGTAGATATTTCTCCTTCTTGCACCCACCTGTGAGCGACTTTCACACAAATTAATCAGAAATAACTCTTCCAATGCCCAACGCAGGGTGGTCACTGTTTTTGGGTAGCCGCAGGTATCCAGAATAGAACACAATACAGCACAGGAACAGGCACCTCTGGCCCACAATGTTGTGCCGAACACAACGCCAAATTAAACTAATCCCGTCTGTATGCCCTTGGTCCGTATCCCTCTATTCCTTGCATATTCTTCTGCTTATCTAAAAGCCCCTTAAATGCTCCTATCGTAGCTGCCTCCACCCCCACCCCTGCAGCATGTTCCAGACAATTTGCCCCTCACGTCTCCTTTGAACTTTCCCCCCCCACCCCCCTCGCCTTAAGTGCATGCCCCCCACTAGTATTAGACATTTCAACTCCGGGAAAATGATTTCGACTGTCAACCCTATCTATGCCTCCTTATTTTATGTGGAGATGCCAGCGTTGGACTGGGGTAAACACACAGTAAGAAGTCTTACTGTGTGTTTACCCCAGTCCAACGCCGGCATCTCCACATGACTACCATCGACACCGCAAACTGCCGGCTCCAAGTGGAGGGGATCTCCAAGGAGATCGCTCATATCGACACAGAAGTGAGACTTTGTTATTGTATAGACAGGTCTCCCTTCAACCTCCGCCATTCCAGAGAAAACAACCAAAAACGTTGACAGTTAGCCTTAGAAGCCAAATACAATTGTAGGACACACTTCTTCAGGGAAAGGATTCTAAGGAGAAGAATCCACCACAGCACAGCAGGCAAGAAAGACAACGTAGAAGTGGGCAATCAATACAGAGCATCTATTTAAAGGAATTTAGAAGCACCTTAAAACAGGCAGCTGCTAAATGAGAAAGCCACACTATACAAACACAGCAGAATTTATGTACAAAACAGCTGACTCGCACGCCAAGGTTGCAACGGTCGCTGGTGCTTTAGGCAGCTTCGCCAACAACTCAAATTCTACTTCTACGGTTCAGGCCATTATCGGGGGGGGGTCCTTGGGCACATCCTAAACTTTTACTGCAAATGCAACATTTGTCCGCGTTTGCCAGAATTATCCCTTCTTGCGCACTGCTGGGTTGGCTCAGTTGGGCGACCTTGCCAGCGCAAAAATAAGCTTGTTAAACAATCTGGAAACAGACACCTGTCGGTGGTTTCTCAGGGACCTGTGATATGAATTATACATAATTACACACCCCAAACACAGTCACAGTTTAGGGAAGCCCAAGGGTCACCGGCTCAGCACACAGACAGAAGTCGCTGGTGCTCTGTTACCACACAAAAGGGAAACTGGATTACTGACTCATCGTCTAATCAGCTTTCAGAACTGTGCGAAAGGTTCACCTGTTATGCAAGCACTGTAAAAATGGGTTTCTGTACAAGCCAGGCGAGAAACTAAACCCGATTTTAAAAAGCTACAGTAATCCCTAGATGTAGCTCAGATATAGTGCGCAAGGAAGAGAGGGCAGAAAATCTTGGTAGTTCTACGGGGGGTGGGGACGAGAGAATTTATTTCATAGAATCCCCAGTGCAAAAAAGAGGCCATTCAACCCATCGAGTCTGCACCAAATCTCCGACAGAGTATCTTGCTCAGGCCCTCTCCCCGCCACCCCACACATTTACCATGGCTAATACCGCTAACCTTTACCATGGCCGATCCATCTAACCTACACATCTTGGGACACCAAGGGATAATTTAGCACAGCTAATCTACCTAACCTACACATCTTTGAACCGTGGGAGGAAACTGCAGCACCCAGGGGTGGCGGGGGGAAGGGGGCAGTGTGTGCGCAGACTCTGCATAGACAGTGACCCAAGCTCGGAATCGAACCCTGGTCTCCGCCGCTGCAAGGCAGCATCATCAACCATTGTGCTGCACAACAATCCCTGTTTTCTCCCCCCCCCCCAAAGCCAGCTATTCAACTGGGATACAATCAGCAAGCCTTGCTTAGGTGTCAACAGGGAACATCCCATCCATATCCCAACACTTTCCAGGGTCACAACTGTAACTGGGAGCCGGAACCCTGGCTGGTCTCATCATCGATAGAAGTTTAACAACACCAGGTTAAAGTCCAACAGGTTTATTTGGTAGCAAAAAGCCACACAAGCTTTCGGAGCCTTAAGCCCCTTCTTCAGGTGCAACACCAGCATCTCCACATCATGATCATCATCAATACCAGCTCATGCACTCCCATCCCTCCCATTCGCATCAACAGACAATAAAACCTGCAAGTTTACAATCGCCATCTGAAGAATTCTTTGGAGCATCCTACAAGTTACTTTTTATTGAAGTGTTACCAAATATTAACCATATTAAAGAAGCTTTTTTACAATTTACAGCAATCAACTTGGCAACTCAAAAAATGCACATCTTGCAGGAAACTTGCAGCCAACTCCGATAAACAGCAACATCACAATGGTAAAAATCACTTCTTATAACAGAAAAGGTTCATTTATTAGTGTCACAAATTAACATTACAATGAAGATACCGTGAAAATCCCCTAGTCGCCACACTCCGGCACCTGTTCGGGTACACGGAGGGAGAATTTAGCGTGGCCAATGCACCTAGCCAGCATGTCTTTCGGACTACGGGAGGAAACCAGAACACCTGGAGGAATTTCAAACAGACACGGGAAGAACGTGCAGACGCCGCACAGACAGTGACCCCCAAGTCAGGAATCAAACCCAGGTCCCTGGCGCTGTGAGGCAGCAGTGCTAACTCAGTGCTACTGCGTGCAGGGAAGAGCTCACCTTCAAAATAACTCCATGGGATCCTTTTCACCCAGCTGGAGAGAGCAAGACAGGACCTGAGTCAAATGACTGATCTGGACCATTGCACTGCCAATGCTGCAGCACTCGCTCAATGCCATACTGGGGCGTTAGCCTAGGTTTTGGGACTGGAGCCTCTGGACTGGGACTTGAACCCTCCACCATTACTTCTTCCATCAGGAAAAAGATACAAAAGTCTGAGGTCACGTACCGACCGACTCAACAGCTTCTTCCCCGCTGCTGTCAGACTTTTGAATGGACCTACCTCGCATTAAGTTGATCTTTCTCTACACCCTAGTTATGACTGTAACATTACATTCTGCACTCTCTCCTTTCCTTCTCTATGAACAGTATGCTTTGTCTGTATACCGTGCAAGAAATAATACTTTTCACTGTATGCTAATACATGTAACAAAAATAAAGCAAATCAAATCATAGGATACCCAAAGTGCTATTTGGTGAGGCATTGTTGCTTGCGCTCTATACAAAGCATACCATACATAGAGAAGGAAGCGAGATAGTGCAGAATATAGTGTCACAGTCATAGCTAGGGTGTAGAGAAAGATCAACTTAATGCGAGGTAGGTCCATTCAAAAGTCTGATGGCAGCAGGGAAGAAGCTGTTCTTGAGTCGGTTGGTACGTGGCCTCGGACTTTTGTATTTTTTTCCCCCGACGGAAGTAGCGATGGTGGAGGGTCCAAGTCTCAGTCCAGAGGCTCCAGTCCCAAAATCTAGGCTGAAACCCCAGTATGGTACAGAGGGAGTGCTGCAGCACTGGCAGTGCAGCGGTTCACTGGCAGGGGGCAACTGTAGCCCCTACAGCAACATCACAATGGTAAATAGCTGGAGACCCAGCTAATGAGCCAAAGGTTATGGAGAACAAACTTGGAACCTCTGGCGATCTTGTGTTTATATTAACTTTGAGCACATCACATGGAAGCACCCACCCCCACTTCAGTGAAGTTTTTAAAAAAAAACTTGAAGGTTATGCCCCAAGCCATCTGAAGTTAATTCTTTATTATGACTTCACTGTTGTGGGAAAATGCTGCATTTCCACCGTCTTGGGACCAGACTAGCATCACAAAAGGAAGTCCATTATATAACAAGAGATGCTGTTAACTGCTACTCATCTTTTGCTAAGTTGGTCGTGAAGATCTCACTAACTACCACTGGCTAAAAAAAAAACTGCTTTCCCAAACTGAAGTTAGAGAAACAGCAGTACAAGTCAGTGCAGTGATTGCAAGCAAAGGTCGTTTTTTGCATACCATTAAGCACCACTTACAGATACAGGTCTCAGCGGACCCAAATCATTCCTCTTCAAGCACGCAGACTGCATGAGGAAATAACTTTTTCTCCAAACATCCTCAGGGACATTTCTATCTTCCTGTACTCCCACTGCAGAGACAGGAGAACTGGAGTGTGAGACAATTTCACTGCGATAATGTCTTAAACCAAACAGAGAACGTGCTATCAGAAATCAGACAGTGGCACGCTGAGTAATTTACAAATGGGATGAGTTTTCCCTCAGCGCGCCCAGCAACCCCTTTGCCCCTGGATCACCTCGTACTCACCTACTTGCAGCACCCGGTCGATGGCTCCAGTCTCCAGTAATCTTAGCCCCTTGTTGAAGGGAACTTCGCCATCCTTCTCCCCTTCCTGGCACTGATAGCTGAGTGAGGAGTACATGCAGATCTCGCGCTCGTTCCTGGGGAAGGACCAGAAAATAATCCTCCGCTGGACTGGCTCGGGAATGCGAGAAAATCTCTCTTCGACCTAAAAATAAAACGCACGGAGTCAAGGAAATGAAAAATGGAGCAACATGTCCTGCAGAAAATAAAACAAGAACTGTTTCAAGATCTTAAGACAGTCGCCTGGGAGCAAAGTGCTTTCAAAATGTATCCTGGTTCTCAGAAGTAATCAGTTGAATGATTTTGCCTCCAGAGCTGGAAGTAATATCCTTTTTACCAACTTTCAATGAAGTGTTGGGAAGCGTCACTATATACAGGGCCAGTAAGGGTTACCTTTAGGCATATGATAGATGGCTATTGAAGATAGCTATTCAGACCATAAAATATAAGAGCAGAATTAGGCCATTCACCCCCATCGAGTCTGCTCCGCCATTCAATCATGGCTGATATGTTTCTCAACCCCATTCTCCCGCCTTTCCCCCCGTAACCTTTGGTCCCCATACCAATCAAGAACCTTTCTATTCAGACAAGCTTTGCTAGCTGGATAGTGCAGACCCAGGATTCCCTTTAAAGACATGGAGAGCAATTTAAGTCTAAGAGTCAGCCACTCTCCCCTTTCCAGCCCAATCCATCCACCTCAAATACAGTAATCTCAACTACTGTACTTCCTCAGAAGGCTAAAGAAATTTGGCATGTCAGCTACAACTCTCACCAACTTGCACAGGTGCACCATAGCAAGCATTCTTTCTGGTTGTATCACAGCTTGGTATGGGCTCCTGCTCTGCCCAAAACCACAAGAAACTACAAAGGGTCGTGAATGAAGCCCAGTTCATCACTCAAACCAGCCTCCCATCCATTGACAGTGTCTATACTTCCCGCTGCCTCGGCAAAGCAGCCGGCATAATCATGGACCCTATGCACCCCGGACACACACTCTTCCACCTTCTTCCGTCGGGAAAAAGATACAAAAGTCTGAGGTCGCGTACCAACTGAATCAACAGCTTCTTCCCTGCTGCCACCAGACTTTTGAATGGACCTACCTCACATTAAGTTAATCTTTCGCTACACCCTAGCTATGACCGTAACAATACATTCTCCACTCTCTCCTTTCCATCTCTCTGAACAGTATGCTTTGTCAGCATAGCTCGCAAGAAACAATACTCTTCACTGTATACTAATACATGTGACAATAATAAATCAAATCAGTTCTGTAGCTTGCTTAAACCACCATCCTAACTCACGAGGGAAGGGCTAATGAAAATTTGGAAAACATGCAACAAAAAAAGGCCACTTGGCCCATCAAATCCATTCTTTCCACAGATTACGTATAATTTATCCCAATATGGACTCCACCCTAACCATGAGTTGGAAGTGCCACAGCTTTTCCCTTTATGTGTTGGCAGTTCAGATGCAAGCTTTGAACGCAGCCTCCAATGCTACATAAACACAACCACACATTTCTTTAAAAGCTACACAAAGTGAATACTTCACTAGCTGACAATGTTGTTAGCTATCTGAAGTAGCTGCCAAAAGCAGAGGACAGTGAACTAACCACATTTCCACCAGAATCATGGTGGCACAGTGGTTAACACTGCTGCGCCTCAGCGCCAGGGACCCGGATCAGATTCCTGGCTTGGGTCACTGCCTGTGCGGAGTCTGCACATTCTCCCCGTGTCTGCATGTTTCCTCCAGGTGCTCCGGTTTCCCCCCACAGTCCAAAAGATGTGCAGGTTAGGTAGATTGACTATGGTAAATTCTCCCTCAGTGTACCCGAACAGGTGCCAGAGTGTGGCGACCATGGTATTTTCCCAGTAACTTCACTGCAGAGTTAATGTAAGCCTACTTGTAACACCAAAATAAATAAACTTAGGATCAAATTAGACATCGAAAAACTAGAACAACCCAATGCCAACATTTGCACCTGTAGATCAGTGGTGACATTAACCTGCACACATACAGCACTCATTGTAGTTTTTCTCACCAGCACTTCAACAAGAAACGTTAGCCCATTTATTCTGCACAGCTCAAGGCCTCCGTTCAGGAATTTGATTTCAGAGCAGTGGGCAATGGTACAACATCAGCAACAGTTCTGTGATGGAGTGGTGCCAATATACTAAGAAACACAGCAACTAAACCAAAGCACTCACTGCAAGTTCTCAATTTGGTGTCGCATGTTGCATCCCCACCACTGCCTTCAGCGATAGACCCCAGCACTGCAACTCAAAATTCTCCCCTTTAGGGGAGAGGGAGGTATTCCTTCGTGGCACATGGGTGTCACTGGCTGGCCAGCATCTATTAGTTAACATCTATCCATTTATTTTCCACACATTTACCTTTAGCACCAAGATCATAGAATCCCGACAGTGCAGGAGACGACCGTTCAGCCCACTCAGGCCCTATCCCCTTAACCCCATGTACTTACCCTGCTAGTTCCCCTAACACTAAGGGGTAATTTAGCATGGCTAATCAACCTAATCTGCACATATTTGGACTGTGGGAGAAAACCAGAGCACCTGGGGGAAACCCACATATACACAGAGAACGCGCAGACTCTATACAGACAGTGACCCAAGCCGGGAATCAAACCTGGGTCCCTGGCGCTGTAAGGCAGCAGTGCTAACCTCTCTGCCACCAGATCCTGAAGAAAAACATAACTGCTGGCTTCAAAGTTCATGTTCTTTACACTGCCAAAAACCCAAATGAAAGGTCTTTCATCAACATCTTATAGTCACATTGCACCGTTGACATTCCATAGCACCCCAAGGTGCCTTGCAGAAGCACTACAAAGTAAAATCCAAGAGGATGACGACAGATGACCAATAACTTCAAAGAGCTGAACTTTTAAGGGGATTCGGAGCAGCAGCAGTTCAGGGTGGGAATTCCAAGAGCAATGTGAAGGCATGGATAAGAATTTTAAAACCTAGGCTGTGCTTAACCGAGACACAACATGGGTCAGCGGGCACAAGGGGATTGGGTGAATGGGACTCGATGAGAGATATGCCAAGGGCAGTGTTTTGGAGGAGGCCTAATGCTTAGTCAGGGATGTCGGCCACCATCAAGTGATCTGAACTTGCAAAATAGCATACAGCAAAGGGGAGTTCAGGCTATAGAGAGATCGGGATGACAAATCGCTTAAGCAGCATTTATAACTCCATAAGAACCCTTTTGATGGTCACAGTCTTTAACCTCTCTCCTTGACATCTGTTATTCTGCAAATAGCATATTGATAGCGACACTACAAGAAACCACAAACCATGCTGTTTTTCTTGGAGATTTCTACTTTGAAGTGGAAATGCTTTGTTATGGTGTTCTGGTAGTTGCTACAGCTTCAATCGCCTTGAGACAAAATTACGTCAGTCCAAAGGTTGTGGGATTGCTACGTCCGGGGAGGGAGGAGGTAAAGGGGAGGGGAATGTCTGATGGTACTTTTTTTTTAAATGTATATTCCACACCCACTCAGAAAAGCAAGCTTCGTAATTAGCGCAAACTCTTTATAGAATTGACAACTGGGAAATCCACACAAAGTTTAGAAACCAGAGATCAAAAACAAGCAAGCAACCGTTAGCACGGTGCAAGAGATGAAGTCACCAGTTACTCAAATCCACAAGACAAATCAACTTCAGACGAGGAGGTCAACATCTTGGTACACTCACCAATGCCTCTACTTTCTCAGGAGACTAAGGAAATTTGGCATGTCAGCTACGGCTCTCACCAACTTTTACAGATGCACCACAGAAAGCATTCTTTCTGGTTGTATCACTGCTTGATATGGCTCCTGCTCTGCCCAAGACCGCTAGAAACTACAAAAGATCATAAATGTAGCTAAATCCATCACGCAAACCAGCCTCCCATCCATTGACTCGGTCTACACTTCCCGCTGCCTCGGCAAAGCAGCCGGCATAATTAAGGACCCCCACGCACCCCGGACATTCTCTCTTCCACCTTCTTCCATTGGGAAAAAGATACAAAAGTCTGAGGTCACATACCAGCCGACTCAAGAACAGTTTCTTCCCTGCTGCCATCAGACTTTTGAATGGACCGACCTTGCATCAAGTTGATCTTTCTCTACACCCTAGCTTTGACTGTAACACTACATTCTGCACCTCCTCCTTTCCTTCTCTATGAATGGCATGCTTTGTCTGTATAGTGCGCAAGAAAATACTTTTCACTGCATCCCAATTCATGTGACAATAATAGAAACATAGAAAAACTACAGTATAATACAGGCCCCTCGGCCCACAAAGTTGTGCCGAACATGTCCCTACCTTAGCGATTACTAGGCTTACCTATAACCCTCTATCTTACTAAGTTCCATGTACTTATCTAAAAGTCTCTTAAAAGATCCTATCGAATCCGCCTCCACCACTGTTGCCGGCAGCCCATTCCACACACCCACCACCCTGAGTGAAAAACTTACCCCTGACATCTCCTCTGTACCTACTCCCCAGCACCTTAAACCTGTGTCCTCGTGTGGCAACCATTTCAGCCCTGGGAAAAAGCCTCTGACTATCCACTCGATCAATACCTCTCAAAATCTTATACACCTCTATCAGGTCACCCCTCATCCTTCATCTCTCCAAGGAGAAAAGGCCGAGCTCACTCAACCTATCCTCATAAGGCATGCTCCCCAACCCAGGCAACATCCTTGTAAATCTCCTCTGCACCCTTTCTATGGCTTCCACATCCTTCCTGTAATGAGGTGACCAAAACTGAGCACAGTACTCCAAGTGTGGTCTGACCAGGGTCTTATATAGTTGCAACATTATCTCACGACTCCGAAACTCAATTCCTCAATTGAAGGCCAGTACACCACATGCCTTCTTAACCACAGCCTCAACCTGCACATAATAAATCGAATCAAATCCACCTTCTCCGATTGGAAGAGTAGCTGGCAGATTGGAAATCGTGATGTACACACAATAGAATCCACAGTTGGACTGATCAAAAGGTTTTACAATTTCGGCTGGGTAGGGCCGAATTGAGAATTTAATCAGAGCTTCACGAAGTGTGCATGTACACCCTAAACGGAAAATCCGGAGGTCATCTCGGATCTGCAACGTGGAAACAGGGCCCATTTTGAGACTGATCTGATACTGCCACTGTCCAATTTCTGGGCGAAGGGTGGAAGACTGAATTGCATTCTAATTCAACGTGATCTCAACTTTGTTCCCCCGTCAACTTTATTTTAAGAAAAAGAAAGCAACCACGCAAAAGTCAAACTTCTACAAATGATGCCAGTCAATAGACTGAGGCAAAAGCCTAAGCCTGAATTGTGGCTATCCTGACCAGGTTTCAGACGCAACCTCCTCACTCTGGTCACTAACCCTCCCCCTTCCTCCCCCACTAGGGGGGTGGTAACAAGCAAATGTTATCTGGAAATGCAAAACAAAAGCAAAATGATGTCTCTCCCATCCATACTAACACGTCTTCTGGAAACATCCTGTGGAAAGAGTACAACTTTTAACAAATAAATCGAGGGGCAGAAGAACACCACAAAAGGGGTGGCAGTGACGACAATGTCACTGGACTACCAATCCAGGGGCCTCGATTACCTGGGGACACTGGCTCAAATCCCACCACGACAGCAGGTGAATTTAAATTCAATTAATAAAAATCGGGAATATAAAAAAGTTAGTCCAATCGCGAACACGTGGTGATTAATTGTCATAAAACCCATCTAGTTCTGTTGTCCTTTAGGAAAGGAATCTAACTGTCCTTACCCAGTCTGGCCTAGACGTGACCCCAGACCCACACCAATGGTGGTTGACTCTTAGATGCCCCTCTGAAATGGCCCAGCAAGTATAAGTTTATTAGTGTCACAAGTAGGCTTACATTAACACTGCAATGAAGTTACTGTGAAAATCCCCTAGTCGCCACGCTCCTGTTCGGGTACCACGAGGGAGAATTTAGCACGGCCAACACAGCTAACCCGCACGCACGTCTTTCGGACTGTGGGAGGAAACCGGAGCACCCGGAGGAAACCCATGCAGACTCCACACCGACAGTGACCCAAGCCGGGAATCGAACCCACGCGGTGAGGCAGCAGTGCCAACCCACTGTGCCACCCTGCCCACCATTTAAGGGCAATTAGGGATAGGCCAACACAACGCAGCCTTGCCAACGACACCCACAGCCATGAAAGGATTAAAACCGAAAATTAGGGAAAAACCGTGCGCGGCCAAGTACATTTCAGAAGGTGCGCCACGGAAATCAAATCTCACGTTCTGCGTCAGAAACCATGCAAAAACGAAAGGCTCCATTCTCAAAGAAGCCACGACCGGCTACATTCTCATTCTGTGTTCACCACCTTGTAAAAAAAAAAGGACTGGCAACACACGATCAGTTCGGCGTGTCAATTCACTAGAATATTTTATCTGCTTCATGACAAGTCAGCAGCAAGCCCTGCCCTGTCGCTGAAGTTGTGCCCTTCATTGTTTAGGAATAGCATTGTGCAAATTAAGCCAACTTTACAAAACAAATATCGAAGCCAATTAGAGCAGGTCACAGCACTCTTCTGTACCAACTTACTGGTAAATAACCCTCCTTTTTAGAAAAACAGTTATTACTGTTATCTTCTGGACCACAAAAACCCAAAAATGCAATCTGAAGCAAAGACGCCAAAGTCTCTCACTACTGACACTAAAGTTCACTGCAAATGACACACGCACGCACACACAAATGTGATGACTTCTCCTGCAGGAATCAACTGTGGGTGTCATTCTCGTACAATGCAAGGAATTGGCAGGGGGGGGGAAAAGAGAAAATGCAGGAGACAGACTTGACTTGAGAAGTCATTCAGCTTTTCTTTAAAGGACCACCCCCATTACTTCAAGTCAGAAGAACTCACAATACAGCAACATTTGCCCCCAGTTGACAACAATTCCTTGAATCCTCTTCCCCAACCACCTCTCCTCCTCCCCCCCCCCCCCCCCCCCGCCTCCTCACCCAAGAGAGACCATTCCGACATTTCAAACTATCCCATCCTGATTTTGAAAACTATCCCCATATCCTCTTTCTCTCTCGCGCACCAGTTAATTCCTCAACTTCCAATTTTAAAAATTAAAAATAAAAAGAGGGGGGGAGATTTTGTTTCCATTTTCTCTCACGTGGTAACCTTATTTAGGGGGAAGATGGAAAGAAACTTATTTTAAGTAAATAAAATACCTCCTCGTGCGTGTGTGTTTGTTTGGTGGAAGGAGGGGGGGGGGGGGGAGAAATGGGGAAAAAGTAGGTTCCCTCTTTTCTAAAAAAAAGAAATGACATCTTAACAAAGATTACCAGTAAACCGAACTAATTTGTGTGTGGTGGTTGAAAAGAAACTTATTTTTGAGCTCCTCGTGTATTTGGTGGGGATGGGAAAAAGTAGGTTCCCTCTTTTTTTTAAAGAAAGAGTAGAAATGATTTTTTTAAAAAAGATTTTAGCAGTAAATTGGACTAGTTTGTGGGGAGGGTAAAAAGAAAGTTGCTACAAAACAAAATCTCCTCTTGCCTGGGTGTGTGTGTGTGGAGAGGAGGAAAATAGATTAAAGGAAAAAAAGTATACATTTTTTAAAAAACAGATCTTAACAGTAAATTGGACTAATTTTTGTGGGGGGGGGGGAAGAGAGGATACAAGAAACTTAGGAAACAATAGGAGCTCCTCTTGCGTGTGTGTGGAAAATGCAGGCTTCCTCTTATTTACATAAAACTTAGTAATGATCTTATTTTACAGATTTTTAACGGTAAATTGGACTAATGTGTGGGGGGGGGTAAAAAGAGGGCAAAAGACATGAAAAAATAACACCTCTTGCATGTATGTTGGGAAAAAGGTTTCCTCTTATTTATAAAAGTAGGAATAGTATTTTTAAAGATTTTAACAGTAAATTGGACTATTTTATTGGGAGGGGGGGTTAAGAAGAGGGTGCAAGAAACTTATTATGAAAAAAATAAGAACTCCTCTTTACATGTATGTGTGGGGAAAAAGTAGGCTTCCCCTTACTTAAAAAGTAGAAATGATATTTTTAAAGCTTTTAACAGTAAATTAGACCAATTTGTGCAAGGGTGAAAAATCAACTCATTCTGAAAATAAAATTGCTCCTCTTGTCAATGAGGGCAGAAAAAGTGGGTTTCCTCTGACTTAAAAACTAGGAATGATATTTTTAAAGATTCCAACTGCAAATTGGACTGCTTTGTGGCCGGGGGAGGAGAAAGAGAAGAGGGTGAAAATAAACTTATTCTGAAAACAAGTGCTGTCAGAGAGGGTGGAAAATGTAGGTTTCCCCTCATCTAAAAAGGTTTCCCTCACATTTAAAGAGTAGGAATGGTATTTTTAAAGATTTCAACAGTAAATTAGACTGTTTGGCGAGGGGGAGAAAAGGGGTGAAAATAAACTTATGATTAAAAAAAAGTGCTCCTCTTGTCCATGAGGGTGGAAAAAGGAGGTTTCCTCTCATCTAAGAAGGTTTCCCTCGTTTAAAAACTAACAATGGTATTTTTAAAGACTTCAACAGTAAACTAGACCATTTTGTGAGGGGTGAAAATAAACTGATGAAAAAAAAGTAAGCTCCTCTTGTCAGTGAGGGTGGAAAAAAGTAGGTTTCCTCTCATTGACAGAGTAGGAATGGTATTTTTAAAGATTTCAACAGTGGATTCGACTATTTTGAGGGAGAAGAGGGTGAAAATAAACTTATGATTTTTTTAAAAAGTGCCCCTCTTGTCCATGAGGGTGGAAAAAAGTAGATTTCCTCTGCTCCAAAAAAAGGTTTCCCCCCCCTCATTTAAAGAGTGGGAATGGTATTTTTAAAGACTTCAACAGTAAATTAGACTATTTGGTGAGGGGGTGAAAATAAACTTGAAGAAAATAAGCTCCTCTTGTCAGCCAGGGTGGAAAAAGTAGCTTTCCTCACATTTATTTTTAAAAAAGGGTTTTCCTCACATTTAAAGGAGGTGTTTTTAAAAGATTCCAACAGCAAATTAAGACTGTTGAGGGGAGAAAGGGGGGTGAAAATAAACTGATGAAAAAAAATGAGATCTTCTGGTCAGTGAGGGTGGGGAAAAAGTAGCTTTCCTCACATTTTAAAACAAGGTTTTCCTCTCATTTGAAGAGTAGGAAGGGTGCTTTTTAAAAGGTAAATTGGACTAATTTGAAGAGCAAGTGTAAAATGACACTGGGGGGAGGGGGGAAGGTTTGGGAAATGGGGACAATTGAGGATCAAGGGGGTAAATTGGGCTGGGGTGACTATTTCCTGAGGGAAAGTTGAGTGTTGTTGGGTTTGGAGCTGACAGCTCAGGGTTTATTGCCTATTGTTTTCAGCCCCTCTTGTTGACTGTGGTGAATTTATTTTTTAATTCCCATTCTCTGTCTCTCTCTCTCTCACCTGCTCGAAGGGCCATTTCTCCGCCACTTTCTTGGCGCTGATGTCCAGCAGGGTGTCGGCCTTGTGGAGCCGGCCGTGGCCGGGCTTTGTCTGGGCCGCCCTGGCCGCCCCGCACTCGCCCAGGCACAGCCGCTTGGCCGCCGGCGGCTCCGCTCCTCCTCCTCCTCCTCCACCACCACCACCTCCTCCTCCTCCACCGCCGCCCCTCTCCGCCATCGCCGCCGACTCGCTCACAAACTGACCGCACGCCGGCTGCTGCCCGCCCCTTTTATAACATTCCCGGCCCACCCCCCCCCCGTCCTGGCCAGGGCGCCGCCCTCCCGCCCACACCCTCTCCGCCTACCCGCGCTGGCCCCGCCGCCCACACCGCATCCTCATTGGCTGATCGCCCCGTCCATCAAGCGGAGCCGATTCGCCATTGGATAGCCGCCCCGTCCATCAGAGCGTCCCCGCGTCTGATTGGTCCACCGCCCCGTCAATCAGGAGGGATTCGATCCCCATTGGTCCACTACCCCGTCAATCAGGAGGGAACCGATCCCCATTGGTCCACAGCCCCGTCATTCAGGAGGCATTCGATCCCCATTGGTCCACCCCCGTCATTCAGGAGGGATTCGATCCCCATTGGTCCACTGCCCCGTCAATCAGGAGGGATTCGAACCCCATTGGTCCAACGCCCCGTCATTCAGGAGGGATTCGATCCCCATTCGTCCAGAGCCCCGTCAATCAGAACTGCCCAGCTCTCCATTGGTTGGCAAACCTGTCAATCAAGGATACCCCCATCGCCATTGGTCAATAGCCCCGTCAGTCAGGAGGCACCCGCTCCCCATTGATCTGCGCCCCCGTCAATCATGTATGCTCCGCACTGCATTGGTCTGTAACCCTGTCAGTCAGGACTAGCCCGTTCCCCATTGGTTCGTCGCCCCGTCGTCAGGCCCGCCCCACTCCTCATTGGTTGACCACCCCGTCAATCAGAAATGTCCCCTCCCCATTGGTCGAAGCCCCCGTCAATCAGATCCGCCCTGATTCCCATTGGTCCGCAGCCCCGTCCATCAGTGCCGCCCCGCTCCCCATTGGCCAGCCACCTTCTTTCCCACCCCCGCACTGCCCGCCCTCCCCACGTCGTTGCACGAGCCCAGCCATCAGGGTGGCTCTGCTCTCGATTGGTTGGCGGCCCCGTCAATCAGGATGACACCACTCCCCATTGGTGAGGTGCCCTGTCAATCATCCTCCCTCCCGCCCCTCCCGTCTATCACCACTCTGTCCCGCCCATTCACCTGTCAATCATCCCTCCATCGGCCCCGCCCACCCAGCTGCAGGGAGAATTAATACGTGTCTATTAATGCAGGCTGAGTCAATCATTCTCATGTCTGGGGCAGTCTAGTCTTGGGGATTTTTTAAAAAATCATTGCCAGACAAGAAATGAGCAACATCTACAATGTTTTTAATTTTAAATAAAAGTTATCTTTTGCAGATGTAAATTCAGAAAAAGTTATCCAAGGGAGTGGGGGAAAAAACCCCAAAGAAACTGCAAAAAGATATAACTCCAGTCTTAAAGTTCCAAAGCCAATGCTCAGGGTGGACCAGGCAAACCCAAATCCATCCCTTGCTTGCTCCAAAAGCCCAAAAACCAAATTGAAAACCCAACTGAACCCAATTCAAGGCTCCCAAAAGGGAGACAGACAAGATCCAAGCTGACAAGACAAGGTACTGCACCCCATCTTGGGCTCAATCTGACACTTGATCTTAGCCAAAAGGCCGAACTCAGAGTCTGAGGGTCTGCGTCACAGAATCATTTGATTTTTTTTTTTTTTGATTTGATTTATTATTGCCACATGTATCGGGATACAGTGAAAAGTATTGTTTCTTGCGCACTGCACAGACAAAGCATACCGTTCATAGAGAAGGAAACGAGAGAGTGCAGAATGTTGTGTTAGCTCGGGTGTAGAGAAAGATCAACTTAATGCAAGGTAGGTCCATTCAAAAGTCTGACAGCAGCAGGGAAGAAGCTGTTCTTGAGTCGGTCGGTACGTGACCTCAGACTTTTGTATCTGTTTCCCGACAGAAGAAGGTGGAAGAGAGAATGTCCGGGGTGCGTGGGGTCCTTAATTATGCTGGCTGCTTTGCCGAGGCAGCGGGAAGTGTAGACAGAATCAATGGATGGGAGGCTGGTTTGCATGATGGATTGGGCTACATTCACGACATTTTGTAGTTCCTTGCGGTCTTGGGCAGAGCAGGAGCCATACCAAGCTGTGGTACAACTGGAAAGAATGCTTTCTATGGTGCATCTATAAAAGTTGCTGAGAGTCATAGCTGACATGCCAAATTTCCTTAGTCTCCTGAGGTATGCCGTCAGTGGTGGTGGAGGCAAACTCAATAGGGTCTTTTAAGAGATTCCTGGATGAGTACATGGGACTTAATATGATGGAGGGTTATAGGTAGGCCTAAAAGGTAGGGATATGTTTGGCACAACTTGTGGGGCCGAAGGGCCTGTTTTGTGCTGTTTTTCTATGTTTCTATGAAATGTAGAGGTGTTGGTGGGCCTTCTTAACTATAGTGTCAGCATGGGGGGACCAGGACAGGTTGTAGGTGATCTGGACGCCTAAAAACCTGATGCTCTTGACCCTTCCTACTTCGTCCCCATTGATGTAGACAGGGGCATGTTCTCCACTATGCTTCCTAAAGTTGATGACAACCTCCTTCGTTTTGTTGACATTGAGGGAGAGATCATCATCAAATAATCATCAAATAATCGTCAAATCCCTACAGCGAGGAAGAAGACCATTCAGCCCATCAAGCTTGCACCAACAACAATCCCACCCAGGCCCTATCCCCATAACCCCACATAAATACCCTGCGAATTCCCTGACACTAAGGGGCAATTTAGCATGCAAGATGGGGTTTGCCAATGACAGAAACATAGAAAAGCTATGGTGCAGTAAGAGACCATTCAGCCCATCCATAGAATCCCGACAGTGCAGAAGAAGGCCATTCAGCCCACCGAGTCTGCACCGGCTCTCCCAAAGAGCACACAACCTGGGGCCCACCCACAGCCCTATGCCCATAACCCCATGCATTTATCATGGCTACACATCTTAGGATGTTATGGGCAATTTAGCATGGTGAAACCAGGTAACCTGCACATTTTTGGTCACTAAGGGGCAATTCAGCATGGCCAATCTACCTAACCTACACATCTTTGGACACTCAGGGGCAATTCAGCATGGCCAATCTACCTAACCTACACATCTTTGGACACTCAGGGGAAATTTAGCATGGCCAATCCACCTAACCAGCACGTCTTTCGGACTGTGGGAGGAAACTGGAGCATCCAGAAGAAACCCATGCAGACACGGGAAGAACGTGCAGACCCCTCACAGACAGTGAGTGACCTGAGGCCGTTATTGAACCTGGGTCCCTGGCGCTGCGAGGCAGTAGTGCCACTGTGCCACCCTGACCTACGGGTAACCCACAGGGGTTGCGCCATCAGCGGGAGCGGGAGATCCTGGGGGCAGGAACGACCGGAGAATTCCAGCGAGCATCGCTATATCGGCCCAATTGAATCCTTTAATCATTTAAATATTTCAATTTGATGACTCAAACTCCTCAGTTCAAGAGAATTTAAGTCATAATACAACCGTTTTAAGCACTCGTACTATTCTGGTGAAATTTGAATTCAATAAAAATCTGGAATCTAAAGTCTAATGATGAAGATGCATCCATTGTCAATTGTCATTAAAAAAAATACATCTGGTTCACAAGGAAATCTGCCATCCTTAACCAGTCTGGCCTATATGTGACCATGATGTGGAGATGCCGGCGTTGGACTGGGGTAAACACAGTAAGAAGTTTAACAACACCAGGTTAAAGTCCAACAGGTTTATTTGGTAGCAAAAGCCACACAAGCTTTCGAAGCTCTAAGCCCCTTCTTCAGGTGAGTGGGAATTCTGTTCACAAACAGAGTTTATAAAGTCTTGAAATTGAGTCTGTGTCTTTATAAACTCTGTTTGTGAACAGAATTCCCACTCACCTGAAGAAGGGGCTCAGAGCTTCGAAAGCTTGTGTGGCTTTTGCTACCAAATAAACCTGTTGGACTTTAACCTGGTGTTGTTAAACTTCTTACTATATGTGACCCACAGTAATGTGGTTGACTCTTAACAGCCCCCTGAACAAAGGCAATTAGGGATGAACAATGAATGGCAGCACCGACTGGTGACGCCCACATCTTATAAATTAATTTTTAAAAATCTGCACTGTTCCCTTCCAGGGGGTGAAAGGTTATCGGGGGTAAGCAGGAATATGGGATTGAGGTTAAAACCAGATTTGACAGGATCTTTAGGGGGAGGCGATGGCCTAGTGGTATTATTGCTCGACTATTAATCCAGAAACTCAGCTAATGTTCTGGGGACCCGGGTTCGAATCCCGCCACGACAGATGATGGGATTTGAATTCAGTAAAAAAAAATCTGGAATTAAGTATCTGCTGAAGACCATTTGGGCGGCACGGTAGCACAGTGGTTAGCACTGCTGCTTCACTGCTCCAGGGACCTGGGTTCGATTCCCGGCTCGGGTCACTGTCTGTGTGGAGTTTGCACATTCTCCTCGTGTCTGCGTGGGTTTCCTCCGGGTGCTCCGGTTTCCTCCCACAGTCCAAAGATGTGCGGGTTAGGTTGATTGGTCATGCTAAATTGCCCCTTAGTGTCCTGAGATGCGTAGGTTAGAGGGATTAGTGGGTAAAATATGTAGGGATACGGAGGTAGGGCCTGGGCGGAATTGTGGTCGGTGCAGACTCGATGGGCCGAATGGCCTCTTTCTGTACTGTAGGGATTCTATTCTATTCTATTATCGGAAAAACCATCTGGTTCACTAATGTCCATTTAGGGGAGGAAATCTGCTGTTCTTACCCGGTCTGGCCTACGTGTGACTCCAGAGCCACAGCAATGTGGTTGACGCAAGCTCGAAGGGCCTGTTCCTGTGCTACATTTTTCTTTGTTCTTTGACTCTCAACCGACCTCTGAAATGGCCGAGCGAGACACTCACTTCAAGAGCAACTAGGGATGGGCAACAAATGCTGGCCCAGCCAGCGACACCCATGTCCCACGAATGAATAAAATAAAAATCTTATTGAAAGGTAGAGCAGGCCCGAGGGGCCGAGTGGCCTACTTTGTCTGTTCACATGGCCATCCTTGCTCCAGATGGGACTTGAGGGTTGCCAACCCCTCCAGGATTGGCCTGGAATCTCCAGGAATTGGAGATGAATCTCCGAGACACTGCTGTGTGCGCAACCCTGGAGAAAAATCACCGGGACATTGAAATGATTTTTAAAAATCATTTTCTTTGACACTTTCTCGGGAAAATTGGGAAGGAAAAGGCTGTCTGGTTGACAGTCAAATGTCATCCATGAGGTGTTTTGCTTTGCAATTGGTGTAGGAAGGCCATACGTCACAAAGGTGGCTTGGGCAAGTAATCATAGAAACGCTACAGTACAGAAAGAGGCCATTCGGCCCATCGAGTCTGCACCGACCACAATCCCACCCAGGCCCTACCCCCACATCCCTACATATTTACCCACTAATCCCTCTAACCTACGCATTTCAGGACACTAAGGGCAATTTTTAGCATGGCCAATCAACCTAATCCACATACCTTTGGACTGTGGGAGGAAACCGGAGCACCCGGAGGAAACCCACGCAGGCACGAGGAGAATGTGCAAACTCCACACAGACAGTGACCCAAGCCGGGAATCGAAGCCAGGTCCCTGGAGCTGTGAAGCAGCAGTGCTAACCACTGTGCTACCGTGCCGCCCCATAGAAGCCATTCGGCCCATCGAGTCTGCACCAACCACAATCCCACCCAGGCCCTATTCCTGTAACCCCGCATATTTACCCTACTAATCCCCCTAGAGTCAATTTAGCAATGGCCCTTCCACCTAACCTGCACATCTTTGGAGGGTGGGAGAAAACCAGAGCGCCCGGAGGAAATCCACGCAGACACGGGGAAGAATGTGCAAACTCCGCACAGACAGTGACCCGAGGCCAGGATTGAACCCGGGTCCCTGGCGCTGTGAGGCAGCAGTGCTAACCACTGCGCCACTGTGTGATGAAACCTCCATGAATAGATTTAATCACAGTTTGTGATCCAAGGCGCAAACAATGCTCTGCACACTGACACATCATTTCCTGACCTTTGTCCTCTCTTTTATAGATTTTTCTGGAATTTCTTTGATCCTGTATAATAGTTTTTAATGACTGGTGAACGCACACACCTCAGTCCACCCAGTCTGTTATCATGAAGAAACTATTTAACTTTTTTCTCTCTGATCCACACTGAAATCAATCTTCCCGTTCACTTAGTCTAAAGTTACTCGTTAAGTTTTTCCTTGTCCACACAACCTTCTGTGCCACTAAGGGGGCAGCACGGGGTTGGCACCGCTGCCCCACATGCGCCATGGATCCAGATTCGACTCCGGTCCTGGGTGATTTTCTGTGTGAAGTTTGCAACTTCTCCCCTTGACTGTGTGGGTTTCCTCCGGGTGCTCCAATTTCCTCCCCCCAGTAAATATAGAATCCCGACAGTACAGAAAGAGGCCATTCAGCCCATCGAGTCTGCACCGACCACAATCCCACCCAGGCCCTACCCCCATATCCCTACATATTTTACCCACTAATCCCCCTAACCTACGCATCTCAGGACACTAAGGGGCAATTTTAGCATGGCCAATCAACCTAACCCGCACATCTTTGGACTGTGGGGGGAAACCGGAGCACCCGGAGGAAACCCACGCAGACACGAGGAGAACGTGCAAACTCCACACAGACAGTGACCCAAGCCGGGAATCGAACCCAGGTCCCTGGAGCTGTGATGCAGCAGGGCTAACCACTGTGCTACCGTGCTGCCCAAAAAAATATGGAACGCTTCACGAATTTGCGTGTTAGGTGGATTGGCCATGCTAAGTTGCCCTTAGTGTCCAAAGATGTGCAGGTTAGGTGGATTGGCCATGCTAAATTGCCCCTTAGTGTCCAAAAATGAGCAGGTTAGGTGGATTGGCCATGCTAAATTGCCCCTGAGTGGCAAAGATGTGCAGGTTAGGTGGATTGGCCATGCTAAATTGCCCTTTAGTGCCCAAAGATGTGTGGGTTAGGGGGATTGGCCATGCTAAATTGCCTCTGGGTGTCCAAAGATGTGTAGGTTAAGTGGATTGGCCATGCTAAATTGCCCCTTAGTGTCCAAAGATGTGCAGGTTAGGTGGATTGGCCATGCTAAATTGCCCTTTAATGCCCAAAGATGTGTGGGTTAGGGGGATTGGCCATGCTAAATTGCCTCTGGGTGTCCAAAGATGTGTAGGTTAAGTGGATTGGCCATGCTAAATTGCCCCTTAGTGTCCAAAGATGTGCAGGTTAGGTGGATTGGCCATGCTAATTTGCCCTTTAGTGCCCAAAGATGTGCGGGTTAGGTGGATTGGCCATGCTAAGTTGCCCCTTAGTGTCCAAAGATGTGCAGGTTAGGTGGATTGGCCATGCTAAATTGCCCCTTAGTGTCCAAAGATGTGCAGGTTAGGTGGATTGGCCATGCTAAATTGCCCCTTAGTGTCCAAAAATGAGCAGGTTAGGTGGATTGGCCATGCTAAATTGCCTCTGGGTGTCCAAAGATGTGTAGGTTAAGTGGATTGGCCATGCTAAATCTATAGGTTAAATCAAACCAAAGACTGTAACACTATATTCTGCGCCCTCTCCTTTCCTTCTCCCCTATGTACTCAATGAACGGTATGCTTTGTCTATATAGTGCGCAAGAAACAATACTTTTCACTGTATCCCAATACATCTGACAATAATAAATCAAATCAAATCAAAGCATTTTGACCCAGTCACAATGAAGGAATGGCTGATACATTGGGTGGCACGGTGGCACAGTGGTTAGCACTGCTGCCTCACAGCGTCAGGGACCTGGGTTCAATTCCCGGCTTTGGTCACTGTCTGTGTGGAGTTTGCATATTCTTCCCGTGTCTGCATGGGTTTCCTCCGAGTGCTCCGCTTTCCTCCAAAAACAGTCCAAAGATGTGCGCATTATGTTGATTGGTCATGATAAATTGCTCCTTAGTGTTAAAGGGCCTAGCAGAGTAAATACGTGGGGTTATGAGGATAGGGCCTGGGTGGGATTGTGGTTGGTGCAGACTCAATGGGCCAAATGGCCTCCTTCTGCACTGCAGGAATTTGATGATATTTCCAAGTCAGGGTGGCAGTTGGCTGAGAGAGGAACTTCCAGGTGGTGTTGGTGATGGGCTGAATGGCCTGCTTTTCTGCTATACCTTCTATGATGGCAGAACAGATCTGTGGCGAGAAACTCAACTCAGGATTCAATGGGACACCCATCCACTCTTTTCTCCCTCATGTGTTTATCCAGTTTCCTCTCAAATACACCTATACCATTCACCTCAACTACTCCCCGAGATAGGTAATGGGTTCCACATCCTCACCATTCTCTGGGTAAAGCAGTTTCCCCTTCAGTCCTTATTGGACCTTCGTACTTAAAGACCTTAGTGCTGCTACTTTTTTCAATTATGTTAGATACAACAATACATGTGACAATAATAAATCAACTCAAAACAAATCAAAAATGATCGGGTGCAGAGAAAGATCAGCTGAATCTTGTGAAGGGTAGACCTGCCTTTTGTGGCACACCAAGGTTTGGTTAATCAAGGCAGCACAGGAACTAAAACCAGAATTTGAATGCACAGAGGAAGCCAAGAGTGAGGTGTGAACAGGCGAGCACCCAGAGATAGTTCAAGAGCAGTTGCTGATGAGAAGGGTACAATACACATAAGGACATCCCTCCTGGGGGCGACGGAATCAGGAAGCTACCTTTGAAGAGACACAAACGTATTCGCAATTCCCGACTAGACTTGTCATCTCTCTCTCTCGGGGAGGTCATTTGAATCACAGTGAATATCCATCTGGATCAACACAATACACAAATCCTGACCCTCAGAACAAGCCAGAGAAACGAGAATCACACCACAGAGTCATAGAGGTTTACAGCATGGAAACAGGCCCTTCAGCCCAACTTGTCCATGCCACCTCTTTTTTTAAACAACTAAGCTGGTCCAAATTGCCTGCGTTTGGCCCATATCCCTCTGTACCCATCTTACCCGTGTAACTGTCTAAATGCTTTTTAAAAGACAAAATTGTACCCGCCTCTACTACTACCTCTGGCAGCTCGCTCCAGACACTCACCACCCTCTGTGTGAAAAAAATTGCCCCTCTGGACCCTTTTGTATCTCTCCCCTCTCACCTTAAACCTATGCCCTGTAGTTTTAGACTCCGCTACCTTTGGGAAAGGATATTGACTATCTAGCTGATCTGTGCCCCTCATTATTTCATAGATCTCTATAAGATCACCCCTAAGCCTCCTACGCTCCAGAGAAAAAAGTCCCAGTCTATCCAGCCTCTCCTTATAACTCAAACCATCAAGTCCTGGTAGCATCCTAGTAAATCTCTTCTGCACTCTTTCTAGTTTAATAATATCCTTTCTATAATAGGGTGACCAGAATTTACACAGTATTCCAAGTGAGACCTGGAAGGCCATGCTTCAAGCAATTGGTTTTATTGAGTGTCATAATGACTTGCTACGCAAAGCAGGGCAAGTGAAGGAGAGCAGGAGGGCGCAGACAAAACAAGAAAATAATGTGAGAGAATTACAAAGGCCAGAACTGTTAAATATTTGGGCAAAGCTCCAAGGACGTGGAGTCAGGAATAAGAAATAAAACTCATTGATTAGCTGCTCAATATTCCTTTCCTCCATCTTCCTCACCTTCGGCCTTTCAAATCTAAAGCTGCCGCAGGTTTATCTTTTTAAAGTTTATTTATTAGTGTCACAAGTAAGGCTTACATTGACACTGCAATGAAGTTACTGTGAAAATCCCCTAGTTGCCACACTCCGTTCGGGTACACTGAGGGAGAATTTAGCACGGCCAATGCACCCTAACCAGCATGTCTTTCAGACTGTGGGAGGAAACTGGAGCACCCGGAGGAAACCCACACAGACACGAGGAGAACGTGCAAACTCCACGCAGACAGTGACCCAAGCAGGGAATCGAACCCGGGTCCCTGGCGCTGTGAGGCAGCAGGTGCTAACCAGTGTGCCACCCATTCACAACCACTGGGCCACCCATATATTACCCATATATTACCCCTGAGTGTCCAAAGGTGTATAGGTTAGGTGGATTGGCCGTGCTAAATTGCCCCTTCGTGTCAGGGGGATTAGCAGTGTAAATACGTGGGGTTACGGGGATAGGGCCTGGGTGGGATTGTTGTCGGTGCAAGCTCGATGGGCTGAATGGACTCCTTCTGCACCGTAGGGATTCTATATTCTATCCTGAGTGGGGCGGCACAGAGTCCTGCGTCACGGAGCTGTTCGGGATGAACCTCACCAAATACCACTGCATCTCACTCTAGAACCTTCTTCGCAAAAATGCATTCCACAAGGAGGCGTGCGACCGTCTCATCATTCCCGCAGCCGCTTCGAGGGCAAAGTCCGGTGGTGTTGAGACTTTGGGCGTGTAGGAAGGATCTGACAGGGAGGGCCTGCTCTGTCCAAGACCACAAGAAACTACAAAGGGTCACGAACAAAGCCCAATCCATCAAGCAAACCAGCCTCCCATCCATCAACTCCGTTCATCCACACTTCCCACTGCCTCGGCAAAGCAGCCAGCATAATCAAGGACCCCACACACCCCGGACATTCTCTCTTCCGCCTTCTTCTGTCGGGAAAAAGATACTAAAGTCTGAGATCATGTACCAACTGACTCAGGAACAGCTTCTTCCCTGCTGCCATCAGACTTTTGAATGGACTTACCATATACTAAGCTGATCTTTCTCTACACCCTCGTTATGACTGCAACCGTACATTCTGCACCCTCTCCCCGCCTTCTCACTTATGTACTCGATGAACAGTATGCTTTGTCTGTATAGGGCGCAAGGAACAATACTTTTCACTGTATCCAAAGGGGCGGCATTGTGGCACAGTGATTAGCACTGCTGCCTCACAGCGCCAGGGTCCCGGGTTCGATTCCCGGCTTGGGCCACTGTCTGTGCGGAGTCTGCACGTTCTCCCCCGTGTCTGCGTGGGTTTCCTCCGGGTGCTCCGGTTTCCTCCCACAGTCCGAAAGACGTGCACTGACCCGAACAGGCGCCAGAGTGTAGAGACTAGGGGAATGTCACAGTCACTTCATTGCAGTGTTAATGTAAGCCTTACTTGTGACTAATAAATAAACTAAAACTAAACTAATAAATCAAATCTCGTTGGTCAGCTGATCGTTGGTCAATCAATCCCAGTCCCTTCCGCTCTGAACTGCCGGTACTCATGGATGTTCCAGCTTGGAATGCAGGATAGTATTCCGGGGGTGGGATTTTCCCCTCCCTAGCTCAGGGCGGCGGGGAGTGGGTGGGGGGACTCTAAGCCACTGACTCACAGCATTATGTTTTAACCGATGAGATGTAACTGTTTGATGTCTGTTTTTGCCTTGTTATTTGATGGAAATTTTAACATGTTTCCTGGTAAGGTCCCATCTGTCCCATGTGTTCCTTATTGACAGAATGCCAAACAGATGTAACGATTTATTGATTTGCACAAAAAAAAAGAGTACCGCAAACATAAAAATAAGCTAATTTTCATCCTCCAGGCATTTTGTCTCAATCTACAAGTTTGAGTTTGTCTCAATAGGAGCAATTAGACAATATTACACACTGTTGTATCACATCAGACCCTTGTGTTTATGTCAGGATTAACCCTCCACTTTCTGGCAAGGCTAAAAGATCCAACAGGGTTATTGAAATAAGTCCCAGTGTCCCTTCAAAGAACAAATAGAACAAAGAACAGTACAGCACAGGAACTTGGGTGACTGTCTGTGTGGAGTCTGCACGTTCTCCCCGTGTCTGTGTGGGTTTCCTCCATAGAAACCCTACAGTGCAGAAAGAAGACATTCGGCCCATCGAGTCCGCACCGACCACAATCCCACCCAGGCCCTACCCCCATATCCCTACGTATTTACCCTCTAATCCCTCGAACCTACACATCTCAGGACACTAAGGGGCAATTTTTTAGCATGGCCAATCAACCTAACCCGCACAGCTTTGGACGGTGGGAGGAAACCGGAGCACCCGGAGGAAACCCATGCAGACACGAGGAGAATGTGCAAACTCCGCACAGATATTGACCCAAGCTGGGAATCAAACCCAGGTCCCTGGAGCTGTGAAGCAGCAGTGCTAACCACTGTGCTACCGTGCCACACAGGTGCTCCGGTTTCCTCCCACAGTCCAAAAGATGGCTTCAGCACTCCAAGTCCATGCCGATCATGATGCCCTAACTAAACTAAAACAAAACCTTCTGCCCTGACTCGGTCCTCATCCCTCTATTCCCTCCCCATTCATATAAAGTTTAAAGTGTATTTATTAGTCCCAAGTAAGGCTTACATTAACACTGCGATGAAGTTACAGTGAAATTCCCCTCGTCGCCACACTCCTGTTCGGGTACACCGAGGGAGGATTTAGCGTGGCCAATGCACCCTAACCAGCACGTCTTTCGGACTGTGGGAGGAAACCGGAGCACCCGGAGGAAACCCACGCAGACGTGGGGAGAACGTGCAGACTCCACAGTGACCCAAGCCGGGAATTGAACCCGGGTCCCTGGTGCTATGAGGCAGCAGCGTTAACCACTGTGCCCATTGTGCCGCCCCATCCATGTACCCATCCGGGTGTCTCTTAAATGTTGCTGATGTGCCTGTTTCCACCACCTCCTCTGGCAGCGCGTTCCAGGCACCCACCACTCTCTGCGTGGAAAACTTCCCCCGCGCATCTCCCTTAAACTTTCCCCCTCTCACCTTGAACCTGTGCCCCCTTGTAATTGACACTTCCACCCTGGAGAAAAAAGCCTCTGACTATCCACCCTGTCTGTGCCTCCCATAATTTTGTAGACCTCCCGTCAGCCTGCAGTGAAGGGAGAGGGTGAAAGATCTCCTCGGAGGCCGGTGTCTCTTCACCAGATTCCCTTTATTTACAAACGTATCTCCACTCCTAAGAGTGCTTCAGGTACACAGTCAGAATCCCGAGTGTCTGTTGCCCCAACGCTCCTCAATATATACACAGGTGAAACTCCCTGATTGGGCAGGCAATCGTTACCTCAATCAGCGTGTTCATACCCCAAGAGGCCCCCCTTCTTGGGCCTCACTGAGGTCAGTACAGAGAGCATTGTCAGCGTGGCAACTGAGAAGTTGCTTTGACCTTCAGTTACCGCTCCCATTCCTGCTTCCAACCTTCTCACCCAGATACCTCTTCACGTCCTATTCAACGCTGAATTGAGTTTCTCATTCCAGGTCTGGTCTGCCATCGGAAGCAGGCCATTCGGCCCAACAGATTCCATGCCAGCACACAAGGTCCACATGAACCTGCTCCCAAATCTCTTTTCACCTAATCTCTATCAGCCTATATTTTATTAATTCATTCATGGAATGTGGGCATCGCTGGCTAGGCCAGCATTTATCGCCCACTCCTAGTTGCCCCTTGAGAAGGTGATCGTGAGCTACCATTTTTAACCACTGCATTCCATCTGATGTAGGAATACCCACAGTGCTGTTGGGGAGGAACTTCCAACATCTTTCTCTACACCCTAGCTATGACTGTAACACTACATTCTGCACCCTCTCCTTTCCTTCTCCCCTATGTACTCTATGAACGGTATGCTTTGTCTGTATAGCCCACAAGAAACAATACTTTTCACTGTATATCAATACGTGTGACACTAATAAATCAAACCAAAGACTGTAATACTGCATTCGGCACCCTCTCCTTTCCTTCTCCCCTATGTACTCAATGAACGGTATGCTTTGTCTATATAGTGCGCAAGAAACAATACTTTTCACTGTATCCCAATACATCTGACAATAATAAATCAAATCAAATCAAAGCATTTTGACCCAGTCACAATGAAGGAATGGCTGATACATTGGGTGGCACGGTGGCACAGTGGTTAGCACTGCTGCCTCACAGCGTCAGGGACCTGGGTTCAATTCCCGGCTTTGGTCACTGTCTGTGTGGAGTTTGCATATTCTTCCCGTGTCTGCATGGGTTTCCTCCGGGTGCTCCGGTTTCCTCCCACAGTCCAAAGATGTGTGCATTATGTTGATTGGTCATGATAAATTGCTCCTTAGTGTTAGAGGGCCTAGCAGAGTAAATACGTGGGGTTATGGGGATAGGGCCTGGGTGGGATTGTGGTTGGTGCAGACTCAATGGGCCAAATGGCCTCCTTCTGCACTGCAGGAATTCGATGATATTTCCAAGTCAGGGTGGCAATTGGCTGAGAGAGGAACTTCCAGGTGGTGTTGGTGACGGGCTGAATGGCCTGCTTTTCTGCTATACCTTCTATGATGGCAGAACAGATCTGTGGCGAGAAACTCAACTCAGGATTCAATGGGACCCCCATCCACTCTTTTCTCCCTCATGTGTTTATCCAGTTTCCTCTCAAATACACCTATACCATTCACCTCAACTACTCCCCGAGATAGGTAATGGGTTCCACATCCTCACCATTCTCTGGGTAAAGCAGTTTCCCCTTCAGTCCTTATTGGACCTTCATACTTAAAGACCTTAGTGCTGGTACTTTTTTCAATTATGTTAGATGTCCATTCTGTCCCACCTTGAAGTGCTCACTCATGGCTTTCTCACCACACAAGGTTTGACTTAGAACCATTCAATCCCTACAGCGCAGAAAGAGGCCATTCAGCCATCAAGACTGTAGGGACTCTCCAAAAGAGCATCCCACCCAATCCCTCCCCTCTGCCCTATTCCCATAACCCTGTGCATTTACCATGGCTAATCCATGGTAAATGGCCTAATCTACACATCTTGGGACACTAAGGGACAATTTAACATGGCCAATCCACCTAACCTACAGATCTTTGGACACTAAGGAGCAATTTAGCATGGCCAATCCACCAAACCTGCATATCGTTGGATACTAAGGGACAATTTATCATGGCCAATCCACCTAACCTATACATCTTTGGACAGTAAGGGGCAACTTAGCATGGCCAATCCACCTAACCTATACACCTTTGGAAACTAAGTGGCAATTTAGCATGGCCAATCCACCAAACCTGAACATCGTTGGATACTAAGGGACAATTTAACATGGCTAATCCACACATCTTTGGAGTGTGGGAGGAAACCAGAGCACCCGGAGGAAACCCACGCAGACACGAGGAGAACGTGCAAACTCCACACACACTGTCACCCGAGGCTTGAATTGAACCCGGGTCCCTGGTGCTATGAGGCAGCAGCGCTAACCACTGCGCCGCCGTGCCGCCAGTGGATCTTTTGTGCACTCCCCATCATTACTCTCCACATGGTGCCAAGAACAACTTTCACAATTATAGCCCCTTTCACACTGAATTGCCCCCGGCACTTCACGCAGCCTAAGGATCGAAAATGCATGCGTACGCACGGGAAGATGATGAAACCAAGCAGTAGGGAATTTTTAGGATTTGCAAAACATGGGATATTTTCCCAGTGTATGCAGAGTCCAAGTAATGATTGCACATAGGATCAAAAATAGATATTCTAACAGGCTGCAATTGACAACAGCTGGTAAGGAAATATCCACATCTTTAACCGTCCATACATCTAAAAACCCTCACCACGATATTGACTGCAGCAACACTAATCAAAAAGGCTAATGGAATGTTGGCCTTCATCTCAAGAGAGGGCCGGACTACAAAGGAGAGGAAGTAATGCCTCAGTTGCATGGAGCCTTGGTTAGATCGCATCTGGAGCTGTACATTCAGTTTTGGGCACCACATCTCAAGCGCTGGAGTGCTGATTCACCGGAGGGGTTAAATTGTGAAGACAAGTTGAATAATCTTGGCTTGTGGCTCCCTGGAGTTTGGAAGGAGATGGCAGCGTAGTGGTAACGTCACTAGACTGCTAATCCCACGACCCCGGGCTAACGCTCTGGGGGACAGGGGTTCAAGTCTCACCAGGGCAGCTGGGCGGAGTTTTAATTCACTGAATAAAATCTGGAATTTACAAAGCTAGTCTCAATAACGGTGACCGCGAAACTATCGTCGATTGTTATAACAAACCCATCTGGTTTACTAATGTCCCTTTAGGGAAGGAAATCTGCCGTCCTTACCCGGTCTGGACTACATGTGACTCCAGACTCTGAAAAGCCCTCTGAAATGGCCGATGAAGCTACTCAGTTCAAGGACATTTAGAGATGGTTGGCACAGTGCCACAATGGTTAACACTGCTGCCTCGCAATACCGGAGACCCATGTTTGCTTCTGGCCTTGGGTCACTGTGTGGAGTTTGCACGTTCTCCCCGTGTCTGCGTGGGTTTCCTCCTGTGGAGATGCCGGCGTTGGACTGGGGTAAACACAGTAAGAAGTTTAACAACACCAGGTTAAGCTTGTGTGGCTTTTGCTACCAAATAAACCTGTTGGACTTTAACCTGGTGTTCATAGAATCATAGAAACCCTACAGTGCAGAAGGAGGCCATTCGGCCCATCGAGTCTGCACCGACCACAATCCCACCCAGGCCCTACCCCCACATATTTTACCCGCTAATCCCTCTAACCTACGCATCTCAGGGGCAATTTTTTTTAACCTGGCCAATCAACCTAACCCGCACATCTTTGGACTGTGGGAGGAAACCGGAGCACCCGGAGGAAACCCACGCAAACACGAGGAGAATGTGCAAACTCCACACAGACAGTGACCCGAGCCGGGAATCGAACCCGGGACCCTGGAGCTGTGAAGCAGCAGTGCTAACCACTGTGCTACCGTGCCGCCCTTGTTGTTAAACTTCTTACTGGGTTTCCTCCCACAGTCCAAAGATGTGCAGGTTAGGTGTACTGGCCATGCTAGATTGCCCTCAGTGTCCAAAGATGTGCAGGTTAGGTGGATTGGTCATGCTAAATTGCCCCTTAGTGTCCAAAGATGTGCGGGTTAGGTGGATTCGCCATGCTAAATTGTCCCTTGGTGTCCAAAGATGTGTGGGTTAGGTGGATTAGCCATGTTAAATTGCCCTTAGAGTGAGTTAGGGGATTAGCAGAGTAAATATGTGGGGTTGCAGGGATAGGGCTTGGGTGGGATGCTCTTTTGGAGAGTTGGTGTCAACATGATGGGCTGAACGGCCTCCTTCTGCACTGTAGCGATTCTATGATTAACAGTTGGCCGGGACACCGGGGTGACACCAGGCTCATAACAGTCATGGTGTCACGGGGAAGAATTTTACTGTCCACTGCCAGCAGGTTTGCAGGCAAGGGGGAGGAGGGGGGCTGGTGGGGAAGTGATGGAGGGAGCCTGTTAAATTCCCAGAGTGGCCTTCCCACCACCCACCCGCCTTTCCCCGACCTGCCCACAATCTCACTGGTGGCAGACAAGGTCCAGCACCCCAACTGATACCTCTATTTATTTATTAATTAGTATCGCAAGTAGGCTTACATTAACACCTCAATGAAGTCACTGTGAAAATCCCCTAGTTGTCACACTCTGGTGCCTGTTCGGGTACACTGAGGGAGAATTTAGCATGGCCAATGCACCCTAATCTTTTGGACTGTGGGAGGAAACTGGAGCACCCGGAGGAAACCCGCGCAGACACGGGGGAGAACGTGCAGACTCCACGCAGACGGTGATCCAAGCCGGGAATCGAATCCGGGTCCCTGGCGCTGTGAGGCAGCAGTGCGAACCACTGTGCCACCGTGCGAGAGGATAGTTTGTAACAATTGCAGGGTTGTCAGAACAACAAATCTGAGTTATAAATAATGGCTGATTTTTCCTTTGCGAGATGTGGGCGTCTCGTTGGCTGGGCCAACATTTCTTGCCCATCCCTAATTGCCCTTGAGAGGCTGGTGGTGAGCCGCCATCTTGAACCGCTGCAGTCCATCTGCTGTGGGCACCTCTGCAGTGACCAGCTGGGTTTTTGCTCAGGTCAGCTTCTTATTCATTGACATAGAGCCATAACAAGGAGGCTATTTGGCCCATCGGATTCATTCTGGATTCCCAGATTTGTTTTTAAAATCGAATTCAAATGGTGGGATTTGTCATCCTGCTTTCCAGTCCATTAGACTTCGCGCAGACAGTGACCGCAGCCGGCGATCGATCCTGGGTCCCTGGCGCTGTGAGGCAGCAGCGCTAACCACTGTGTCACCGTGCCGCCCTAACCTGCACATCTTTGGACACGAAGGGGCAATTTAGCATGGCCAGTGCACCCTAACCTGCACATCTTTGGACACGAAGGGGCAATTTAGCATGGCCAGTGCACCCTAACCAGCACGTCTTTTGGACTGGTAGGAGGAAGCCGGAGCACCCGGAGGAAACCCACGCAGACACGGGGAGAACGTGCAGACTCCGCACAGACAGTGACCCAAGCCGGGAATCGAACCTAGGTCCCTGGTGCTGTGAGGCAGCAGTGCTAACCCGCTGTGCCACCGGCCACTGAAGGGCCTAGGTGCAATTTTGATGCCCCCATTCCGACGAGGCCTTAACATCAGAGGTTGTCCCTTTTCCATTGCGACAGCAGTGGTGTAGAAATCGAACTATATAACTGCACCAAACTTGCCACCAGCCTGCAGGGAAAGTCTTTGGATTCACACGGACAGTATATTATATTTGCTCACGGCATTGGCGTGCCAGTGGCAAGGGCAGCGTTTGTTGCCCATCACTAACTGCCCTTGAGAACAGTTGAAAGCCAACCACATTGCTGTGGCTCTGGAGTCACATGTAGGCCAGACCGGGTAAGGACGGCAGATTTCCTTCCCTAAAGGGACATTAGTGAACCAGATGGGTTTTTACAACAATCGATGATAGTTTCATGGTCACCATTACTGAGACTGACTTCCAATTCCAGATATATTCATGGCAGGAAAAAAAACAGTAAAACGGGTAATAAGAATACCGGTCTGAGCTGATCTTGTGTACAACCGTACAATACAATTCCTACACGAAAGAAGGAGGTCATTCGGCCCAAACAGTCTGCACCGACCACAATCCCACCCTATTTCCATAACCCCACATATTTATCCTGCTAATCCCCCTGTCAGGAGGGTCAATTTAGCATGGCCAATCAACCTAATCCGCACACCTTTGGACTGTGGGAGGAAACTGGAACACCCAGAGGAAACCCACGAAGACACGGGGAGAACGTGCAAACTCCGCACAGACAGTGACCCGAGGCTGGTATCGAACCCGGGTCCCTGACGCTGAGAGGCAGCAGTGCTAACCACTGCGCCACTGTGTTGCCCCCTTTACTTTAAAAGGAACACCAGTAAAACAGGGAATTGAGAATACTGGTCTGAACTATTTTTTTCATTCTGGGGCACCAGTTGCCCGAGCGGGATTTGAACTCACGTCCCCAGAGAATTAGCTCTGGATTGGTAGTTCATTGATGCTGTCATCATGCCACCGTCATGTCTACCTCCCGAATCACTAGCTATCGCACAGATAAGGCCCATTTGCGTTCACCCAACCAAAATAAGGTCCTGTAATCCTTTCTATTGTGCCTTGAGATTATATCCCCCAAATGAATCCAGGTTCTTGATTGACTCCAGTGTCACCAGCCCGCATTCCATGTGTTCAGTGCTCCCGATATCAGTCTTTCATTTGATTTGCACTAGATTCAAGAGTGGAAATTCCTACCCCTCCTCCCTCTCTCGCAGTTTAAAGTATATTTCTGGATGAACCTGTTCCCTATCACGATAGCCACAATCAGATCACAGGCCTATCTGTTCAAGCCTAAAGTGATCAGGTTTCCCTCCCTCTCCTCTGACCACTCAAAGCTTCTGACATGAGATTCCACTGCTTCAGTTTTTATAAGTTCTATTTATTAGTGTCACAAGTAAGGTTTACATTAACGCTGCAATGAAGTTACTGTGAAATTCCCTCAGTCGCCACACTCCGGCGCCTGTTTGGGTACACTGAGGGAGGGAATATTCCCGTTCCGCCCACCATGGGAAACGTAGCGGGTGAGGTGTGGACCATGGAAAGGTCCACTGACCTCGGGCGGGATTTTCCGGTTTCAGAGCAAGAGCAGTCGGAAAATATCGCCCAGGGAGAATTTAGCATGGCCAGTCCACCTAACCAGCACATCTTTCAGACTGTGGGAGGAAACCGGAGCACCCGGAGGAAACCCACGCAGACACGAGGAGAACGTGCAAACTCCACACCAACAGTGACCCAAACCAGGAATCGAACCCAGGTCCCCGGTGCTATGAGGCAGCAGCACTAACCACTGTGCCACCCTAACCTGCACATCTTTGGACACGAAGGGGCAATTTAGCATGGCCTGTCCACCTAACTTTCACTTCTTTGGACACTCAGGGAAAAGTTAGCATGGCCAATCCACCTAACCTGCAGATCTTTGGATGCCAAGGGGCAATTTAGCATGGCCAATCCACCTAACCTGCACATCTTTGGACACGAAGGGACAATTTAGCAATGGCCAATCCACCTAACCCGCACATCTTCGGATTGTGGGAGGAAACCGGAGCACCCGGAGTAAACCCACGCAGACACGGGGAGAATGTTCAGATTCCGGGTGCTCCGATTTCCTCCCACAGTCCAAAGATGTGCGGGTTAGGTTGATTGGCTATGCTAAATTGCCCCTTAGTGTCCCAAGATGTGTAGGTTAGGTGGATTAGCAGAGTAAATACGTGGAGTTACGGGGATGGGGCCTGAGTGGGGTTGTTGTCAGTGCAGGCTCGATGGGCCGAACGGCCTCATTCCGCACTGCAGGGATTCTATGATTCTCTGCACAGACAGGGACTCAAGCCGGGAATTGAACCCGGGTCCCTGGCGCTGTGAGGCAGCAGTGCTAACCATACTGCCTGTACCGTATTTTTAATTGAAAGATGCACTCCCCCATCCCACCCTTCGCACAGCAACAAAAAGAATAATTGAGATGTTTACAAAATATTCAGTTGAGAATCCCAAATTTCAGCGAGTTATCATTCACTGATAAACTTTACCCGAGTGATTAAGTTGCAAATCTAATCGTAAAACATTTGGTTATAATGCACATGTGGCAGACACGGAACAATGCCAAATTAAAACCTTTGGCAGTCATTTATATATGTCTTACAATTTCCCATCTTGCAATGTTAACTGCGGCCTTTAATCTTTGGATCCCGTTCAATGTTTGGCACCACTAACCATGCGCAGGCCTCTCTCCTCACCCAGCCTTTCAGTCTTGTACGCTTTAATCACGTCTTGGAGAAACCACTTCAAAACAAAACATGACAGAAGTTCCCAAATGAAAACTCCATTCAAAATTTGAGCACTGCCATGTTTAGCTGCAGTCCCATAGCAACGCAAGGCAACCCGTCAACGCACACCAGGAAAATGTTGAGGGTTACTGCAGGACTTTGGTCCCTATTGGGTACATTGTAATTGCAAAAAAATAATCTTTTACAGATTAGCCAGTAAAGACATTTTAAAGGCCCAGTAAACTGATCAGCAAATACAGCTTCCAAAGATGTGCGGGTTAGGCGGATTGGCCATGCTAAATTGCTGCTTAGTGTCAGGGGGATTAGCAGGGTAAATGCATGGGGTTACGAAGATAGGGCCTGGGTGGAATTGTTGTTGGTGCAGGCTCGATGGGCCGAATGGCCTCCTTCTTCACTGTAGGATTCTATGATTCTATAATGTTCTCTTCATTTTCTCCCGCTAATGATGGCTTCGATTACAGTTGGCAAACCTTGCCAATCCATCCTGACAACCTTTAGCTTGTCTTAAGGTAAATGTCCAGGAAGTGGGATTGAGGGCGCAGTTAGAGTTGATAGGTGAGATAATGTTTTTGGTCTTCTCAGTGTTCAGGAGGCCTAAGAAATTATTGTCTGACATGGATGCACACACACACACACTCACACGGATATACACGCACACATAGAAACATTGAAGATAGGAGCAGGAGGAGGCCATTCGGCCCTTTGAGCCTGCTCCGCCATTCATCACGATCATGGCTGATCATCCAACTCAATAGCCTAATCCTGCTTTCTCCCCATAACCTTTGATCCCATTTGCCCCAAGTGCCATATCCAACTGCCTCTTTAATACATTCAACGTTTTGACATCAACTACTTCCTGTGGTAATGAATTCCACAGACTCACCACTCTTTGGATGAAGAAACGTCTCCTCACCTTTGACCTAAATCGTCTACCCTGAGGCCACAGACTGGTTCTGGACTCCCCCACCATTGGGAACATCCTTCCTGCATCTACCCTGTCTAATCCTGTTAGAATTTTATAAGTCTCTATGAGATCCCCCCTCATTCATCTGAACTCTCGCGAAAACAATCCTAACCTAGTCAATCCCTCCTCATACATCAGTCCCTCCATCCCCGGAATTAGCTTGGTAAACCTTCACTGCACTCCCTCGAGAGCAAGAACATCCTTCCTCAGAAACTATAGTTAAGAAAGCCCACCAACGCCTCTACTTTCTCAGAAGACTCAGGAAATTTGGCATGTCAGCTACAACTCTCACCAACTTTTACAGATGCACCATAGAAAGCATTCTTCCTGGTTGTATCACAGCTTGGTATGGCTCCTGCTCTGCCCAAGGCCACAAGGAACTACAAAAGGTTGTGAATGAAGCCCAGTCCATCACACAAACCAGCCTCCCATCCATTGACTTTGTCTACGCTTCCCGCTGCCTCGGCAAAGCAGCCAGTATAATCAAGGACCCCTTGCACCCTGGACATTCTCTCTTCCACCTTCTTCCGTCGGGAAAAAGATATAAAAGTCTGAGATCACGTACCAACCGACTCAAGAACAGCTTCTTCCCTGCTGCTGTCAGACTTTTGAATGGACTTACCTTGCATTAAGTTGATCTTTCTCTACACCCCTAGCTATGACTGTAACACTACATTCTGCACTCTCTCATTTCCTTCTCTGTGAACGGTATGCTTTGTCTGTATAGCGCGCAAGAAACAATACTTTTCACTGTATGTTAATACATGTGACAATAATAAATCAAATCAAATCAGAGAAAAGGAGACCAAAGCTACACACAATATTCTAGGCTTCATCAGGGCCCTGTATAATTGCAATAACATGCATGCACACACACACATACACACGTGGGAGGAATGGGGCAAGATGTTGGAGAGATAATGCTGGTAGTCATTGATGTACATGTAGCATCTGATAGCACATAAATGGATGGTTGTATAGACAAGTTTTTTTTGCATGAGATGTGACATTAGCAGCAAGGCCAACATTTGTTGCCTCTCCCTAGAGGGCACTTAAGCATCAACCACATTGCTGTGGTATCACATGTTAGCCGAGACCACTTCCTTCCCTGAAGGACGTTCATGAACCAGATGGCTTTTTACATGATCGCCAATTCCAGATTCATTAATTAATTGAACTCTAAATTCTACCAGCTGCCCTTGTGGGATTTGAACCAATGTCCCCAGAGCCTTGGTCTCTGGATTATTAGGCCATTAACATTACCACTACACTACGTCCCCTGATCAAGTACAGGAAGGGAGTCAACACTAAGACATTGGGGGACATTGGAGAGGGCAGGGCAGAGGCAAAGAGAGAAGTTAATATTGAAGATGCTCTGGCCAGCTACTCCTGTATGGGTGAGAGTGGAACGAAGCAAGGATTGTCCTGCAGAACAAGATTGAGACAAAACAGCTCAGGAAATGTGTCCCTGCCTCTTGTATAACTGATGGTTAGGGCATTGAACCTTCATCAATGAGAAGAGTGATAAAAGGGGAAGAAAAATGAGGGAAAGGAGATGGATAGTAATGTATCATAGGATCACTACAGAGAAGAAGGAGGCCATTCAGCCCATCAGGTTTCCACCAATTCTCTGAAAGAGCATTTTACCCAGGCTCTAACCCATAATCCCACATATTTACCCTGCTAATCCACCTAACCAAGCATCTTTGGACACTAACACGCAATTTAGCATGACCAATCCATCTAACCTGCACATCTTTGGACACTAAGGGGCAATTTAGCATGGCCAGTCCATCTAACCTGCACATCTTTGGACACTGAGGGGCAATTTAGCATGGCCAGTCCATCTAACATGCACATCTTTGGACACCAAGGGGCAATCTAGCATGGCCAATCCACCTAACCTGCACATCTTTGGACACTAAGGGACAATTTAGCATGGTTAATCCACCTAACCTGCACATATTTGGACACTAAGGGGCAATTTAGCATGGCCAATCCACCTAACCTACACATCTTTGGACACCAAAGGACAATGTAGCATGGCCAATCTACCTAACGTGCACATTTTTGGACTGTCGGAGGATACCGGAGCACCCTGAGGAAATCCATGTAGACACGGTGCAACCTCGACAATGACGTTCACCCGAGGCCAGAGGTTAACCCAAGTTACTTGCGCTGTGAGGCAGCAGTGCTAACCACCTTGCCACCCAAGGGACCACGCGTTATGTTTCCAAGTTTGTTGACGGTACAAAGATAGGTGGGATGGAGAGGACCTAAAGAGACAGCAAGGGGATGTGGACAAGTTAAGGGAGCAGGCAAGAAAGTGGCAGATGAAACATAGGGGGCGGGACTCTTCGGTCTCATCCATGGCGGGACCCGTTGAGAGCAAGAGCATTCCAGCCAGAACTCAACAGAACTGGAGGATCCCAGCTGGGAATAAGGACCAAAGATTTTGGCCATAAGGGGATCAAAGGATATTGCGCGGGGTGCGGGGGGCGGGGGTGGGGGGGCGGGGGGAATAAGGTTATTGAGTTGGGTGATCAGCCATGATCATAATGAATGGTGGAGCAGGCTGAAAGGGCCGAATGGTCTACTCCTGCTCCTATTTTCTAATCCCTTCTGGCTCCTCTCCCTGTCCAGAGGCAACTCCCCTGCTGGGGGGAAGCTTCTCTTTTTATTCATTCGTGGGACATGGGCGTCGCTGGCTGGGCCAGCATTTATTGCCCATCCCTAGTTACCCAAGGACAGTTGACAGTCAACCACATTGCTGTGGCTCTGGAGTCACATGTAGGCCAGACCGGGTAAGGACGGCAGATTTCCCTCCCTAAAGGGAACCAGATGGGTTTTTCCGACAATCGAGAATGGTTTCATGGTCACCAGTAGATTCTTCATTCCTGAAACTTTTTATTGAATTCAATTCCCACCATCTGCCGTGGCGGGATTCGAACCCACTTCTCCAGAACATTAGCTGAGTTTCGGGATTAATAGTTTAGTGATAATACCACTAGGCCATCGCCTCCCCCAGCTTCAATGAGCTTCACCTACTCTTGATTCACTCTGGAGTAAGACCTGGGTCACTCTCATAGGGACCTGCATCTCTAATAATGTGGGTACTCTAGGGTCCTGGGATGAGGGGATAGTCCCGTGAAGCGAGGGGCAGTCTGGTAGGGCCCAGATCACCGTGGACTTGGATCATGAGTCAAAGGAACATGGGAAGAAATGGAGAGCTACCTCTTGTGGTGGATCCCGTTGCCCAAATAGGTCACTGCATGGCCTCACCCCTAGCGACAAGAGGGATGGTGGGGAAGAGGAGTGAAAATACATCATCGAAAAGTGTGGCTGTGTCGCAGGTTATAGAATCATTGAATCCCTACAATGCAGAAGGAGACTATTTGGCCCATTGAGCCTACACCAATCCCACCCAGGCCCTATCCCCACCCTACTAATCCTCCCTAACACTAAGGGGCAACTTAGCACAGCCAACCCAACCTAACTCTGCAATGAGGTTACTGTGAAAATCCCCTGGTCACCACACTCCGACACCTGTTCGGGTACACTGAGGGAGAATTTAACACAGCCAATCCACCTAACTCTGCAATGACGTTACTGTGAAAATCCCCTAGTTGCCACACTCTGGCGCCTGTTCGGGTACACTGAGAGAGAACTTAGCACGGCCAATACACCCTAACCAGCACGTCTTTCAGACTGTGGGAGGAAACCGGAGGAAACCCAGGCAGACACGGGGGAGAACGTGCAGACTCCACGCGGACGGTGACCCGAGGCCGGAATTGAACCCGGGTCCCTGGAGCCATGAGGCAGCAGCGCTAACCACTGCGCCGCTGTGCCACTCAAGTTTTCAAGTCTCCCCCTCTCCTGAGCTGCTTGGGGGGGTGGGTGTAGGGGGCGGGAGGGGGAGGGGGAGGCAGCTATACAAGTGTGTCGATTTAATGCCGGGTGCTAAATGCAAAATGTTTAACTCAGTCAGACTCCTTAGCGGGGGATTGGGGGGGGAAGCGGGGGGAGGCGGTAAGGGGAGTACAAAGCTACCCCCCCACAACACCCCCGCCATCCCCCACCTTCCACTTTGCAGGCTGACCGTTCCCAAGTCTTAATCCAATTCAGTCACACTTCACAGGGCTCTGCCTTTGATCCCGTCTGGCCCTCGTTTTCTCTCCCTCTCCCTCCCTCCCTCCCTCCCTCCCTCTCTCTCTCTCTCCCCATTCATTACCTTTGCTTTGTGACTCTGCCGATGCCCTGACCACAGCGGTGATCTCTGACACGGGGATCCGAGTGAGTCTTTAATCTTCGCAAACAAGCACAAGTGACAGGAAAAAGCCCATTTAGAATCAAAGGCCTTCAAATCCTTAATAAAAGATAATTAGATTAGAGTGGGGGTGCGTGGAGGGAGTGGGGAATGGGGGGTGGGGGCAGCTTGCAGAGAGAGAGAGAGGTCTAAATTGTCTCAAAGACTAGACTTGAGTACAAAGACCCCCTTTTCAGACAGGTTAATTAACTCGCCCCCCCCAAACTTGCTTGATTACTTACCCCACTCCACTCCCCGCAACATATTAAGCTTCTTTCTCCCTTCTTGCAAGCCTGGCTGCAGAACTGATTTGGAAATTTGATGAAAGAATATCTAATTGGTTTTAGGCAGCGACTAATATGGAAGGTCGCAGATCAATTATTTCCAGCCCAAGTCTTTCAGCAAATAGTTAGCACAAAGAACAAAAATGCATATGAAAAAAAATCTCAAATGTTTAGAGGCACCAATTTGTCTCATGGAAAATGTTAAGTTCCAACATGTAAGGTTCAGGGTTCTTGGGTTTCCATTTTTCGTCCCCCATCGGTGTGGAACACTTAGGTCTGCATGCCCTTAGTGTCAGTCCTCTGCACTGGTTGGTTTCCCACACCCACACTTCCATTCAAGCTGTTTCCCTGAACCGTCACGCACATTCGCTGCAAGCCTCCCGCCACTGGGGGCACCCAAAGGGAACATTAAGAAGTCTCGCAACACCAGGTTAAAGTCCAACAGGTTTATTTGGACTCGCCTGATGAGGGAGCAGCGCTCCGAAAGCTCGCGATTCCAAATAAACCTGCTGGACTTTAACTTGGCTGTTGTGAGATTCTTACTTGGGGACGGCACGGTGGTTAGCACTGCTGCCTCGCAGCGCCAGGGATCCGGGTTCGATTTTGCCCTCGGGTCACTGTCTGTGAGGAGTTTGCATATTCTCCCCGTGTCTGCGTGGGATTCCTCCGGGTGCTCCGGTTTCCTCCCACAGTCCGAAGATGTGCGGGTTAGATGGATTGGCTATGCTAAATTGACCCTGAGTGTCAGGGGGATTAGTAGGGTAACTATGTGGGGTTACAGGAATAGGGCCTGGTTGGAATTGTGTTCGGTGCAGACTCGATGGGCCAACTGGCCTCCTTCTGCACTGTAGGACTTCTATGATTCTATTGTACCCACCTCAGTCTAACGCCGGCATCTCCACCCCATGGCTATCACCGACACCGCAAACCGCCGGCTCAAAGTGGAGAGGATCTCGCATATAGACGCAGACATCAGGTTTCTACAAAGATGCAAGAAAGCAGACAAGATCCCGAAAGGACTATAGATCACGAACCCACTCAAGTCGACCTACAACACAGACGACGCTGAGACTCGGCCATCGCACCTCTCTCACACTCCTCAAATGCCTCGTACACCAGCTCTACAGCAAACGCCACAACCTGGAAACCAAGATAGAGTCCATATTCACAACATGCGCTCAGGACAGACCAGCTGCGAAACTCTGCCAAGCAGATGGGACAATGGAACTATGCCACATGCACACCAAAAACAGGAAAAAAATGAGGAAGGAGCAGCACTCAGAAAGCTCGTGATTCCAAACCCTGTTGGACTTTAACCTGGTGTTGTGAGACTTCTTACTGTGCCCACCCCAGTCCAACGCCGGCATCTCCACATCATGGCTACCAAAAGGGAAGGCGAGTGGTATTATCGCTAGACTATCAATCCAGAACCTCAGCTGATGTTCTGGGGACCCGGGTTCGAATCCCGCCACGGCAGATGGTGGAATTTGAATTCAATAAAAAAAATCTGGAATTAAGAATCTACTGATGGCCATGAAACCATTGTTGGAAAAACCCATCTGCTTCACCTTTCTGCACTCTCTCGTTTCCTTCTCTATGAACGGTAGGCTTTGTCTGTATAGCGCGCAAGTAACAATACTTTTCACTGAATGTTAATGTGACAATAATAAATCAAATCAAATCAAATAATGTTCCTTTGGGGAAGGAAATCTGCCGTTCTTACCCGGTCTGGCCGACATGTGACTCCAGAGCCACAGCAATGCGGTTGACTATCAACTGCCCTCTGAAATAGTGGCACAGTGGTTAGCACTGATGCCTCACAGCGCCAGGGACCCGGGTTCGATTCCCGACTTGGGTTGCTGTCTGTGCAGAGTCTGCACGTTCTCCCCGTGTCTGCGTGTGTTTCCTCCGGGTGCTCCAGTTTCCTCCCACAGTCCAAAGATGTGCAGGTTAGGTTGATTGGCCATGCTAAATTGTCCCTTAGTGTCAGGGGATTAGCCGGTTTATATATGGGATCATGGGAATAGGGCCTATGTGGGATTGTTGTCAGTGCAGACTCGATGGGCCAAATGGTCTCCTTCTGCACTGTAGGGATTGTATGATTCTATGCTATGAAACCATTCTCGATTGTCAGAAAACTCCACCGAGTTCGCTAACGTCCTTTGGGGAAGGAAATCTGCCGTCCTTACCCGGTCTGGCCTACATGTGGCCCCAGAGCCACAGCAATGTGGTTGACTCTCAACTGCCCTCTGAAATGGCAGAGCAAGCCACTCAGTTTAAGGGTAACTAGAGATGGGCAATAAATACTGGCCCAGCCAGCAACACCCATGCCCCACAAAACAGGATGGAGCGTTGGTTGGTTCAATTGTCATCTTCAGCTCCTAGCGCTAATGTGTCCCGGGGAGTGCTGCGGTAACTTGCTCCAAACAATCATTGCCCCCACGTGAGCCAAGGCAATGAATATAGCAGAACCTGTGACAACAGCAACGTATGTTTATAGTTTTGTATTTAAAAGGGTTGCAGGTTGCTTTCAGGGTTGATCACATGATTTGATGGTGATGTCATTAGGCTGTTGCCACAGGCTGCTGCCTTACAAAGAACAAAGAACAAAGAACAGTACAGCACAGGAAACAGGCCCTTCGGCCCTCCAAGCCTGTGCCGCTCCTTGGTCCAACTAGACCAATCGTTTGTATCCCTCCATTCCCAGGCTGCTCATGTGACTATCCAGGTAAGTCTTAAACGATGTCAGCGTGCCTGCCTCCACCACCCTACTTGGCAGCGCATTCCAGGCCCCCACCACCCTCTGTGTAAAAAACGTCCCTCTGATGTCTGAGTTATACTTCGCCCCTCTCAGCTTGAGCCCGTGACCCCTCGTGATCGTCACCTCCGACCTGGGAAAAAGCTTCCCACTGTTCACCCTATCTATACCCTTCATAATCTTGTATACCTCTATTAGATCTCCCCTCATTCTCCGTCTTTCCAGGGAGAACAAGCCCAGGCTACCCAATCTCTCCTCATAGCTAAGACCCTCCATACCAGGCAACATCCTGGTAAACCTTCTCTGCACTCTCTCCAATGCCTCCACGTCCTTCTGGTAGTGCGGCGACCAGAACTGGACACAGTACTCCAAATGTGGCCTAACCAGCGTTCTATACAGCTGCATCATCAGACTCCAGCTTTTATACTCTATACCCCGTCCTATAAAGGCAAGCATACCATATGCCTTCTTCACCACCTTCTCCACCTGTGTTGCCACCTTCAAGGATTTGTGGACTTGCACACCTAGGTCCCTCTGTGTTTCTATACTCCTGATGACTCTGCCATTTATTGTATAACTCCTTCCTACATTATTTCTTCCAAAATGCATCACTTCGCATTTATCCGGATTAAACTCCATCTGCCACCTCTCCGCCCAATTTTCCAGCCTATTTATATCCTGCTGTATTGCCCGACAATGCTCTTCGCTATCCGCAATTCCAGCCATCTTCGTGTCATCCGCAAACTTGCTGATAACACCAGTTACACCTTCTTCCAAATCATTTATATATATCACAAACAGCAGAGGTCCCAGTACAGAGCCCTGCGGAATACCACTGGTCACAGACCTCCAGCCGGAAAAAGACCCTTCGACCACTACCCTCTGTCTCCTATGGCCAAGCCAGTTCTCCACCCATCTAGCCACTTCTCCTTGTATCCCATGAGCCTTAACCTTCTTAACCAACCTGCCATGTGGGACTTTCAGTTTTGTATTCAAAGAAGAACAAAGAACAAAGAAAATTACAGCACAGGAACAGGCCCTTCGGCCCTCCAAGCCTGCACCGACTTAACTAAAACCTCCTATCCTTCAGGGGATCTTCTATTCCCATCCCATTCATGTACTTGTCAAGACGCCCCTTAAAAGTCACTACCGTATCCGCTTCCACTACCTCCCCCGGCAACGGGTTCCAGGCACCCACCACCCTCTGTGTAAAAAAACTTGCCTCGTCCATCTCCTTTAAACCTTGCCCCTCGCACCTTAAACCTGTGCCCCCTAGTAATTGACTCTTCCACCCTGGGAAAAAGCTTCTGACTATCCACTCCGTCCATGCCTCTCATAATCTTGTAGACTTCTATCAGGTCTCCCCTCAACCTCCGTAGTTCCAGTGAGAACAAACCAAGTTTCTCCAACCTCTCCTCATAGCTAATGCCCTCCATACCAGGCAACATCCTGGTAAATCTTTTCTGTACCCTCTCCAAAGCCTCCACATCTTTCTGGTAGTGTGGTGACCAGAATTGAACACTATATTCCAAGTGCAGCCAAACTAAGGTTCTCTAAAGCGGCAACATGACTTGCCAATTTTTAAACTCAATGCCCCGGCCGATGAAGGCAAGCATGCCGTATGCCTTCTTGACTACCTTCTCCACCTGCGTTGCCACTTACAGTGACCTATGTACCTGCACACCCAGATCCCTTTGCCTATCAATATTCTTAAGGATTCTGCCATTTACTGTATATTTCCTATCTGTATTAGACCTTCCAAAATGCATTACCTCACATTTGTCTGGATTAAACTCCATCTGCCATCTCTCCACCCAAGTCTTCAACTGATCTATATCCTGCTGTATCCTCTGATGGTCCTCATCGCTATCCGCAAATCCACCAACCTTTGTGTCGTCCGCAAACTTACTAATCAATCCAGTTACATTTTCCTCCACATCATTTACGTATATTACAAACAGCAAAGGTCCCAGCATTGATCCCTGAGGAACACCACTTGTCACAGCCCTCCATTCAGAAATGCACCCTTCCACTGCTACCCTCTGTCTTCTTTGACTGAGTAAGAAGTTTAACAACACCAGGTTAATTTGGTAGCAAAAGCCACACGTAAACCTGTTGGACTTTAACCTGGTGTTGTTAAACTTCTTACTGTGTTTACTCCAGTCCAACGCCGGCATCTCCACATCGTTCTTTGACTGAGCCAGTTCTGTATCCACCTTGCCAGCTCACCTCTGATCTCATGCAACTTCACCTTCTGCACCAGTCTGCCATGAGGGACCTTGTCAAAAGCCTTACTGAAGTCCATGTAGACAACATCCACTGCCCTACCCTCATCAATCATCTTCGTCACTTCCTCGAAAAACTCGATCAAGTTCGTGAGACACGACCTCCCCTTCACAAAACCATGTTGCCTCTCACTAATACGTCCACTTATTTCCAAGTGGGAATAAATCCTGTCTCGAAGAGTCCTCTCCAATAATTTCCCTACCACTGATGTAAGGCTCACCAGCCTGTAATTACCTGGATTACCTGGATTATTCTTGCTACCCTTCTTAAACAAAGGAACAAAGGAACAACATTGGCTATTCTCCAATCCTCTGGGACCTCCCCTGTTGCCATTGAGGATACAAAGATTTCTCACAAGGCCCCAGCAATTTCCTCCCTTGTCTCTCTCAGTATTCTGGGGTATATCCCATCAGGCCCTGGGGACTTGTCTACCTGAATGTTTCTCAAGAACTCCAATACCTCCTCCTTTTTGATCTCAACATGATTTAAACTATCTACACATCCTTTCCCAGACTCATCATCCACCAAGTCCTTCTCTTTGGTGAATACTGATGCAAAGTACTTAGAACATAGAACATTACAGCGCAGAACAGGCCCTTCGGCCCACGATGTTGCACCGACCAGTTAAAAAAAAACTGTGACCCTCCAACCTAAACCAATTTCTTTTCGTCCATGAACCTATCTACGGATCTCTTAAACGCCCCCAAACTAGGCGCATTTACTACTGATGCTGGCAGGGCATTCCAATCCCTCACCACCCTCTGGGTAAAGAACCTACCCCTGACATCGGTTCTATAACTACCCCCCCTCAATTTAAAGCCATGCCCCCTCGTGCTGGATTTCTCCATCAGAGGAAAAAGGCTATCACTATCCACCCTATCTAAACCTCTAATCATCTTATATGCTTCAATAAGATCCCCTCTTAGCCGCCGCCTTTCCAGCGAAAACAATCCCAAATCCCTCAGCCTCTCCTCATAGGATCTCCCCTCCATACCAGGCAACATCCTGGTAAACCTCCTCTGCACCCTCTCCAAAGCCTCCACATCCTTCCTGTAATGTGGGGACCAGAACTGCACACAGTACTCCAAGTGCGGCCGCACCAGAGTTGTGTACAGTTGCAACATAACGCTACGACTCCTAAATTCAATCCCCCTACCAATAAACGCCAAGACACCATATGCCTTCTTAACAACCTTATCTACTTGATTCCCAACTTTCAGGGATCTATGCACACATACACCTAGATCCCTCTGCTCCTCCACACTTATTTAATACCTCGCCCATTTCTTCTGGCTCCACACATAGATTCCCTCCCCTGTCCTTGAGTGGGCCAACCCTCTCCCTGGCTACCCTCTTGCTCTTTATATATGTATAAAAAGCCTTGGGATTTTCCTTAATCCTGCTGGCCAATGTTTTTTCATGACCCCTTTTAGCCCTTCTTACTCCTTGCTTAAGTTTCTTTCTACTTTCCTTGTATTCCACACTTGCTTCGTGTGTTCCCAGCCCCCTAGCTTTGACAAATGCTTCCTTTTCCTCTTTGACTCGGCTCACAATATCTCTCATTATCTAAGGTTCCCAAAACTTGCCATACTCATCCTTCATCCTTACAGGAATGTGCCGGTCCTGAATCCCTATCAACTTACACTTGAAAGCCTTCCACATGCCAGATGTGAGGTGAGTGCAGGGAACAGCTCTTCAATAAACCAGTTGTTGTTACTTTGAATCCACATGTGCAAACCAAACCTTTTCTTTCTTCGTGTAAAACCCACAACCCCAAACGTAGTTAGAACATTACATTTATCAAGTGCCGTTAAGATAATAAGAACATCCAAGGCACCTCAGAGGAATGTGGTCAAATGAAACTGGACAGTGAGCCGTATAATGCGATATTGGGGCCGTTTGATCAAAGCTTGGTCAAAGAAGTAGGTTTGAAAGAGTATTTTAGTGGGATAGAGGAAAGTGGAGAGTCAGTGTTAATGATAGAATCATAGAATCATTACAGTGCAGAAGGAAGCCATTCGGCCCATCGAGTCTGCTTGACTCTCCAACAGAGGATCCCACCCAGGCCCTTTCCCATAATCCTGCGTATTTACCCCACTAATCCCCCTAACCTACACATCTTGGATACTAAGGGGCAATTTAGCATGGCCAATCCACCTAACCTACACATCTTGGGATGCTAAGGGGCAATTTAGCACGGCCAATCCATCTAACCTACACATTTTTGGACACTAAGGCAATTTAACATGGCCAAACCCCCTAACCTGCACATCATTGGACACTAAGGGACAATTTAGCATGGCTAATCCACCTAACCTACACATCTTTGGACACTAAGGGACAATTTGGTATGGCCAATCCACCTAACCTACATATCTTTGGACACTAAGGGACAATTTGGCATGGCCAATCCACCTAACCTACATATCTTTGGACACTAAGGGACAATTTAGCATGGCCAATCCACCTAACCTGCACATCTTTGGACTCTAAGGGACAATTTAGCATGGCCAATCCACCTAACCTACACATCTTTGGACTCTAAGGGACAATTTAGCATGGCCAATCCACCTAACCTACACATCTTTGGACTCTAAGGGACAATTTAGCATGGCCAATCCACCTAACCTACACATCTTTGGACCTGAAGGAAACCCACGCAGACACGTGGAGAACGTGCAAACCACCACGCTGCAGTCATAGGGGTTTAGTCAGGGGAGGGGAAAAAATTCCAAGTTTAGGATCTTGGCAGCTGAAATCATGTCTCTCAAATGCAGAGTGATTAATATTGGGGATGCTCAAGAGGCTAGGATTATGGAAGTGCAGGTACCTTGGAAGGTCTTCTACCTCTTTCCAGTTCCGAGGAAATTAAATCGCAACACTGGAAATGTTTCTCACTTCAGAGCGACTGAGGTTCTCCAGCATTTCCTGTTTTATTCCAGATTTTGCTACTTTGCTTTTATTCCTTTAGAAGATTATGAGGTTGGAGGATATTACAGAGATTATTATACATATATAATTATATATTACAGACATTTTAATTGTTCTATCACATTTAGCATTGAAAGTTTGATGCCTGTGGTTCTGTATAAATTCCATCCTGTGTGGAACAATGTGTCTGAGGTATGAATTATAAAGTTAATACAGACTAGAACAAGGGCCCATATTTAAAGCTCTTTAGTCACTAATAAATCCTATCGGGAATTCTTTACCCAGAGAGTGGTGAGAATGTGGAACTCGCTCCCACTGGGAGTGGAATATTTTCTTTTTACTTATTTACTAGTCACAAGTAAGGCTTATATTAACACTGCAATGAGGTTGCTGTGAAATGCCCCTAGTTACCACTCTCTGGCACCTGTTCAGGTCAATGCACGCCTTCCAGACTGTGGGAGGAAACCGGAGCACCCGGAGGAAACCCACGCAGACACGGGGAGAACGTGGAAACTCCACACAGACAGTGACCCAAACTGGGAATCGAACCCGGGTCCCTAGTGCTGTGAGGCAGCAGTGCTAACCACTGTGCCAACGTGCCACCCCTCTTGAGGCAAATCGCATGGATACGTTTAAGGGGAAAGCCGGATAAACCCGAGGGAGTAAGGAATAGAAGGATATTCTAATAGGGTGAGGTGAGAGGGGTAGAAGGGTACTCATGGAGCAGAAACATCAGCATGGTTGGGCCGAATGGCCTGTTAGTGTGCTGTAAGTACTTTCTGCACCCTCTCCTTTCCTTCTCCCCGATGTACTCTATGAACAGTATGCTTTGTCTGTATACACGCAAGAAACAATACTTTTCACTGCACACTACTAATATATGTGACACTAATAAATCAAACCAAAGACTGTAACACTATATTCTGCGCCCTCTCCTTTCCTTCTCCCCTTCTCCCCTCTGTTCTCTATGAACGGTATGCTTTGTCTGTATAGCGCGCAAGAAACAATACTTTTCACTGCATATCAATACATGTGACACTAATAAATCAAACCAAAGACTGTAATACTGCATTCTGCACCTTTGTGGTGAACCATCGTTGGTTCCCACTAGGTAGTACTGAGCCAGGGTCTGGCCAGTACTACGAGTATGTATATATGTTGCTGTTGGGGTTAGGGATGGGTTGTTCTACTTGTTGCTGTTGGGGTTAGGGTTGGGCTGTTACACCTTGTATTATAGTTATTATGGTACATCCCAGTCGGGCTCCGCCTCCTGGGAGAGGCATAAAGGTCACTGCTCTGTCTGGGACCCCTCAGTCTGGGATCGTGTACTATACATGGTAGCTTCGTTGTAATAGTAAATAAAAGCCTTTATTTCCTTGAGCATCTCAAGCCTCGTGTGTGATAACGCGCATCAACCCTCTCCTTTCCTTCTCCGCTCTGTACTCTATGAACGGTATGCTTTGTCTGTCGAGCGCACAAGAAACAAAACTTTTCACTGCATCCCAATACACGCAACAATAATAAATCAAATCAAAAGAATCATGCGATGAGCAAGGTGGCCGGGCCACTCGTCAACCAGTGGTGACCAAGTGACCCACAGAAAGGTTACAGCACAGAAGGAGGCCATTCGGCCCATCTTGTCCACACCAGCCCTTTTGGAGCGTACAACTTAGCGCACCAATTCGAGTGGGTAGGAGCCAGTGATCCCAGCTCTGCCTCGAAGCTTGCTGAAGAGACTGCAGAATGCTAATTGAAGGGAACTGGAGACAGATAGCTCTCAAATCCCATTTATTTTGAGAAGGACTTTAGAATTAAACCAAATTGTGGGGTTCCACAGCTCTAACATTTTTGCTGGTGTTTCATTTTGTCGTTAAGGGATGCAATTACCCTATTAAACACATTTTAAAAGTTAGCTGAGAGTTTAATTACATACATGTTTCCAAACCGCAAAGTCAACTGAATTAAAATTGCAGTGAAATTAAAGGATTATATGATACAGAGGTTTACACTAAAAGCCACCAAGAGTATACCCGGGTTAGGAAACAAATACAGATACTCTGCAGTGCCATGAAATGTGCGGGGAATGAAGTTAGACACCCTAAAACAGGCAGCAGAAGGATCTCCATTGTATTTATGGAGTGCCAGCACAGCTCTGTCATTGTTGGCACCTACACTATTGGAGAGTTGGAGGAGATTGCAGAGGACTGGGGCACCCACCCTTAGATCCGCTGGGCTTGCCAAAACTGGGCCGTCCCTGCTTCATTCAGTCACGGAGAGTTTTACAGAGCAGAAAGAGGCCCGCCAACATTTACAGATGTACCACGGGAAACATCCCATCCAGATGTATCACAGCTTGGTACGGCTCCTGCTCCGACCAAGACTAGAAGAAACTACAAAGGGTTGTGAACGTAGCCCAGTCCATCGCGCAAACCAGCCTCCCGTCCATTGACTCCGTCTACACTTCCTGCTGCCTCGGGAAAAACAGCCAGCATAATTAAGGGTCCCACGCACCCCTGGACATTTTCACTTCCACAGAATCATAGAATAATAGAATCCTACAGTGCAGAAGGAGCCCATTTGGCCCATCGAGTCTGCGCCGACTACATTCCCGCCCAGACCCTATCCCCGTAACCCCATGCTTTTACCCCAGCTAGTCCCCCTGAAACTAAGGGGAAATTTAGCATGACCAATCCACCTAACCCGCACATCTTTGGACCACCTTCCACCTTCTTCCGTCGGGAAAAAGGGCGACACGGTGATTAGCACTGCTGCTTCACAGTGCCAGAGACACGGGTTCGATTCCCGGCTTGGGTCATTGTCTGTGCGGAGTTTGCACGTTCTGCCCGTGTCTGCGTGGGTTTCCTCCGGGTGCTCCGGTTTCTTCTCACAGTCCAAAGATGTGTAGGTTAGGTGGATTGGCCGTGCTAAATTGCCCCTTAGTGTCCAAAGATGTGCAGGTTAGGTGGATTGGCCATGCTAAATTGTGCCTTAGTGTTCAACGATGCTAAATTGCCCCTTAATGTCAGGGGGATTAGCAGGACAAATACTTAGATTTATGGGGATAGGGCCTGGTTGGATAGTTGTTGGTGCAGGCTGAATGGGTCGAATGGCCTCCTTCTGCACTGTCGGATTCTATGATATCTAATTTAGTGAATCCCTTTCCATTTGTATTTAGTTTTCCTCCTGGTGCACCCATTGCACGGTGGCGTAGTGGTACTGTCACTGGACTAGTAATCCAGAGACACAGGGTAACGCCCTGGGGACCAGAATTCAAATCCCCCCATGGCGGATTGTTATTAGTACAGGCTTAATGGGCTGAATGGCCTCATTTTGCACTGTAGGGATTCCATGATTCTATGAGCTTGCAAATCGGCCGCCTTGTGGCACTTTCTGTTTGTCCAGCATTTCAATCAGGCGGGTGTGGATTGCATTTGTATAGCAGCCTTCCTGAGTTTAGAAGGTCCCCCACAGCCTTTTGGCAGCCAGTGCCGTACTTCTGAAGTGTAGTCGCTGTCATAATGTGGGAACGCACAGCCCATTGCATCCATGTTAGAGTCCCCCTGTACAAATCACCGCTCCCTGCCACCACCACCGCTCCCACCCCCCCACCCCACTCCCACCCAACCTTCTCCTGCACACTCCAATACCGAGTGGCTACCTTCACCCTCTGTGGTAAACCACTGTTAAGCTTATTGCCTGTGTGTGTGTGACATGCCTGGACATGCCCCTGCCGGCCCTGCCTGGGACTCCTCCCCCCCTGGTCCAGGTATAAAGGTGACTGCTCCCCACCCCCCTGCCTCAGTCTCTGGACCAGTTCATCGGCATGGGTGTGCTCCAAGTCTTTCGCTAATAAAAGCCTCTTTGTTCTTGCATGCAAACTAGTCTTTGCTCAATTGATAGTGCATCACCCTCCTCACCCGAGTGGCTGCCTCACTTGGGGTCTAAAACTCAGGCTGCAATTCCAGTGAAGTGCTGGGGGAGTGTCGCACTCACGGAGGCACCATCTTTCCCATGAGATTTTGAACTGAGGCCCCTAGTCGTCAGATGAATTTCAAAGATCATATTTCAGAGAAATATGGGGCGGTACGGTAGCACAGTGGTTAGCACTGCTGCTTCACAGCTCCAGTGTCCCGGGTTCGATTCCCGGCTCGGGTCACTGTCTGTGTGGAGTTTGCACATTCTCCTCGTGTCTGCGTGGGTTTCCTCCGGGTGCTCCGGTTTCCTCCCACAGTCCAAAGATGTGCAGGTTAGGTTGATTGGCCAGGTTAAAAATTGCCCCTTAGAGTCCTGAGATGCGTAGGTTAGAGGGATTAGCGGGTAAATATGTGGGGGTAGGGCCTGGGTGGGATTGTGGTCGGTGCAGACTCGATGGGCCGAATGGCCTCCTTCTGCACTGTAGGGTTTCTAGAAGAGTGAGGCTGTGGTTGGGGGGTTGGAGGGGGGTGGGGGGGGAATTGAGGGGTTATATCCTGGTGTCCCGGTCAATATTTTACCCGTCCATCAACATTGTAGCATTAGGACAGTGATGGGCAACCTAGGCTAGTGAGCGGCTCTCCTTCATCTCAGTTGGCCGCAAGATAGAAATGGGGCTTGTTCACTAACCGTGACCCCGTGAATAAGATTAAATACATTTAATACACGCTGAATATTTCATAACGAGTTGTGGACAATGCTTCATCATTTATATATTAATAGAACTCTCATCAACTCCAAACGGTAAAAACAGAAGAAATATTGACGCGTTGGACACAGAGGGAGCGCTCGGCTCTCACAGTCAGTGTTGTGAGCAATCAGCCCACACCTCACTTCACTCACCCTCGCTTTACGGGCGAATCGCTTCAGTCACACCGGTAGGAAAAAAACTACATGGACAGGAATCAGCGGAATGTGACATTGTTGCAATTGGGCATAGACGGACAATAACTGGACCTAATGGAAGGACTTAACTACAGATGTGCAAGAGTACAGCTATCCCTCAGTTGAAGCCGTGAGCTGGACTCCAAGTCATGTGACTCTCCCTTACCGCATCACATGGACGATATTGATTCTCCAGTCATAGAGTTCATAGTTCATAGAATCCCTACAGTGCAGAAGGGGCGGACCATGGAAAGGTCCGTTGACCTTGGGCGGGATTTTCCGGTTTCAGGTTTCTGCGGGACGGTGGCACAGCGGGTTCGCACTGATGTCTCACAGCCTCAGGGACCCGGGTTCGATTCCCGACTCGGGGTCACTGTCTGTGCGGAATCTGCACGTTCTCCCCCCGTGTCTGCGTGGGTTTCCTCCGGGTGCTCCGGTTTCCTCCCACAGTCCAAAGATGTGCGGGTTAGGTGGATTGGCCGTGCTAAATTGCCCCTTAGATTCAGGGGGACTAGCTAGAGTAAATAGTTATGGGGATAGGGCTTGGGTGGGATTGTGGTGGGTGCAGACTCGCTGGGCCGAATGGCCTCCTTCTGTACTGTAGGGATTCTATGAACTATGAACTCTATGACTGGAGAATCAATATCGTCCATGTGATGCGGTAAGGGAGAGTCACATGACTTGGAGTCCAGCTCACGGCTTCAACTGAGGGATAGCTGTACTCTTGCACATCTGTAGTTAAGTCCTTCCATTGGGTCCAGTTATTGTCTGTCTATGCCCAATTGCAACAATGTGAAGTAAGAGTAAAGTTTATTTATTCGTGTCACAAGTTGGCTTACATTAACACTGCAATGAAGTTACTGTGAAAATCCTCCAGTCGCCACACTCCGGCGCCTGTTCGGGTTACACTGAGGGAGAATTTAGCACGGCCAATGTTACCTAAACCAGCACGTCTTTCGGACTGTGGAAGGAAACCGGAGCACCCGGAGGAAACCCACGCAGACACGGGGAGAACGTGTTGACTCCACACAGACAGTGACCCAAGCCGGGAATTGAACCCGGGTCCCTGGCGCTGTGAGGCAGCAGTGCTAACCACTGTGCCACCCTTCAATGTCCACGTCACAAAAAAACTAGCAAGGTAAATACGTGGAGTTACAGGGATAGCGGCTGGGTGGGATTGTTGGCGGTGCAGGCTTGCTGGACCGAATAGCTTCTTTCTGCACCGTGGGGATTCTATGATCCCTGATAATCTGGCCACTGGGCGGGATTTTCCGGCCGTGCTCATCCTGAAACCGCGAAATCCCGCCCTAGGCCCTTTCCATGCTCCGCCCCTCCGATTCTCGTGGTGGATGGGACGGGGGAAATTGGCCCCACCGTCTCGCTGCTGTCTGCGGGAGCTTGTTGTGCGCAAACTGTCTGCCGCGGTCCCTACGGCAAAACCGTGGCTTCCCTTCGAGAAGGCCCGCCGTTGCATGTAGCCCAATCCATCACGCAAACCAGCCTCCCATCCATTGACTCTGTCTACACTTCCCGCTGCCTTGGAAAAGCAGCCAGCATAATCAAGGACCCCACGCACCCCGGACATTCTCTCTTCCACCTTCTTCCGTCGGGAAAAAGATACAAAAGTCTGGGGTCACGTACCGACCAACTCAAGAACAGCTTCTTCCCTGCTGCTGCCAGACTTTTGAATGGACCTACCTCGCATTAAGTTGATCTTTCTCTACATCCCAGCGATGACTGTTACACTACATTCTGCACTCTCTCATTTCCTTCTCTATGAACGGTATGCTTTATCTGTATAGCGCGCAAGAAACAATACTTTTCACTGTATGTTAATACATGTGACAATAATAAATCAAATCAAATCAAAGGGGCGCGATGTGAATCCAAAGTGTTTGTGTGCCTATTTCCCGGTGTGCTGCAAAATGTATGTTGGTAATAAATCTGACTGCAGACAAAGAAAGACATATGGCTTTGCCCTTAAGTGTATACTACAAAGTGCGTGATAATCAGTGCAAATTTTACAGGATCAACATCTGCCTTTTATTGCAGTGTGTGTGTAATTACGAGCTATCATTAGCTAATGCAAAGTAGTAATTAATGGCACAGTTACCACTGTTTGTTTGGGTACAACTCACCACTTCAAATCTCTGTTAGCTCAGCAACAAATTTTCGACAGGCCTTGGAGACGGGGAGGTGGCGGGGGGGGGGGGGGGGGGGGGGGGGTGGGGTGGTGGGGAGAAGGGGGCAGTCAAGGTGGGAGGGAGAGGTGGACAGATGATAGGTTCGGCATTCACCCCACCCCCCCTCATCCCAGGCGTGGTTCCGTTCCATCACCAACAGCGACTTGCCTTTGGTTGGCACGGCTGGTAAAAGTCCCAAGGTGTTTCAGGGAAGGGTAAACAAATAGAAACTGAGCCAAGGATGGAGATATCGGAGCAGGTGTTCAGAATCTCGGTCAAAGAGGCACTTCTTAAAGGAGAGAGAGAGAGAGGGGACAGGATTTTTCCAGCCTCGCTTGCCCCAAATCTAGAAGATTCCACCCGAGGTCAATGGACATTTCCATGCTCCGCGTCCCCCACGCCCGCTATGATTCCCATGGCGGGAAAATTCCCCCCAGAGTTTTTTTAAAGTTTATTTATTCGTGTCACAAGTAGGCTTACATTAACACTGCTATAAGGTTGCTGTGAAAATCCCCTAGTCGTCACACTTCGACGCCTGTTCGGGTAACACTGAGGGCCAATGCACCCTAACCAGCACATCTTTCAGACTGTGGGAGGAAACCCATGCAGGCACGGGGAGAACGTGCAGACTCAACATAGACAGTGACCTGAGCCAGGAATTGAACCCGGGTCCCTGGCGCTGTGAGGCAGCAGTGATAACCACTGTGCCACCCTGAGGGAGAGAGAGATAGAGAGCAAGTTGGAGAGGGTTCACGAGAGGGACTTCCAAAGGCCTAAGCAATCTAATGGTGGATAAAAATAAATGGTTTGGAGGTTTTGGGGCCGGGGGGAGATTTTGAGGGGGGCGTATTTGTATAAGAGGACAGAGTTCGAGTCTGAGGTCACGTACCAACTGACTCAAGAACAGCTTCTTCCCTGCTGCTGTCAGACTTTTGAATGGACCTACCTCGCATTAAGTTGATCTTTCTCTACACCCTAGCTTTGACTGTAACACTACATTCTGCACCCTCTCCTTTCCTTCTCCCCTATGTACTCTATGAACGGTATGCTTTGTCTGTGGAGCACGCAAGAAACAATACTTTTCACTGTATACCAATACATGTGACAATAAATCCAATCAGAGTTTTGAGTATGCTTAATAAACTTATTCCGAATTTATCGCCGATATATAATCCAGTCCAAAGCTAAATTATATTTCCTCACAATGTTCTTTACCGAGAGGAACTTATGTGGTTTGCACACTCTGTAATCTCAACTTTGAACTGTTATGTCATGTGCTTTTTATAAATTTGATGAATAAAGTATATTTTTGGAAAAATGCTGAGATTTGCGAGGCTTCTCTCTTTTATTTCCATTTTGAAGGATTGTAGGGATGGAGGAGGGTACAGAGATAGGGAGGCACAAGGTGGATTGTAGGGATGGAGGAGGGTACAGAGATAGGGAGGCACGAGGCAGATTGTAGGGTTGGAGGAGGGTAGAGATAGGGAGGCATGAGATGGTTTGTAGGGATGGAGGAGGGTACAGAGATCGGGAGGCATGAGGAGGATTGCAGGGATTGAGGAGGGTGCAGAGATAGGGAGGCATGAGAAGGATTGTAGAGCTGGAGGAGGGTACAGAGATATGGAGGCAGGAGGATTGTAAGGTTGGAGGAGGGTACAGAGATAGGGAGGCATGAGGTGGATTGTAGGGATGGAGGAGGGTACAGAGATAGGGAGGCACGAGGAGCATTGTAGGGATGGAGGAGGGTATAGAGATAGGGAGGCATGAGGTGGATTGTAGGGATGGAGGAGGGTACAGGGATATTGAGGCAGGAGGATCGTAGGGATGGAGGAGGGTACAGAGATATTGAGGCATGAGGTGGATTGTAGGGTTGGAGGAGGATACAGAGATAGGGAGGCAGGAGGAGCATTGTAGGGATGGAGGAGGGTACAGAGATAGGGAGGCAGGAGGTGGATTGTAGGGATGGAGGAGGGTACAGGGATATTGAGGCAGGAGGGTTGTAGGGATGGAGGAGGGTACAGGGATATTGAGGCAGGAGGGTTGTAGGGATGGAGGAGGGTACAGGGATATTGAGGTGCAGGGCCAGGAAGGATTATTTAATCAGAATGTTAAAAATATATAGTGGCGTTGGGGAGGGGCGGGGGGAAGATTCTCTGGCCTCCCTGCAGTGTGTTTCCTGTGGCAGGAGGCAGCACACTGTTCACCAGCTCTGGGGTCTTCCAGTCCCGCCGCTGTCAATGGAATTTCCCATTGATTGCACCCCACACCACTCGGAAACCCACAAAGGGAGTGCGCCATTGGCGGGACCAGTGAATGTCCCCAGCGTGGCCCCCTTGTCAATCAAAAATCTGCCTAACTCAGTCTTGAGTATATTCAATGATGTACAGCCTCCCCTACTGTCTGAGGGAGAGAATTCCACTGCTTAATGACCCTCTGAGAGAGGAAATTCTTCCTCATCTCAATGAGGAAGTAGCTCATTGACCTCGGGCAGGATTTTCTGGTTTTGGGGCGAGAGTGGCTGGAAAATCCCACCCAATCTCTCCAGCAAAAAGTCAGACTCTTCCTTCCAATAACAATTGGGATAATTCACACCTGAATTATCATCACGATAAAGTTTATTCATTGCTCACAAGTAAGGCTTACCTTAACACTGCAATGAAGTTACTGTGAAAATCACCTCGTCGTCACACTCCGGTGCCTGTTCGGGTCAATGCACCCCAACCAGCACGCCTTTTCAGAATGTGGGAGGAAACCGGAGCACCCGGAGGAAACCCAGGGAGAACGTGCTGACTCGGCACAGACAATGACCCAAGCCAGGAATTGAACCCGGGTCCCTGGCACTGTGAGGCAGCAGTGCTAACCACTGTGCCACCGTGCAAGAGGAAATTTAGCCTGGCCATTCCACCTAATTGTTTGTAACAATTGCAGGGTTGTCAAAACAACACATCAGTTATAAATAATGGCTGATTTTTCCTTTGCGAGATGTGGGCGTCTCGTTGGCTGGGCCAACATTTCTTGCCCATCCCTAATTGCCCTCGAGAGGCTGGTGGTGAGCCGCCATCTTGAACCGCTGCAGTCCATCTGCTGCGGGCACCTCTGCAGTGACCAGCTGGGTTTTTGCTCAGGTCAGCTTCTTATTCATTGACATAGAGCTATAATGGCATGGAAGGAGGCTATTTGGCCCATCGAATTGATTCTGGATTCCCAGATTTGTTTTTAACTGAATTCAAAAGGTGGGATTTCTCATCCTGCTGTCTGGGCCATTAGTCCTGTAACACAACCACCACCTCACCTTACCAATGACCGATGGTATTGCTCTTGCAATCTGGTGTCCCGCAAAGATGATTTGGTCTCTTGATGTTCTGGCCGCTCCGTTTTCCATCGTTAATTATTGGGCTAGTTTAAAGAAAAATGAGCTGGAGCACTGAATAGAATCCAAGTCATTGACTTTGACATGGGGGTGGTGTCATTAGCATGACCAGTATTTATTGCCCATCCCTAATTGCCCCTGAGAGGGTGGTGGTGAAGTGCCTTGTTGAAACGCTGTAGTCCATTGAGGTAGGCACACTCTTGCTGCTGTCCTAGTTCACATAGGACACCTACTGTGCAGAAAGAGGCCATCCGGTCCACTGAGTTTGCACTGACTCTCCGACTTACCCAGATCCATCCTATTCCCGTGCATTTAGGATGGACAATCCACCTAACCGGGACGTCTTTGGATACTAAGGGGCAATTTATCATGGCCAATGCACCTAACCCACGTATCTTTAGACTGTGGGAAAAAACCGGAGCACTCGGAGGAAACCCACGCAGACACGGGGAGAACGTGCAGACTCCCCACAGACAGTGATCCAAGGCTGGAATCGAATCCTGGTCCCTGGTGCTATGAAGCAGCAGTGCTAACCACTGTGCCACTGCTCCACTCGATCAATGTGACATGGGAAAAATGGGCCATTTTCCCATCTGATTTCTCAGTCGTGCCCAAGGAAGAATAACTTGCCGTGACTGTAAAGTGCTACGTCCAAAGATGCGCAGGTTAGCTGCAGTCTCGATGGGCTGAATGGCCTCCTTCTGCACTGCAGAGATTCTATGAGACATCTGGATTCTTCCATTGAGTGTTGCATAAATGGCATGTCCTTTAACAGATCATTGCATACTGTGGGAATAATTTCCCAATACTGGATTCAGAATGAGTCAAGGCATTTCACAAATTTCCACGCAATTCTGTTTTCAACCATCGACCGCCCAGGACTTCTGTTTTCAGTTGGGTTACCACGCTAGCTAACTCAGCAAATTTGGGCATTGAAACTGGGACAGTGTAGCTCTGCAACTGTGCTGGGCTAGACATCGGGGAAGTAATTCAAAAATAAAGGGGTCGCCCATTTAAGACGGAGACATGTCTTTCCCTCAGAGGTTTGAGAGTCTTTGGAACTATTTTCCCTAGAGTGGTGGAGGCAGGGTTGTTGAATATCTTTTTACAAGCAGAGGTATCAAGGTTAGTCAAAGGTTATGGGAATAGGGGGGGCGGCACGGTAGCACAGTGGTTAGCACTGCTGCTTCACAGCTCCAGGGTCCCGGGTTCGATTCCCGGCTCGGGTCACTGTCTGTGTGGAGTTTGCACATTCTCCTCGTGTCTGCGTGGGTTTCCTCCGGGCGCTCCGGTTTCCTCCCAGTCCAAAGATGTGCGGGTTAGGTTGATTGGCCAGGTTAAAAATTGTCCCTTAGAGTCCTGGGATGCGTAGGTTAGAGGGATTAGCGGGTAAAAATATGTGGGGGTAGGGCCTGGGTGGGATTGTGGTCGGTGCAGACTCGATGGGCCGAATGGCCTTCTTCTGCACTGTAGGGTTTCTATGTTTCTATGTATGTGGCATTGAGGCCACAACAGGGAGGCAATGGTCCAGTAGTATTATCACTAGACTATTAATCCAGAAACTCAGCTCACGTTCTGGGGACCCCGGTTCGAATCCCGCCACGGCAGATGGTGGAACTTGAATTCAATAAAAAAATCTGGAATTAATAATTTAATAGCCTAAAGGTGTGCTGGTTAGGCTGATTGGCCGTGCTAAATTGACTCTAGTGTCAGGGGATTAGCAGGGTAAATGGTTACGGAAATAGCCTGGGTAGACTCGATGGGCTGAATGGCCTCCTTCTGCGCCGTAGGGATTCTAGGATACTGATGACCATGAAACCATTGTCGAAAAACCCATCTGCTTCACTGATGCCCCTTTAGGGAAGGAAATCTGCCGTCCTTACCTGGTCTGGCCTACATGTGACTCCAGAGCCACAGCAATGTGGTTGACTCTTAAATGGCCTAGCGATACCACTCAGTGGTATCAGACTTTCAAGAAGACAGCTCAGGGCAAGTAGGGATGGGCAATAAATGCTGGCCAGCCAGCGACGCCCATGTCCCACGAATGAAGTTAAAATATCTTATTGAGAGGCGGGGCAGGCTCAAAGTGGGCCGAATGGCCTACTAAGCATCCTAAGTTGGGTGTTCACATGGGCTCGCAACGCTGTTCTCGCTTTGACTTTCAGGAAGCAGCTCCAAGGCTGATTTCATCTGGATCCATTTTTTCTGGTGCAATATTTAGCTGGCCTCAATTTCTTTTTAACCTTGTGGGTCAACGAAACTATATAAAAATCAATTAACCTCTTTTTTGAAACGGAGTAACAAATATGGTTTTATATGCAAGAGGAACCAAACACTAAATATGCCTTTTTTTAAGATTTATTCCTTCACGGGATGTGGGTGTCACTAGTTAGGCCAACATTTATTGTCCATCCCTAATTAGGGGGAGGCGATGGCCTAGTGGTATTATCGCTAGACTATTAATCCAGAAACTCGGCCAATGTTCTAGGGACTTGGGTTCAAATCCCACCACGGCTGATAGAAACATAGAAAAAATACAGCACAAACAGGCCCTTCGGCCCACAAGTTGTGCCGAACACATCCCTACCTTCTAGACCTACCTATAACCCTCCATCCTATTAAGCTCCATGTACTCATCCAGGAGTCTCTTAAAAGACCCTATTGAGTTCGCCTCCACCACCACTGAGGGCAGCCGATTCCACTCGCCCACCACCCTCTGTGTGAAAAACTTACCCCTGACATCTCCCCTGTACCTACCCCCCAGCACCTTAAACCTGTGTCCTCTCGTAGCAGACATTTCCACCCTGGGAAAAAGCCTCCGAGAGTCCACCCGATCTATGCCTCTCAACATCTTATACACCTCTATTAGGTCTCCTCTCATCCTTCGTCTCTCCAAGGAGAAAAGACCGAGCTCCCTCAGCCTATCCTCATAAGGCATGCCACTCAATCCAGGCAACATCCTTGTAAATCTCTGTACCCTTTCAATCTTTTCCACATCCTTCCTGTAATGAGGCGACCAGAACTGAGCACAGTACTCCAACTGGGGTCTGACGAGGGTCTTATATAGCTGCATCATTAACCCCGGACTCCTAAACTCAATCCCTCGATTGATAAAGGCCAGCACACCATACGCCTTCTTAACCACCTCCTCCACCTGCGGGGCCGATTTCAGAGTCCTATGGACCCAGACCCCAAGGTCCTTCTGATCCTCTACAGTACTAAGAATCTTTCCCTTTATGGTGGAATTTGAATTCAATTAAAAAATCTGGAATTAAGAATCTACCGATGACCATGAAATTATTGTCGGAAAAACGCATCTGTTTCCTTTAGGGAAGGAAATCTGCCGTCCTTATCCGGTCTGGCCTACATGTGACTCCAGAGCCACAGCAATGTGGTTGACTCTCAACTGCCCTCCAAGCACAACTCGGGATGGGCAATAAATGCTGGCCCAGCCAGCGACGCCCATGTCTCACAAATGAATTTTAAAAACTCAGCTAATGTTCTGGGGACCTGGATTCGAATCCCGACACGGCAGATGGTGGAATTTGAATTCAAGAATTAATCTGCAATTAAGAATCTACTGATGACCATGAAACCATCATCAGAAAAACCCATCTGATTCCCTTTAGGGAAGGAAATCTGCCGTCCTTACCCGGGCTGGCCTACATGTGAATCCAAAGCCACAGCAATGTGGTTGACTCTCAACTGCCCTCTGAACAAGGGCAACTAGGGATAGGCAATAAATGCTGGCCCAGTCAGCGGCACCCTTGGCTTGCTAGGCCACTTCAGGGGGCAGTTAAAAGTCAACCACATTGCTGTGGATCTGGAGTCACAGAAACTAAACTGGAGTAGTCATATACAGTGGCTGCCAAAGTAGATCAAAGGCTAGGAATACTGCGGCGAGTAACTCAACACCTGATTCCATAAGACCGTAAGTATAGGGGCAGAATTAGGCCATTTGGCCCATCGAGTCTGCTCCATCATTCAGTCATGGATAAGTTCCTCAACCCCGTTCTCCCCTAACCTTTGATCCCCATACCAATCAAGAACCTATCGAGCTCCGTCTTAAATATTCTCAATGACCCGGCCTCCACAGCCTTCTGTGGCAATGAATTCAATGACTCCCCAAAGCCTGTCCACCATCTACAAGGCACAAGTCAGGAGCGTGATGGGATACTTGCCTGGATGAGTGCAGCTCCAACACTCAAGAAGCTCGACACCATCCAGGACAAAGCAGCTCCCGCTTGATTGCTACCCCTTCCACAAACATCCACTCTCTCCACCACCGACGAGCAGTGGCAGCCGTGTGTACCATCTACATGAGGCACTGCAGGAACGCACCAAGGTTCCTTAGACAGCACCTTCCAAACCCCATGACCGCTACCATCCAGAAGGACAAGGGCAGCAGATATGTGGGAACGCCACCACCTGGAAGTTCCCCTCCAAGTCACTCACCATCTTATTTTTGGAAATATAATCGGCCGTTCCTGCACTATCGCTGGGCCCAAAAATCTGGAATTCCCTCTCTAACAGCACTGTGGGTGTACCTACACCTCAGGGACTACAGCGGGTTCAAGGAGGCAGCTCACCACCACCTTCTGAAGGGCAAATAGGGTTAGGCAACAAATGCTGATCTAGCCAGCGACACCTACATCCCATAAAATTAATTTAAAAAAACATGTAGGCCAGGTAAAGACAACAGGTTTCCTTCTCTACAGGACATTGGTGAACCAGATGGGTTATAATGTCAATCGATGATAGTTTTATGATCGTAAACACAGAAACCATGTTTTGGATTGAATTTAAAATCGCACCATGGAAGGATGGAAACCCACCTTCCCCAAGGTTACTAGACTACTATGCCAAGACAATCCAGAGCCCTCCACATCTCATAGAATCCCTACAGTGCTGAAGGAGGCCATTCGGCCCATCAAATCTGTACCAACCACAATCTCCCCCCCCCAGACTCGATCCCCATGCATTTACCCTAGCTTGTCACCTTGATTACTAAGGGGCAATTTAACACGGCCAATCAACCTAACCCGCACATCTTTGGACTGTGGGAGGACACCGGAGCACCCGGAGGAAACCCACGCAGACACTGGGGGAGAATGTGCAAACTCCACGCAGACAGGGGCCCGAGCCGGGAATTGAACCCGGGTCCCTGACGCGGTGAGGCGGCCGTGCTAACCACTGTGCCACCCGTGAACAGGACAGAAAATGTTTCAGCAACTGGGCTGAATCGCAGAACTCAGATTCAAAAGACATCGTCCTTCTTTTAAGCGGGCTGCAGCTAAGACAGGATGCGTTTACAAAGTAAAGGTGAGGTGGTGGGAGGTGGAATTGGATTTAAGCACATACTGGAACCATGATATTAGATTACTTCCTTGGGTCCTGATCCAGCTATGACTAATTGTGCCGTTTTAAGACTTAATTGGAGTGAATGTGTGAAATGTTTACACCGTGTAAACCCTTGGACAGATTTGAGACTTCCTGAATTTAAGGGGAGTGGTGAGCTACACACACGGTGAGTGACATGCCTGGCTAGCAGGAATCAGAACTTGCATTTCTTTACTAGCGTGGCCTGGTGCAGTGGCATTGTGACAATATCGCCAGGATCGAGTGGCCCTGGTTCAAATCCCACCGTGGCAGCTTATGGAATTTACATTTGATTAATAAATAAAACGCGGCCCCAATATGGCAGGGCAGCACAGGGTCACAGCGGTTAGCACTGCTACCTCGCGGCGTCAGGGGACCCGGGTTCGATCCTGTCTAAACCCCATCATTGACACTCCCTCTGCGGCCAGTTGCCCCTGGAGTGGGATTTGAAGTCATGATGTGGAGATGCCGGCGTTGGACTGGGGTAAACACAGTAAGAAGTTTAACAACACCAGGTTAAAGTCCCAACAGGTTTATTTGGTAGCAAAAGCCACTACTTTCGGAGCTCCAAGCCCCTTCGAAAGCTTGTGTGGCTTTTGCTACCAAATAAACCTGTTGGACTTTAACCTGGTGTTGTTAAACTTCTTACTGTGAGATTTGAACCCAGAGCTCAGATCCTATCTCGGACTACATTGCTCAGTAGCAAGGGTGACACAGTGGTTAGCGCTGCTGCCTCGCAGCGCCAGGGACCCAATTCGATTCCCGGCTTGAGTCACTGTCTGTGTGGAGTTTGCACGTTCTCCCCGTGTCTGTGTGGGTTTCCTCCGGGTGCTCCGGTTTCCTCCCACAGTCCGCAGGTGGGTGGTTTGGCCATGTTTAATTGCCTCTTAGCGTCCAAAGATGTGCAGGTTAGGTGGATTGGCTATGCTAAATTGCCCCTTAGCATCCAAAGATGTGCAGGCGGGCACAGTGGTCAGCACTGCTGCTTCACAGCTCCAGGGACCTGGGTTCGATTCCCGGCTTGGGTCACTGTCTGTGTGGAGTTTGCACATTCTCCTCGTGTCTGCGTGGGTTTCCTCCGGGTGCTCCGGTTTCCCTCCACAGTCCAAAGATGTGCAGGTTAGGTTGATTGGCTATGCTAAATTGACCCTTAGGGTCCTGAGATGCGTAGGTTAGAGGGATTAGTGGGTAAATATGTGGGGGTAGGGCCTGGGTGGGATTGTGGCCGGTGCAGACTCGATGGGCCAAATGGCCTCTTTCTGCACTGTAGGGTTTCTATGAGGTTAGGTGGATTGGCCAAGCAAAATTGCTCCTCAGTGTCCCAGGATGTGTAGGTTAGGGTGATTGGCCATGCTAAATGTGGGAGGTTACGGGGATAGGGTGGGGGTGTGGGTAGGATGCTCTTTCAGAGAGTTGATGCTGACTCAAGACCTGAATGGCCTCCTTGTGCACTGCAGGGTTTCTGGGATCCAATCGGAGTAACGTTCCGAAGCCGCCTCACAGCTGGGTTCCTGATCAGAGTAGCTGGTGCAGCAGTGAAAGCAGAGGCAAGGGGCGCAATGTTCCCGTCGCACTCCTCACGGGAGTTGAATCACGCAAAGATCCGTTGCCCTCGGGTGGGATTTTCTGGTCTTGGGGAGAGTGCAGCTGGAAAATGCCACCCTTGGTTTTGGGGACAATAATCAGGAGCGAGGAATTTCTGAAGACAATAGTGGCGTGTGTGTGCGTGTGTGGAGGGAGGGAGCGGGGGCAGGGACTCAGTGGAGCAAGGTGCACAGATGCCGAGGAGCGAGGTGACGGATGGATTTGGAGGCAGGCAGTTTCTGAGGAGGATGGACAGCCTCCTTGGGAGGGGCGTGGAGTGAAGCTCAGTAAGGCAGAGAGTGCTGTGCTGCCTGGATGTGTGCAAAGTGTGAATGAAGGGAAGGAGATATTGCATTCAGAGCATCAAATGAGCTGCAGGCTGGCGCATTAGAAGGTAAATCACCTGGAGTGTGATTTTTCCTGCAGCTGACTAATAGCTATGCAGAAAAACAAGCACCTTGGCAATGCCGAATAATCAATCTATAACAGTCTCACTTCTTTAATGGATTGAAGAAAATGTGTCACAGGAAGGTGACGATGATAGAAGTCTCATTTCACAAGGTTCGATCCCAGCGCAGTGCTCCCGTGCACGGATTCCGCAGGCCTGGAAATGGCCACTAACTGTTCGCCTTGTTCTGCGGCACCTTGACAATGTTCAGTTTCTTGGGCATGTTGGCGCTGGCTTTCATGGTGACATCGTGTTCAATCTTGTTCCTTATCGCAACTTCCAGGTTCTGTGGAACAGGTTTACAGGCAGGCAGTCAAGCACCCTGACAAGGTGACACCCACTCCCGCACCCCAGCTCGCACTGTAACACGCGCAGAGACCCACCCTCGCACTGTAACACGCGCAGAGACCCACCCTCGCACTGTAACACGCGCAGAGACCCACCCTCGCACTGTAACACGCGCAGAGACCCACCCTCGCACTGTAACACGCGCAGAGACCCACCCTCGCACTGTAACACGCGCAGAGACCCACCCTCGCACTGTAACACGCACAGAGACCCACCCTCGCACTGTAACACACAGAGACCCACCCTCGCACTGTAACACGCGCAGAGACCCACCCTCACACTGTAACACGCGCAGAGACCCACCCTCACACCCCAGCACGCGCAGAGACCCACCCTCGCACCGTAACACGCGCAGAGACCCACCCTCACACCGCAACACACGCAGAGACCCACCCTCAAACCCCAGCGCGCGCAGAGACCCACCCTCACACCCCAGCGCGCGCAGAGACCCACCCTCGCACTGTAACACGCACAGAGACCCACCCTTGCACTGTAACACGCGCAGAGACCCACCCTCGCACTGTAACACGCACAGAGACCCACCCTCGCACTGTAACACGCGCAGAGACCCACCCTCGCACTGTAACACGCGCAGAGACCCACCCTCGCACTGTAACACGCGCAGAGACCCACCCTCGCACTGTAACACACAGAGACCCACCCTCGCACTGTAACACGCACAGAGACCCACCCTCGCACTGTAACACGCACAGAGACCCACCCTCGCACTGTAACACGCACAGAGACCCACCCTCGCACTGTAACACGCACAGAGACCCACCCTCACACCCCAGCGCGCGCAGAGACCCACCCTCGCACTGTAACACGCGCAGAGACCCACCCTCGCACCCCAGCGCGCACAGAGACCCACCCTCGCACTGTAACACGCACAGAGACCCACCCTCGCACTGTAACACGCGCAGAGACCCACCCTCACACCACAACACACGCAGAGACCCACCCTCACACCCCAGCGCGCGCAGAGACCCACCCTCGCACTGTAACACGCGCAGAGACCCACCCTCACACCGCAACACGCACAGAGACCCACCCTCACACTGTAACACGCGCAGAGACCCACCCTCACACCGCAACACGCACAGAGACCCACCCTCACACCCCAGCGCGCGCAGAGACCCACCCTCGCACTGTAACACGCGCAGAGACCCACCCTCGCACTGTAACACGCGCAGAGACCCACCCTCGCACTGTAACACGCGCAGAGACCCACCCTCGCACTGTAACACGCGCAGAGACCCACCCTCGCACTGTAACAAGCGCAGAGACCCACCCTCGCACTGTAACACGCGCAGAGACCCACCTTCGCACTGTAACACGCGCAGAGACCCACCCTCACACCGCAACACGCGCAGAGACCCACCCTCGCACTGTAACACGCGCAGAGACCCACCCTCACACCGCAACACGCACAGAGACCCACCCTCACACCCCAGCGCGCGCAGAGACCCACCCTCACACTGTAACACGCGCAGAGACCCACCCTCACACTGTAACACGCGCAGAGACTCACCCTCACACCGCAACACACGCAGAGACCCACCCTCACACCCCAGCGCGCGCAGAGACCCACCCTCGCACTGTAACACGCGCAGAGACCCACCCTCGCACCCCAGCGCGCACAGAGACCCACCCTCGCACTGTAACACGCGCAGAGACCCACCCTCACACTGTAACACGCGCAGAGACCCACCCTCGCACTGTAACACGCGCAGAGACCCACCCTCGCACCCCAACGCGCACAGAGACCCACCCTCGCACTGTAACACGCGCAGAGACCCACCCTCGCACTGTAACACGCACAGAGACCCACCCACGCACTGTAACAGGCACAGAGACCCACCCTCGCACTGTAACACACAGAGACCCACCCTCGCACTGTAACACACACAGAGACCCACCCTCGCACTGTAACACACAGAGACCCACCCTCGCACTGTAACACACACAGAGACCCACCCTCGCACTGTAACACGCGCAGAGACCCACCCTCGCACTGTAACACGCACAGAGACCCACCCTCGCACTGTAACACGCACAGAGACCCACCCTCGCACTGTAACACGCAGAGACCCACCCTCGCACTGTAACACGCACAGAGACCCACCCTCGCACTGTAACACGCAGAGACCCACCCTCGCACTGTAACACGCAGAGACCCACCCTCGCACTGTAACACGCAGAGACCCACCCTCGCACTGTAACACGCACAGAGACCCACCCTCGCACTGTAACACGCACAGAGACCCACCCTCGCACTGTAACACGCAGAGACCGACCCTCGCACTGTAACACGCACGGAGACCCACCCTCGCACTGTAACACGCACAGAGACCCACCCTCGCACTGTAACACGCACAGAGACCCACCCTCGCACTGTAACACGCACAGAGACCCACCCTCGCACTGTAACACGCAGAGACCCACCCTCGCACTGTAACACGCAGAGACCCACCCTCGCACTGTAACACGCAGAGACCCACCCTCGCACTGTAACACGCAGAGACCCACCCTCGCACTGTAACACGCAGAGACCCACCCTCGCACTGTAACACGCAGAGACCCACCCTCGCACTGTAACACGCAGAGACCCACCCTCGCACTGTAACACGCAGAGACCCACCCTCGCACTGTAACACGCAGAGACCCACCCTCGCACTGTAACACGCAGAGACCCACCCTCGCACTGTAACACGCAGAGACCCACCCTCGCACTGTAACACGCAGAGACCCACCCTCGCACTGTAACACGCAGAGACCCACCCTCGCACTGTAACACGCAGAGACCCACCCTCGCACTGTAACACGCAGAGACCCACCCTCGCACTGTAACACGCAGAGACCCACCCTCGCACTGTAACACGCAGAGACCCACCCTCGCACTGTAACACGCAGAGACCCACCCTCGCACTGTAACACGCAGAGACCCACCCTCGCACTGTAACACGCAGAGACCCACCCTCGCACTGTAACACGCAGAGACCCACCCTCGCACTGTAACACGCAGAGACCCACCCTCGCACTGTAACACGCAGAGACCCACCCTCGCACTGTAACACGCAGAGACCCACCCTCGCACTGTAACACGCAGTGACCCACCCTCGCACTGTAACACGCAGAGACCCACCCTCGCACTGTAACACGCAGAGACCCACCCTCCCACTGTAACACGCAGAGACCCACCCTCGCACTGTAACACGCACAGAGACCCACCCTCGCACTGTAACACGCACAGAGACCCACCCTCGCACTGTAACACGCACAGAGACCCACCCTCGCACTGTAACACGCAGAGACCCACCCTCGCACTGTAACACGCAGAGACCCACCCTCGCACTGTAACACGCAGAGACCCACCCTCGCACTGTAACACGCAGAGACCCACCCTCGCACTGTAACACGCAGAGACCCACCCTCGCACTGTAACACGCAGAGACCCACCCTCGCACTGTAACACGCAGAGACCCACCCTCGCACTGTAACACGCAGAGACCCACCCTCGCACTGTAACACGCAGAGACCCACCCTCGCACTGTAACACGCAGAGACCCACCCTCGCACTGTAACACGCAGAGACCCACCCTCCCACTGTAACACGCAGAGACCCACCCTCCCACTGTAACACGCAGAGACCCACCCTCCCACTGTAACACGCAGAGACCCACCCTCGCACTGTAACACGCACAGAGACCCACCCTCGCACTGTAACACGCACAGAGACCCACCCTCGCACTGTAACACGCGCAGAGACCCACCCTCGCACTGTAACACGCACAGAGACCCACCCTCGCACTGTAACACGCGCAGAGACCCACCCTCGCACTGTAACACGCGCAGAGACCCACCCTCGCACTGTAACACGCACAGAGACCCACCCTCGCACTGTAACACGCACAGAGACCCACCCTCGCACTGTAACACGCGCAGAGACCCACCCTCGCACTGTAACACGCAGAGACCCACCCTCACACTGTAACACGCGCAGAGACCCACCCTCGCACTGTAACACGCGCAGAGACCCACCCTCGCACTGTAACACGCGCACTTGAAAGAACGGTGTTGCAATAATACCTCACCCACCGTAGGCAACGAGCACCAAAGGTCGAAGACTTGCCGGGATTGGCAACACAAGCGCCGGTAAACCCAGGCGTGCGCTGCTCAAGCGCACACCTTCTTGCTGGGATTCAGATGGAGTGGGTGAAGTGAAAGATCACCACAAATCCTCCACCCCAAACACGACATTAATGGGAAGGTAGCAAACCAGACTGGGGTTTCCAACAAGGTGCGCTCAATGAACACTGATCTTCAGCAGTGCACTACGTACATTGTCGGGAGGGGAGGGGGGGGTGCGGCTGGTGTGTGTGGGGGGGGGGGGGGGGGTTTGTATCTACAAGCACCCACCATCAGTTTTCAGGGACCCAGATTGGATTCCCGGCTTGGGTCACTGTCTGCGCGGAATCTGCACGTTCTCCCCGTGTCTGCGTGGGTTTCCTCCGGGTGCTCCGCTTTCCGACCACAGACTGAAAGACGTGCTGGTTAGGGTGAATTGGCCGCGCTGAATTCTCCCTCAGTGTTACCCGAACAGGCGCCGGAGTGTGGCGACTAGGGGATTTTCACAGTAACTTCATTGTGGTGTTAATGTGAGCCTACTTGTGACACTAACAAATAAACTTTATAACTTTGAGATGGCCCAGTCAGAGGCCATTCACTCCTGCCTCAGAGAGAGACTTGCGTGCGTTCTGCACGGGTCCAGGACGTTGTGAAGCATCTTCACAGCCAGCGATGTACTTTTTAAGAAGTGCAGTCACTGTTGGATTGTAGGAAATGCACAAGGAATGACGAAGGGCTAACCTCCGTGGGGAGAGCCAAAGGACGCCACTGACTGTGCCCTGGTAGCTGCCGGGGGGGGGGGGGGTAACGCTGTGCTGAAAAGGTATGGTGACTGCGAACATTGTGACACCTGCTCCAAAGATAATGTTGGAAAGGCAGCAATCGCATTCTGCAGTGTGTGTTTGACAAGACATTTACATTGCTCACTAGCTACCTCTGCAGGCCGAATTGCTGCACTGCAGCGGTGCAGATCCTGCCTTCAAACCCAGAACATACACAATTATAGAATCCCTTCAGTGCAGAGAGGCCATTCAGCCCATCGAGTCTGCGCCGACTCTCCAAAATAGCATCCCACCCAGGCCCACCCCTCTGCCCTATCCCCGTAATCCCATGCATTTACCATGGTTAATCCACCTAACCTGCACACCGTGGGACACTAAGGGGCACACTCTCAGTACAGTTTAATTTTATTTATTGGTGTCACAAGTAGGCTTACATTAACACCGCAATGAAGTTACTATGAAATTTCCCTAGTCGCCACACTCCTGTTCGGGTACACTGGGGGAGAATTTAGCACGGCCAATGCACCCTAACCAACTCACGTCTTTCGGACTGTGGGAGGAAATCGGAGCACAGAAACCCTACAGCGCAGGAGGTGGCCATTTGGCCCATCTAGTCTGCATCGACAACAATCCCACCCAGGCCCTAACCCCCTTCGTTACCCCGTTAATCCCTCTAACCTATCACATCCCAGGACACTAAGGGTTAATTTAACATGGTCCAATCAACCTAACCAGCACGTCTTTCGGACTGTGGGAGGAAACTGGAGCACCCGGAGGGAAACCCACGCAGACACGGGGAGAACGTGCAGACTCCACGTACAGACAGTGACCCGAGCCGGGAATCGAACCCGGGTCCCTGGCGCTGCGAGGCAGCGGTGGTAACCACTAAACTTGAACAAATATCTGAACAGTTAACTCAAGCTGGTTATGGGAGTGGAGGTGCCGGTGTTGGACTGGGGTAAGCACAGTAAGCTCAGCGAGTCATCTGATGAAGGAGCAGCGCTCCGAAAGCTCATGCTGCCAAATAAACCTGTTGGACTTTAACCTGGTGTTGTGAGACTTCTTACTATAGGAGTTCTTAACAGCAGCAGAAACATACTACAGATATCAGAATGAACATAGGTCAGTCTAGGATATGATTAACTGTTCAATAACAGGGAAATCTATCTCCAGAAGTCTCAGGAATGTCTCTGAATCTTAATTTTAAAGATTGCCCATAACTATGTTATAACTTATGATTACTTGTTTCAACTTGTATCGTTAGGCGACTGTGCTGATTTTCTGATAAGCCGACTTTCCCACGCAAGCCTTGGAGGAGGAGCTACTCCTACTCCAATCAGCTTGGCCTCTTTTAAGGTCAAACCAAATAAACAAACTCAAATTAAGTCAGGACAAAGTAAAAGGGGCAGCTCCCCAAAAGGAGGGGGAACAGCCGGAACAGAAATCAAAGTACAAAGGAAACTTGAAAATATCAAATTAAAATGTGATTATTAGGGTTGATAATACACCCCAGCCCCTGCGGTGCTCAGCGGGCACGGAAGGCGTCAATCGTGCCCGTGGACACCGCATGCTCGCTCTCCAGGGACACCTGGCCGCGAACGTAGCCGCGGTAGAGGGGCAGACAGTCAGGATGGACGGCCCCCTCGATCGCCCCCTGCCTGGACTTGTAAATGGTGCGTTTCGCCAGGCCCAGGAGCAGGTTCATGAGGAGGTCGCCATCCCGACCCTCTCCTCTCCGCACCAGGTGTCCGTAGATCAGGAGCTTGGATCATGGAGATCAAGCCCAAGACAGGAGGTGAGAGCCCTGTCTTGTCAGCTTGGATCGGGAATGTCTCAACTTGTTGAGACTCTGAATTGGACTTGATTTGATTGAATTGGAATAAAATCTCTGGGATCTCTCCGTAGACTTACCCTCCCCCCGCCAAAGAAAACTAGCTCCAGATATGCAAAAATATCGAAACATCTCGAAACAAATACCTTCTTCAGTTTCTGTTGTCGAACCACTTGAGTTTTTTTCGGGGCAATTGTTCTTCCTAACATTGAGGGGGGGGGGAAGAGAGAGAGAGAGGGGGAGAGACATCATCAATCAAGAGAAATATCAGTTCAGTGGGTGTACATCACATACAACGTTCAGCAAAACATTTAACGTACTGGATTTGGGTAATACAGGGACCATACAGCTCTGCATTCCTGTTGTGAGATCTTGTCAAGCAGCGAGTAAAATAGAATCCCTACAGTGCAGCAGGAGGCCATTCGGCCCATCGAGTCTGCACCGATCAAAGTCCCACCCAGGCCCTATTCCCGTATTCCCACACGGCACGGTGGCACAGTGGTTAGCACTGCTGCTTCACAGCGCCAGGGACCCGGGTTCGATTCCCGGCTCGGGTCACTGTCTGTGTGGAGTCTGCACGTTCTCCCCGTGTCTGCGTAGGTTTTCTCTGGGTGCTCCGGGTTCCTCCCACATTCTGAAAGACGTGCTGGTTAGGGTGCATTGACCCGAACAGGCGCCGGACTGTGGCGACTAGGGGAATTTCACAGCAACTTCATTGCAGTGTTAATGTAAGCCTTACTTGTGACTAATAAATAAACTTTACTTTATATTTACCCTGCTAATTCCCCCTGACACGAAGGGGCAATTTCACATGGCCAATCAACCTGATTGTGGGAGGAAACTGGAACACCTGAAGGAAACCCGCGCAGATGCGGGTAACGTCACTACCCCGAGCCAGAAAAAAACTATTAGGGATGGGAATCAGTGTAACGTGGCAACCCTGCGAGCGGCCAACAGTCAACACAATGTCTCGTGGGGGCCACACTCAGAATCCAGATAGGCCGCACGTGGCTCCCCCAGACGGCAGGTTACCCACCACTGTGCCAGCGCTTGTTGTCACAGCTACTCAGACTCCCCGAGTAATCTGTAACATACCCCTGCCACTCAAAGAACAATACAGCACAGGAACAGGCCCTTCGGCCCTCCAGGCCTGCGCCACTCATGTGCCCAACTAGACCATTCGTTTGTATCCCTCTATTCCCACTCCGTTCATGTGGCCATCTAGATAAGTCTTAAACGATCCCAGTGTGTCCACCTCAATCACCTTGCTCGGTAGTGCATTCCAGGCCCCCACCACCCTCTGTGTAAAATACGTCCCCCTGACATGTGTGTTGAACCTTGCCCCCCTCACCTTGAACCTGTGACCCCTTGTGCCCGTCACCTCCGACCTGGGAAAAAGCTTCCTACCCTATCTATGCCCTTCATAATTTTATACACCTCTATTAGGTCGCCCCTCATCCTCCGTCTTTCCAGGGAGAACAACTCCAGTTTACCCAATCTCTCCTCATAGCTAAGACCCTCCATACCAGGCAACATCCTGGTAAACCTTTTCTGCACTCTCTCCAAAGCCTCCACGTCCTTCTGGCAGTGCGGTGACCAGAACTGGACGCAGTATTCCAAATGTGGCCGAACCAACGTTCTACACAGCGGCAACATCATATGCCAACTTTTATATTCTATGCCCCGTCCAATAAAGGCAAGCATGCCATATGCCTTCTTGACCACCCTCTCCACCTGTGCTGCCACCTTTAAGGATCTGTGAACTTGTACTCCCAGGTCCCTCTGTGTGTCTATGCTGCTGATGGTTCTGCCATTTATTGTATAGCTCCCCCTTACATTAGATCTACCGAAATGGATCACTTTGCATTTATCTGGATTAAATTCCATCTGCCTTGATGTGTTCCATCTTGACGTGTTGACCCGTTAGAAAAAATCTCAATTACAAGGGAGGAAGTGTTAGGTTTTTTAGGAAACATTAAGACAGACAAATCCCCAGGGCTGGATGGCATCTATCCTAGACTCCTCAGGGAGGCGAGAGATGAAATTGCTGGGCCTCTAACATAAATCTTTGTCTCTTCACTGGACACAGGTGAGGTTCCAGAGGATTGGAGGATAGCAAATGTGGTCCCGTTATTTAAGAAGGGTAGCAAGGATAACCCGGATAATTATAGGCCGGTGAGCTTGACATCCGCGGTAGGGAAGTTGTTGGAGAAGATTCTTAGAGATAGGATATATACACATTTAGAACTGAATAATCTCATTAGCGATAGATAACATGATTTTGTACGAGGGAGGTCATACCTCACAAATTTGGTTGAGTTTTTTGAGGAGGTGACAAAAACGATTGACGAGGGAAGGGCCGTGGATGTCGTCTATATGGATTTTAGTAAAGCGTTTGACAAAGTCCCTCATGGCAGGCTGGTGCAAAAGGTTAAATCTCACGGGATAAAAAGGTGAGCTAGCTAGATGGGTGGAGATAGATAAGTCGCCGGGTCCGGATGGGATGTACCCCAGGTTACTGTGGGAGGCGAGGGAAGAGATTGCAGAGCCTCTGGCGATGATCTTTGCGTCGTCGATGGAGATGGGAGAGGTGCCGGAGGATTGTGGATTTGGCTCCTATTTTCAAGAAGGGGAATAGGGATAGCCCAGGGAATTACCGACTGGTGAGTCTAACCTCAGTGGTTGGTAAGCTGATGGAGAAGATCCTGAGGGACAAGATTTATGAGCATTTAGACAGGTTTAGTATGCTCAAGAATACTCAGCATGGCTTTGTCAAAGGCAGATCGTGCCTTACGAGCCTGGTGGAGTTCTTTGAAAATGTGACTAAACACATTGACGAAGGGAAAGTGGTAGATGTGTTTTATATGGATTTTAGCAAGGCGTTCGATAAGGTCCCCCATGCAAGGCTTCTAGAAAAAGTGAGAGGGCATGGGATCCAAGGGGCTGCTGCCCTGTGGATCCAGAACTGGCTTGCCCAAAGGAGGCAGAGAGTGTGTATAGATGGGTCTTTTTCTAAATGGAGGTCGGTCACCAGTGGTGTGCCCCAGGGATTTGTTCTGGGATCCTTGCTGTTTGTCATTTTCATAAATGACCTGGATGAGGAAGCGGAGGGATGGGTTGGTAAGTTTGCCGACGACACGAAGGTTGGTGGGGTTGTGGATAGTCTGGAGGGATGTCAGAAGTTACAGAGGGACATAGATATGATGCAAGACTGGGCGGAGAAGTGGCAGATGGACTTCAACCCAGATAAATGCATAGTGGTCCATTTTGGCAGGTCAAAGGAGTACAATCTAAAGGGAAAGACTCTTAGTACTGTGGAGGATCAGAAGGACCTTGGGGTCCGGGTCCATAGGACTCTAAAATCGGCCCCACAGGTGGAGGAGGTGGTTAAGAAGGCATATGGTGTGCTGGCCTTTATCAATCGAGGGATTGAATTTAGGAGTCCGGGGATAATGATGCAGCTACACAAGACCCTCGTCAGACCCCACTTGGAGTACTGTGCTCAGTTCTGGTCGCCTCACTATAGGAAGGATGTGGAAAAGATTGAAAGGGTGCAGAGGAGATTTACAAGGATGTTGCCTGGATTGAGTGGCATGCCTTATGAGGATAGGCTGAGGGAGCTCGGTCTTTTCTCCTTGGAGAGACGGAGGATGAGAGGAGACCTAATAGAGGTATATAAGATGTTGAGAGACATAGATCGGGTGGACTCTCAGGCTTTTTCCCAGGGTGGAAATGTCTGCTACGAGAGGACACAGGTTTAAGGTGCTGGGGGTAGGTACAGGGGAAATGTTAGGGGGAAGTTTTTCACACAGAGGGTGGTGGGCGAGTGGAATCGGCTGCCGTCAGTGGTGGTGGAGGCAAACTCAATAGGGTCTTTTAAGAGACTCCTGGATGAGTACATGGGACTTAATAGGATGGAGGGTTGTAGGTAGGCCTAGAAGGTGGGGATATGTTCAGCACAACTTGTGGGGCCGAAGGGCCTGTTTTGTGCTGTAGTTTTTCTATGTTTCTAGAACTGGCTTAGCCATAGAAAGAAGTTTAACAACACCAGGTTAAAGTCCAACAGGTTTATTTGATAGCAAAAGCCACACAAGCTTTCGGAGCTCCAAGCCCCTTTTAAAAAAAAATACGGAATTGTGGGATAGAAGGGGCTTGGAGCTCCGAAAGCTTGTGTGGCTTTTGCTATCAAATAAACCTGTTGGACTTTAACCTGGTGTTGTTAAACATCTTACTGTGTTTACCCCAGTCCAACGCCGGCATCTCCACATCTCAGCCATAGAAGACAGGGGGTAGCAGTGGAGGGGTCTTTTTCCGGTTGGGGGTCTGTGACTAGTGGTGTTCATGATGTGGAGATGCTGGCGTTGGACTGGGGTAAACACAGTAAGAAGCTTAACAACACCAGGTTAAAGTCCAACAGGTTTATTTGGTAGCAAAAGCCACACAAGCTTTCGAAGGGGCTAGGAGCTTCGAAAGCTTGTGTGGCTTTTGCTACCAAATAAACCTGTTGGACTTTAACCTGGTGTTGTTAAACTTCTTACTAGTGGTGTTCCGCAGGGCTCTGTACTGGGACCTCTGCTATTTGTGATATATATAAATGATTTGGAGGAAGATGTAGCTGGTGTGATCAGTAAGTTTGCGGACGACACAAAGAATAATGTTCAAACATCGCTTTGTAAAACAATTCCGTAGACGTATTTTTTTTAAAAAGGATTGAAATTTACAGAATACAGCGCTGAGTTTTAAAAAGAACCCCTTAAAATAATCAAATTGAATGGAAAAAGGAAAAGAATTGCGTTGATTTACACAAAATCATTAGATGAATAAATTAACCTGTTGGACTTTAACCTGAGACTTCTTACATTGTTCTCAGAGGCAGCATGGGCTGACCCCTGACCCCTCACCCCCTGACCTCCCCAAGCCCCTGCAGCGCGGCCTCAGACACCCCGCGGGGAGCCGCCGCTTCACTGAGTCCGAGGAGGAACCGCCACCGGCCTCCCGCGGGGCACCTCCACCTCCACCTCCACCTCCACCTCCCCCACCTCCACCATTCCCACCTCCACTCACCTCCCTTCCTGGGCCCCCGGCCACCACCGCCCCGGCTCTGCTTCTGCTTCGCTTTCTTTCCCCGCGGCCCCGCCGCCAATTTGAACCGACCCTGCGCCATTGTCAGCGGGGCATTGTGGGATAGAGAGGGGCGAGGGGGATTGTGGGATAGAGAGGGGCGACGGAGAGGGGGATTGTGGGATAGAGGGGGGCAAGGGAGAGGGGGATTGTGGGATAGAGAGGGGCAAGGGAGAGGGGGATTGTGGGTTAGAGGGGGGCAAGGGAGAGGGGGATTGTGGGATAGCGAGGGGCAAAGGAGAGGGGGATTGTGGGATAGAGAGGGGCGAGGGAGAGGGGGATTGTGGGATAGCGAGGGGCAAAGGAGAGGGGGATTGTGGGATAGAGAGGGGCGAGGGAGAGGGGGATTGTGGGATAGCGAGGGGCGAGGGAGAGGGGATTGTGGGATAGAGGGGGGCAAGGGAGAGGAGGATTGTGGGATAGAGAGGGGCAAAGGAGAGGGGGATTGTGGGATAGAGAGGGGCAAAGGAGAGGGGGATTGTGGGATAGAGAGGGTCAAGGGAGAGGGGATTGTGGGATAGAGAGGGGAGAGGGGGATTGTGGGACAGCGAGGGGCGATGGAGAGGGGATTGTGGGATAGAGGGGGGCAAGGGAGAGGAGGATTGTGGGATAGAGAGGGGCAAAGGAGAGGGGGATTGTGGGATAGAGAGGGGATTGTGGGATAGTGAGGGGCAAAGGAGAGGGGGATTGTGGGATAGAGGGGCGAGGGAGAGGGGGATTGTGGGATAGAGAGGGGCAAAGGAGAGGGGGATTGTGGGATAGAGAGGGGCAAAGGAGAGGGGGATTGTGGGATAGAGAGGGTCAAGGGAGAGGGGATTGTGGGATAGAGAGGGGCAAAGGAGAGGGGGGTTGTCCTCTTTTTAGGGGGATAGAGAAGGGCATTTTGTATTTTTATTCCAATTCAATCTAATCAAGTCCAATTCAGAGTCTCAACAAGTTGAAACATTCCCGATCCAGGCGGACAAGACGGGGCTCTCTCCTCCTGTCCTGGGATTGATCTACATGATCCAAGCTGATTGGAGTAGACATTGCGCCTCCTCCAAGGCTTGATCTCATTTGCATCTTAGCCAAAAGGTGCCGCTTTTAAAAATTGCTTCAATTGTTTCTTTTGTATTATACTTCATTGTTTAAAAGAAGCTGATATTATAGTTAGCCTCCATCTGTACCACTGTTGACAGCTCGATACAATGTAAACCTTGCTCGAGATGATTCTTTTTTGAATGGTTTAAAGTAGCTTGAATAATAAAGAAAAGAAAATGAGAAAAAAAAAGCTAAAATGTAACCTAATGACGTCAACCAAGCACAGCATGTCGATACTACACTTGATCTTAGCCAAATGTTGCCATCCCAGTTGGTATCACTGCACAGGAAGATCCCAGAATCCTGGTTCAAAGACCATAACTCAGTCAGGACTAAAACATCGGCTTTGGGACACCCCAAGATTGTAATCGTCGTCACAGAATTCAAATTTCTTTCCTTTTATGCACAATCGAATTATTTGTGAAAAGGCGGGGAGGAAATGTTGACGTTGTCCCATTGACCTGATGTCCCTCTGCTGTTTACAAGATGGCCACCCTCTATGGATAAGGAATGGGCCTGACTGGATAGCTCTGGGCATTCGAGGGGCTGAATGGCCTTCATGGAGAGAGCTACAGTTTCGATCAGTCAATAAGCACCACATTCCAGGCAATCATTTATTCCCTCATGGGTCATTTCATAACAACAGAGCCCTCCCTCCCAGATATAAATTTTTAAAAACCCTCAAATTGCAGTTATTGCCTGTAGAATTATAGAATCCCAGCAGTGAAGGAGGCCATTCAGCCCATCAAGTCTGCAACGACTCACCAACAGGTCTTATCAAGGTTCACTCCGTGCCCTATCGCCGTAACCCCACTAATCCCCTAACGTATTATCTTTGGACACTAAAGGGCAATTTAGCATGGCCAATCCATCTCCCCACACATTTTGAGTGTGGGAGGAATCCGGAGCACCTGGAGGAAACCCACGCAGACACAGGGATAACATGCAAACCTACACAGATAGTCACCCAAGGCCAGAATTGAACCCGGGTCCCTGGCGCTGTGAGGCAGCAGCGCTAACTGCTGTGCCACCAAGCTGTGGCGAGATTTTTTAAAAAAAGTTTATTTATTAATCACAAGTAAGGCTTACATTAACATTACAATGAAGTTAATGTGAAATTACACATTCTGGCCTGTGCCACCGTGCTGCCCCCGACGCTAACCTGCGTCGCCCAGAGCTGGAGCCTGGGCCTCTGGATTACTAGTTCAGTGATGTTACCATTGTGCCATCATCTTCCCCATCAACACAAGACAGTCATCAAGAAATCCAATAGGGAATGCAGGCGAAACATCTTTATTCAAGAGTGGGAAGACTGTGGAACTTGCTCCCACAGGGAGTGAATAATATAGATAGATGCATTTAGCAGGAAGCTAGACAAGGGAAAGGGGAACAGGGAGGTTGCAAAGATAGGTTTAGACGAGGAAAGATGGGAGGAGGCTCATGTGGGGCATAAACGCTGACATGGCCCATTTGGGCTAAATGGTCTCTTTCTGTGCTCTATGGGAAATCATGGCAAAGAGCAGGCAAATTGATCCGTGTAAGGCCTTACCAAACCTGTTTTATTTAAATGCAATCGTTCAGGTGAAGAACCACCAATCCAATCAAGGATGGACAAAAATGCACAACGGGAGAAGGAATCTTGAGGTCATGGTTGCTGGCGTGGAAGATTCTAGAAAGCAGGGAACATGGATGGAATTATCACCTTGTGGGGTAAAATAAAGACTCAGTAAGGAGCAGAGACTGGTGTAGCTAAAAAGTTCAGGGAAAAAAAAAGGAAGGCTTTCGGATTTTATATAGAATTGTTAAAAATAAAAGGCAGGTTGGGAGTTGTGACACGGCAACACATTATCAGCGAGGCTTAGTAAGTTTAAGTTGATTTATTACTGTCACAAGTAGGCTTACGTTAACACTGCAATGAAGTTATTGTGAAAATCTCCTAGTCGCCACACTCTGGCGCCTGTTCGGGTACACGGAGGGAGAATATAGCACGGCCAATGCCGTGTAAACCAGCACGTCTTTTGGACTATGGGAGGAAATTGGAGCACGCAGAGGAAACCCACTCAGACACGGGGAGAACGTGCAGACTCCGCACGGACAGTGACCCAAGCCGGGAATCGAACCCGGGCCCCCGGCGCTGTGAAGCAGCAGTGCTAACCAGTGTGCCACCGTTTCAGAGGGCAGCTGAGAGTCGACCACATTGCTGTGGCTCTGGAGTCACATGTAGGCCGGACCGGGTAACGACAGCAGATTTCCTTCCCTAAAGGACCAGATGGGCTTTTCCGACAATGGTTTCATGGGTAATCTCAATGTGCCACCGAAATAAGTAAGGCTTTAGGTTTTAATACAGAATTATGAAAAAAAAGGAAAGTTGGGAGTTGCGACAAGGTAACGAGGAAACACGTCATCAGCGTGGGATAGTAGGAATTGTGTGTTGGGTCGGGAGGGTTTTGTCAAGCAGCACTTTCCGAAGTTCGCTCGGATCATGGACACCAAATTCAGTAACGATTCCCGCTGTGATGAGGTTGTGAGGTGTAATGTCAAACGCAGGATTCCACACACCTATACCTACAAACAGAGAGAGAGAGAAATTAGAACCCTCATTACAACACTGGAGCGTTAGCCTACACTGAGTACTCTTACTTCGAGGCCTTCTGTGCTCATTGGACACCGCAGGGGCTCGGGTGCATCATCGACCCCTTTAACCACATTTTACTTTGATGTTTTAAGTTTCCGTTCTGGTTTGTTTTTTTTTGTTTTGGGCGGCTCCCTTCTTTTTGGGGGCTGCCCCTTTTAATTTGCCCCTCAGTTAATTTGATTCAGTCTATTGGTTTGATCAGAAAGATTGACTAAGTGCTCAAACCTCTGGTGATGGTTGGGGGGAAAACATGAATGATTTTTAAAATTATTCACTCATAGGGTGGTGCGCGACACTGGCTGGGCCAGCATTTATTGCCCATCCCTTAATTGCCCTTGAGCTGAGTGGTTCGTTGGGCCATTTCAGAGGGCAATTGAGAGTCAACCACATTGCTGTGACTCTGGAGTCACATGTAGGCCAGACCGGGTAAGGACAGCAGATTTCCTTCCCTAAAGGTGAACCAGATGGGTTTTGATGACAATTAATGAGATTAGCTTTCAATTCTAGATTTTATTAATTGAATTTAAATTCCACCAGCTGCTGTGGTGGGATTCGAACCCGTGTCACCAGCTCCTTAGCCTGGGCAACTACACCCTCATTTAAGGTAATGAAATCCACCAACAAAGCCATTGGGGAAACCCAGTATACACGCATTGATATCCGCCGCCCAGGGTGAAGAGACTTTTGCGGAGACTTGGTGCAGACTCGATAGGCCGAATAGCCGCCACAGCGTTCTAACCTCCAAGCGCGACCTCCCCTCCCTCACCTGGTGCGGCAACGCGGACTCCGTTCACGTCTGTCAGCTCCGCCCCCGGTCTCTCCTCGATGACAATCTGCTCCCCACTCTCCAGGGCGAGGTCACAGGAGGTGCTGGGCGCCGCCACGTAGAAGGGGATGCCGTGGTGACGGGCCGCGATGGCCAGCTGGTAGGTTCCGATCTTGTTGGCGGTGTCCCCGTTAGCCACGATTCGGTCTGCTCCCACCACCACAGCTGCACGCCAAGGTCAACAAGTTAGGTTGGGACCAACAGTTCAGAACAACGACCATGCCCGTCCTTGTTAGAAGCCAGGACAGTTAGTGTGGACCGGAGACCATAACCGTGATAGAGGAAGGACATCTTCCCAGCTTCTTCCCTGCTGCCATCAGACTTTTGAATGGACCTACCTCGCATTACGATCTTTCTCTACACCCTAGCTGTGACTATAACACTACATTCTGCACTCTATCGCTTCCTTCTCTATGAACGGTATGTTTTGTCTGTATAGCGCGCAAGAAACAATAGTTTTCACTGTATCCCAATACATGTGACAATAATAAATCAAATCATAATTGCTCTGCAGAGAGTGCAGAGGAGGTTGACAAGAATGTTGCCAGAGCTGGAAACGTTTATTATTTATTTTAAGTTTATTTTTTATTATCGTCACAAGTAGGCTTACATTAACACTGCAATGAAGTTACTGTGAAATTCCCCTAGTCGCCACACTCCGCCGCCTGTTCGGGTACACCGAGGGAGAATTTAGCACGGCCGATGCACCCTAACCAGCACGTCTTTCGGACTGTGGTAGGAAACCGGAGCACCCGGAGGAAACCCACGCAGACACGGGGAGAATGTGCAGACTCCGCACAGACAGCGACCCAAGCCGGGAATCGAACGCTGGTCCCTGGCGCTGTGAGACAGCAGTGCTAACCACTGTGCCACCGTGCTGCCCTGTGCTGGTTAGGTGGATTGACCATTCTAAATTGCCCCTTGGTGTCCAAAGATGTGTAGGTTAGGGTGCATTGGCCATGCTAGATTGCCCCTTAGTGTCCAAAGATGTGTAGGTTAGGGTGCATTGGCCATTCTAGATTGCCCCTTAGTGTCCAAAGATGTGTAGGTTAGGGTGCATTGGCCATTCTAGATTGCCCCTTAGTGTCCAAAGATGTGTAGGTTAGGGTGCATTGGCTATTCTAGATTGCCCCTTAGTGTCCAAAGATGTGCAGGTTAGGGTGCATTGGCCATTCTAGATTGCCCCTTAGTGTCCAAAGATGTGTAGGTTAGGGTGCATTGGCCATTCTAGATTGCCCCTTAGTGTCCAAAGATGTGCAGGTTAAGGGGATTAGCAGGGTAAATGCGTGGGGTAATGGGGATAGGGTGGGCCTAGGTAAAATACTCTGTTAGAGGTGATGTGGACTCGATGGGCTGAATGGCCTGCTTCTGCACTGTAGCGATTCTGTGATGCTACAAAAAACTGGACAAAAATGCTTTGTTTGGGATTCCCAACATAGTGTGGGGGTTATAAGCTGAGTGAGTAACCAGTTTCCAACTGGTTAAGATACTTTAGCAATCCGCTCTCAACCATATTAGCATCAGAGGCACAACCTACTGGGGAGGTGAGAAAGGGTAAAGGTAACTCTGGAAGTACGCCAATAAGCCTGGCCACGTGCCAACTTCACCCTGCTGCCTGCCAGGGAGATTCCTCCAGTTGCCGGGTGCTGAGAGGTTGCGCAGGGTCTGAGGAATTACCTGATATTCCCTTCTCCTTCATTGCCACGGATACCATGCTGTCGGCTATCAGGGTGGCAGGGATCTTCTCCTGCACCAGTTCGTAAGCGGTGAGTCTCGCCCCCTGGTTATAGGGACGGGTCTCCGTGCAGTAAACACGTTCCAGGCGCCCCGTGGACCACAGGGACCGTATCACACCTGAGAAACGAGTAAATGTCATTGAGTAAAAAAAAACCTCACATTTATAGGGGCAGAATTAGGCCATTCGGCCCATCAAGTCTACCCCACCATTTAATCATGGCTGATAAGTCTCTCAACCCCATTTGCCCGCCTTTTCCCCATAACCTTTGATCCCCTTATCAATCAGGAACCTATCAATCTCTGTCTTAAATACTCAATGACCCGGCCTCCTCTGTGGCAATGAGTTCCACAGATTCACCACCCTCTGACTGAAGAAATTCCTCCACATCTCGGTTCTAAAGGGTCATCCCTTCACCCTGAGGCTGTGCCCTCGGATCCGAGTCTCTCCGACTAATGGAAACATCTTCCCCACGTCCACTCTATCCGGGCCTTTCAGTTTCCTGTAAGTTTCAATGAGATCCCCCCTCATCCTTCTAAACTCCAGCAAGTACACACCCAGAGTCCTCAGACGCTCCTCATATGTCGAATTTTTCATTCCCGGGATCGTTCTTGTGAACCTCCTCTGGACCCTCTCCAAGGCCAGCACATCCTTCCTTAGATACGGGGCCCAAAATTGCTCGCAAAACTCCAAATGTTGTCGAAATATAGCCACTCCCCATCACAACGTGCCTTGCCCTCTTTTTAGGTCAAACCAAATAAACAAACTCAGATTAAGTCAGGACAAAGTAAAAGGGGCAGCTCCCCAAAAGGAGGGGGAACAGCCCGAACAGAAATCAAAGTACAAAGGAAACTTAAAAACATCAAATTAAAATGTGATTGTCAGGGTCAATAACGCACCCCAACCCCTGCGGTGCCCAACGGGCGCGGAAGGCGTCAACCGCGCCCGTGGACACTGCATGCTCCCTCTCCAGGGACACCTGGCCGCGAACATAGCCGCGGTAGAGGGGAAGACAGTCAGGATGGACGGCCCCCTCGATCGCCCGCTGCCTGGACCGGTAAATGGCGCATTTCGCCAGGCCCAGGAGCAGGTTCACGAGGAGGTCGCCATCCCGACCCTCCCCTCTCCGCACCGGGTGATAGGACAACATTCGACACCAGCCCACAAGGAGGAGAGATTAGGAGTGCTGACTCGAGTAGGTTTTAAACAGAAGAGAGAGTTTTGTTAGTGAGGGAATTCCAGAGCTTTGGGATGTTGGGATAAGATGGGAATATGGAGTCGAAGTGGGAGACCAGATGCAACTTGAATGAATGTAGACCCTGCCTTCAGTTCCTATTCCTTATCCGTAAGGGCCGGATAATTGCAGGGAACGAAATCGGAAGATGCAAGAACTACTGGTGTGCAGAAATCCCGGAAAATTATTGGGGCAGGGCGAGAGGTGAGGAAGATACGGAGAGATGAGACACAGGACAGAGGAAGATATTGGGCCAGAGTGAGAGAAATATGGAGAGATAGGGGTGGCATGGTGGCACAGTGGTTAGCACTGTTGCCTCACAGTGCCAGGGACCCAGGTTCAATTCCGGCCTCGGGTCACTGTCTATGTAGAGTTTGCACGTTCTCCCCATGTCTGCGTGGGTTTCCTCCAGGTGCTCCGGTTTCCTCCCACAGTCCAAAGATTTGCGGGTTAGGTGGATTGGCCGTGCTAAATTGCCCCTTAGTGTCAGGGAGATTCACAGGGTAAATGTGTGGGGTTCCGGGGATAGGGCCTGGGTGGGATTGTTGTCGGTGCAGGCTCGATGGGCGGAATGGCCTCTTTCTAAAGGGGCGGGCGCGTTGGCACAGTGGTTAGCTCTGCTGCCTCACAGCGCCAGGGACCCGGGTTTGATTCCCGGTTTGGGTCACTGCCTGTGTGGAGTCTGCACGTTCTCCCCGTGTCTGCGTGGGTTTCCTCCGGGTGCTCCGGTTTCCCCCTACACTCCAAAGATGTGTGGGTTAGGTCGATTGGCCATGCTAAATTGCCCTTAATGTCAGGGAGACTAGCTCGGGTAAATGCATGGGGTTATGGGGATAGGGCCTGGGTGGGATTGTTGTTGGTGCAGATTCGATGGGCCGAATGGCCTCCTTCTGCACTGTAGGGATTCTATGAGATGCGACACAGAAGAGAGGGAGCTATTGCGTCAGGGTGAGAGGTGAAGGAGATACAAAGAGATGTGGCACAGGATGGAGGAAGCTTTTGGGTTGGAGGGGAGGTGAGGGAGATACGGAGAGATGAGACACAGGAGAGAGAATTGAGACAAGGGTATCAGAGAGAAAAGTAAAAGGCCCACCCCCAACGGGCATTGAGGAGTTCACAAAAGAACAAGGCTCTTACCCAGCGCTGTTCCATATCCGGCTGTTGCGAGGGAACCAGTGTTACAATGCGTGAGGATTATTACTTTATCTGTTTTTGCCCTGGAGAGAATGTGTTCGGCACCATGGCTTCCAATACACTTGTTGTTGCTGACGTCCTTCTCCAACAGGCCCTCGATTCTGGAGATCAGACTTTTTTTGGGGGAGGGGGGGGGGGGGGGTGGGGAAGGATGGGGTCAGAGGAGAAATAAAAGCTTTGATCAGGATTAGCTACTGAATAAGGTTAACACATGTAATTTCATCACAGGACCCGGGTTCAAATCCCGACCCGGTCCGATGGGACGAGATTCATCCAGTTACTGTTGAACTGTTCAGTGAAAATGGCCGAACCAGTTCGCCTGTTTCCTCCTCCTCCTCTGCCAAAAAAAATTATTGCTCGAGGGAGGAATGTTGGCCAGGACATCAGGAAAACCTGGTGCTTTTTTTTTAATAGTGCAAACATTGCTGAACAGACATAATTCTCAATAATCCTTAAGAGAACAGATTCTCTTAAGGTTAAGGTGCAAGTTCAGTCGGCAGTTAGGAAGGCAAATGCAATGTTAGCATTCATGTCGAGAGGGCTAGAATACAAGAGCAGGGATGTACTTCTGAGGCTGTATAAGGCTCTGGTCAGACCCCATTTGGAGTATTGTGAGCAGTTTTGGGCCCCGTATCTAAGGAAGGATGTGCTGACCTTGGAAAGGGTCCAGAGGAGGTTCACAAGATTGAATGAAGATTGCCCCCGATTTAACATTTAACAGGGTGGATGTTGAATCAAGACTGAATCAAGATTGAATTCCCTGGAATGAAGAGTTTGTCGTATGAGGAACGGTTGAGGACTCTGGGTCTGTACTCATTGGAGTTTAGAAGGATGAGGGAGGATCTCATTGAAACTTACAGGATACTGCGAGGCCTGGATAGAGTGGACGTGGAGAGGATGTTTCCACTAGTTGGGGAAAACTAGAACCAGAGGGCACAACCTCAGGCGAGAGGGACGATCCTTTAAAACAGAGATGAGGAGGAATTTCTTCAGCCAGAGAGTGGTGAATCTGTGGAACTCTTTGCCGCAGAAGGCTGTGGAGGCCGGGTCATTGAGTGTCTTTAAGATAGTGATAGATAGGTTCTTGATTAATAAGGGGATCCGGGGTTATGGGGAAAAGGCAGGAGAATGGGGATGAGAAAAATATCAGCCATGATTGAATGGCGGAGCAGACTCGATGGGCCGAGTGGCCTAATTCTGCTCCTATGTCTTATGGTCTTATAACCACTTTCTGTAGCTTGCTTAACATAGTAAAATGTCCCATGGCACTTCACGGGCAGGGTATCAGGGGAGGCGGTGGTGTAGTGGTATTATCACTGGACTGGTAACCCAGAGAGCCAGGATAACTGCTCTGGGGACCCGGGTTCGAATCCCACCATGGTAGATGGTGCAATTTGAATTGAAGTTTAAAAAATCTTGAATTATAAAGTTACAATGAAACCATTCTCAATTGTTGTAAATTTTTAAATTTAATTAATGTGTGGAACATGGGTGTCGCTGGCTGGGCCAGCATTTATTGCCCATCCCTAGTTGCCCTTGAACTGAGTGTCTCACTCGGCCTATTTCAGAGGGCAGTTGAGAGTCAACCACATTGCTGTGGCTCTGGAGTCATGTGTAGGCCAGACCGGGTAAGGACGGCAGATTTCCTTCCCCAAAGGACATTAGTGAACCAGATGGGTTTTTCCAACAATGGTTTCATGGTCATCAGTAGATTCTCAATTCCAGATATCTTTTATTGAATTCAAATTTGACCATCTGCCGTGGCGGGATTCGAAACCGGGTCCCCAAGAGATTAGCCGAGTTTCTGGATTAATAGTCCAGCGATAATACCACTAGGCCATCGCCTCCCCATCTGGTTCACTAATACCCCTTTAGGGAAGGAAATCTGCCGTCTGACCTGGCCTGGAGTCACTGGATGACTCTCAAAGGTCCCCCCAATGGATAACCAGCCAGCAATGCCTACATCCCACAAAAGGATTTAAAAATAAACAGGATTTGAGACCGAGTCACATAAGATCAGTGAGTGTCTGAAGGCAGGAGAGAGAGGTGTCGAGTTGGAGAGGATTAGGAAAAGAATTCCAGGGCTTAGATCTGCACTAGTTATTTTGATGACTTAGATGATGAGACAGAGAGTAATGTAACCACGTTCAATGCTAACCCAAAGCTAGCGAGGAAGGTAGACTGCGGGGAGGATACAGAGATGGAGAGTAATGTATCGTTAAAAGCGAAATACTGCGAATACTGGAATCTGAAACAAAAACAGAAATTGCTGGAAAATCTCAGCGGGTCTGACAGCATCTGTGAGGAGAGAATAGAGCCAATGCTTCGAGTCTGGATGACCCTTCATCAGAGCAGACTCAGAGAGACTTCGTTAGCTTTGACGACGGGTGATCTAGACTCAAAACGTTGGGTCTATTCTCTGCTCAGTAACGTATCCATGTCTGATGCTAACACAAAGCTAGCTAGGAAGGTAGGCTGTGGGGATGTTACAGAGACAGAGAGTAGTGTATCCATGTCTGATGCTAACACAAAGCTAGCTAGGAAGGTAGAGGATAGGGAGAGACTGCAAAGAGATATGGACAGGTGAGGTGAGTGGGCAGCACGATGGCAGGTGGGAGTGTAATTTGTGAAGTGTGAATTGTTCATTTTGGTTGTAAGAACAGAAAAAAAGGTGACAAACTTGGAAGCATGGATGTTCAGAAAGACTTGGGTGAGCCTGTACAAGGAACGCAGAAAGTTAGCTTGTAGGTGCAGCAAGCAATTGGGGAAGGCAAATGACTTTTATTACAAGGGGATTGCAGTGCAGGAATAATGAAGTCATGTTACAATTATACAGGGCTGTGGCAAGACCACATCGGGTGTAGTGTGTGCAGTTTTGGTCTCCACATTTGCAAAAGGATAGACTTACATTGGGGACGGTACAGCAAAGATTCAGCAACTTGGTCCCTGGGATGAGGGGGTTGTCCAGTGATCAGAGGCTGAGTAAATTGGGCCTATAGGCTATGGAATTTAGGAGAATGAGAGGCAATCTCACTCAAACCTACGGAATTCTGAGGGGGTTTTAACAGGGAGGATGTTGAGGGATTGTTTCTGCTGCTCGGGGAATCTAAACACAGTCTCAGGATAAGGGGGGAATGATTTAGGACTGAGATGAGGAGAAACTTCTTCACTCAAAGAATTGCGAATCTTTGGAATTCTCTACCCCAGAGGGCTGTGGATGTTCCATCGTTGAATATATTTAGGACTGTGGGGTGGACAGAGTTTTGGTCTCTCTGGGAATAAAGGGGAATGGGGAGTGGGCGGGAAAAAGGAGTTGGAACCCAAGACTAGCCCTGACGGTGGACCAGGCTCATAGAATCATAGAAACCCTACAGTGCAGAAGGAGGCCATTCGGCCCATCGAGTCTGCACCGACCACAATCCCACCCAGGCCCTACCCCCACATATTTTACCCGCTAATCCCTCTAACCTACACATCCCAGGACTCTAAGGGGCAATTTTTTAACCTGGCCAATCAACCTAACCCGCACATCTTTGGACTCGATGGGTACATGAAAGGAAATTGGGAGGGCAGAATCGGTGGAGCTCAGAGATCTGGGAGGGTTGTAGGGCTGGGGAGTCCGCACGTTCTCCCCGTGTCTGCGTGGGTTTTCCTCCGGGTGCTCCGGTTTCCTCCCACAGTCCGAAAGACGTGCTAGTTAGGGTGCATTGGCCGTGCTAAATTCTCCCTCAGTGTACCCGAACAGGCGCCGGAGTGTGGCGACTAGGAGGTTTTCACAGTAACTTCATTGCAGTGTGAATGAGAACCGACTTGTGACACTAATAAATAAACTTTACTGAAGGAGGTTATGGGGATTTGGAGACGGGCTGGGTAGGAGGGGTGCAGTGCTGGGTAGGAGGGGTGCAGTGCTGGGTAGGGGGGGTGCAGTGCTGGGTAGGAGGGGTGCAGTGCTGGGTAGGGGGGGTGCAGTGCTGGGTAGGGGGGATGCAGTGCTGGGTAGGAGGGGTGCAGTGCTGGGTAGGAGGGGTGCAGTGCTGGGTAGGGGGGGTGCAGTGCTGGGTAGGGGGGTGCAGTGCTGGGTAGGAGGGGTGCAGTGCTGGGTAGGAGGGGTGCAGTGCTGGGTAGGAGGGGTGCAGTGCTGGGTAGGAGGGGTGCAGTGCTGGGTAGGAGGGGTGCAGTGCTGGGTAGGAGGGGTGCAGTGCTGGGTAGGGGGGGTGCAGTGCTGGGTAGGGGGGGTGCAGTGCTGGGTAGGAGGGGTGCAGTGCTGGGTAGGAGGGGTGCAGTGCTGGGTAGGGGGGGTGCAGTGCTGGGTAGGGGGGGTGCAGTGCTGGGTAGGGGGGGTGCAGTGCTGGGTAGGGGGGTGCAGTGCTGGGTAGGAGGGGTGCAGTGCTGGGTAGGAGGGGTGCAGTGCTGGGTAGGAGGGGTGCAGTGCTGGGTAGGGGGGGTGCAGGGCTGGGTAGGGGGGGTGCAGGGCTGGGTAGGAGGGGTGCAGTGCTGGGTAGGGGGGGTGCAGTGCTGGGTAGGAGGGGTGCAGTGCTGGGTAGGGGGGGTGCAGTGCTGGGTAGGGGGGGTGCAGTGCTGGGTAGGAGGGGTGCAGTGCTGGGTAGGGGGGGTGCAGTGCTGGGTAGGGGGGGTGCAGTGCTGGGTAGGAGGGGTGCAGTGCTGGGTAGGGGGGGTGCAGTGCTGGGTAGGAGGGGTGCAGTGCTGGGTAGGAGGGGTGCAGTGCTGGGTAGGAGGGGTGCAGTGCTGGGTAGGGGGGGTGCAGTGCTGGGTAGGGGGGGTGCAGTGCTGGGTAGGGGGGGTGCAGTGCTGGGTAGGGGGGGTGCAGTGCTGGGTAGGGGGGGTGCAGTGCTGGGTAGGAGGGGTGCAGTGCTGGGTAGGAGGGGTGCAGTGCTGGGTAGGGGGGTGCAGGGCTGGGTAGGGGGGTGCAGTGCTGGGTAGGGGGGTGCAGGGCTGGGTAGGAGGGGTGCAGGGCTGGGTAGGAGGGGTGCAGTGCTGGGTAGGAGGGGTGCAGTGCTGGGTAGGGGGGGTGCAGGGCTGGGTAGGGGGGTGCAGGGCTGGGTAGGAGGGGTGCAGTGCTGGGTAGGAGGGGTGCAGTGCTGGGTAGGGGGGGTGCAGTGCTGGGTAGGAGGGGTGCAGTGCTGGGTAGGAGGGGTGCAGTGCTGGGTAGGAGGGGTGCAGGGCTGGTTAGCTGGATGGCAAACCCATTTCGCGCCTTCACTCACTTTTCTTTCAAACTCTCAGCGGTGGAGTCCGGCCGTTTGACCTCGCTCGCCACAAAGTCAGACAGCTCCCGCGCTGCCTGCGCCATGTTGACCGCTGTGGGCCTGGCGGTCACCAGATAGTCCAGTGACTCCAGGGCAAAGGTCGCCAAGTCTTCCTTGACGTCATCCTCGCGCTGGTGAAGTTCCACGGCAAGGCTCAGGCATCCGACGATGGCGATTGCCGGGGCACCTCTCACCTGTCAGAACAAAGCCCGGGGTTAGAGCGGCAAGACCTTTACACCAAGATCCTTTGCCAGTCACAGCTGGAGGACGAGGGGACCCTGAGAGGCACAGCCGCAAGGCTTATGGGCAAGGGTGGGTTGGTGGGGGTGGGTTGGAGATGTATGAGTTTAGGGAAAGAGATGGGACTGGAGGAAAGGGGGGGGTGCTACATCTGGAGACAGGGGTTGCGTAGAGTGGGTCAGAGTGTGAAGAGCAGATAGTTCTGGCATGGTAGCACTGCTGCCTCACAGTGCCAAGGACCCGGGTTTGATTCCCGGCTTGGGTCACTGTCTGTGTGGAGTTTGTACATTCTCCCCATGTCTGCGTGGGTTTCCTCCGGGTGCTCCGGTTTCCTCCCAAAGGTATGCAGGTTAGGTGCATTGGCCATGCTAAATTTTCCCTCCATGTACCTGAACAGGTGCCGGAGTGTGGCACTGGGGGATTTTCACAGTAACTTCATTGCAGTGACATGAATAAATAAACTTAAAACTCCGTTTTAGACCTTTGCACTCAGTCTCTCTCTCTCTCTCCCTCCCTCCCTCCGCATTCAGTCACACTCTCTCCCTCCATCTGAATTCTCTTTCTCTCTACAGTCTCTCTCTCATCCTCTACACTCAGTCACTCTCAGTATAGAACATAGAACAGTACAGCACAGAACAGGCCCTTCGGCCCACGATGTTGTGCCGAGCTTTACCTGAAACCAAGATCAAGCTATCCCATTCCCTATCATCCTGGTGCGCTCCATGTGCCTATCCAATAACCGCTTAAATGTTCCTAAAGTGTCTGACTCCACTATCACTGCAGGCAGTCCATTCCACACCCCAACCACTCTCTGCGTAAAGAACCTACCTCTGATGTCCTTCCTGTATCTCCCACCATGAACCCTATAGTTATGCCCCCTTGTAATAGCTCCATCCACCCGAGGAAATAGTCTTTGAACGTTCACTCTATCTATCCCCTTCATCATTTTATAAACCTCTATTAAGTCTCCCCTCAGCCTCCTCCGCTCCAGAGAGAACAGTCCTAGCTCCCTCAACCTTTCCTCATAAGACCTACCCTCCAAACCAGGCAGCATCCTGGTAAATCTCCTCTGCACTCTTTCCAGCACTTCCACATCCTTCTTATAGTGAGGTGACCAGAACTGCACACAATATTCCAAATGTGGTCTCACCAAGGTCCTGCGTAACCAGCATAACCCCACGGCTCTTAAACTCCAACCCCCTGTTAATAAAAGCTAACACACTATAGGCCTTCTTCACAGCTCTATCCACTTGAGTGGCAACCTTTAGAGATCTGTGGATATGGACCCCAAGATCTCTCTGTTCCTCCACAGTCTTCAGAACCCTACCTTTGACCCTGTAATCCACATTTAAATTAGTCCTACCAAAATGAATCACCTCACATTTATCAGGGTTAAACTCCATTTGCCATTTTTCAGCCCAGCTTTGCATCCTATCTATGTCTCTTTGCAGCCGACAACAGCCCTCCACCTCATCCACTACTCCACCAATCTTGGTGTCATCAGCAAATTTACTGATCCACCCTTCAGCCCCCTCCTCTAAGTCATTAATAAAAATCACAAAGAGCAGAGGACCAAGCACTGATCCCTGCGGCACACCGCTAGCAACCTGCCTCCAATCCGAAAATTGGAGAAAATTGGGCTCTTGTACAGTCACATTCTCTCTCCTTCTACACTCAGGTAACACTCTCTCTCCCTCTGCACACAGGCACACTCTCTCTCCCTCTGCACACAGGCACACACTCTCTCTCTCTCTCCCTCTGCACACAGGCACACTCTCTCTCCCTCTGCACACAGACTCTCTCTCTCTCTCTCCCTCTGCACACAGGCACACACTCTCTCTCTCTCTCCCTCTGCACACAGGCACACACTCTCTCTCTCCCTCTGCACACAGGCACACACTCTCTCCCTCCCTCTGCACACAGGCACACACTCTCTCTCTCCCTCTGCACACAGGCACACACTCTCTCTCTCCCTCTGCACACAGGCACACACTCTCTCTCCCTCTCCTTCTGCACACAGGCACACTCTCTCTCTCTCCCTCTGTACACAGGCACACTCTCTCCTTCTGCACACAGGCCCTCTCTCTCTGCACACAGGCACACTCTGTAACTCTCTCTTTGATGTGGAGATGCCGGCGTTGGACTCGGGTAAACACAGTAAGAAGTCTCACAACACCAGGTTAAAGTCCCAACAGGTTTATTGGACTTTAACCTGGTGTTGTGAGGCTTCTTACTGTGTTTACTCTCTCTCTCTGTACACAGTCACACTCTGTAATTCTCTCTCTCTGAATCTCAAAGGCCCACTCCGCTGTGTATCCGGCCCTGCGCACTTGCCTTCATGTCTCGGATGGCTTGCCAGGCAGCTCTGACCCCGGCCAGCTGCTGGTACACAGTGCGCTGGGGCAGCAGCAGCTGATCCAGGATGGACAGGCTGCCCCGCTGGTACCTGAGCGCCTCCACACTCATTGTCCCGGGGAGAGGAGCGGATTGAGCCCTCAGAGGGAGGGAGGGAGGAGCTGTGGCAGCTCCGAGCGGAACTCTCAATGCTGCCACAGCTGAAGTGTTGCAAACTGGAATTGCTACAGTGACAATTGTATCCATTCCCTCCCATTGCCATTCATTAGACACCAGGGGAAAGCTTTAAAAGGGGTTTTAAACAAATATATTGGAAATTACTTACACGTTTTAGTATTTTAGAAACTATATCAGATAGAATCCTAGAATCCCTACAGTGCAGAAGGAGGCCATTCGCCCCATCGAGTCTGTACCGACCACAATCCCACCCAGGCCCTATCCCCTTAACCCCACATATTTACCCTTCTTAATCCCCCTGATACCAAGAGGCAATTTATCATGGCCAATCAACCTAACCTGTGGCACTGTGGTTAGCGCTGCTGCCTCACTGTATTCTGTAACTTGATTTCTGTGTCTGTGCACTGTTGGAGAACAGATTTCCACTCCATCTGACAAAGGAGCTGTGCTCCGAAAGCTTATGGTATTTGTTACCAAATAAACCTGTTGGACTTTAACCTGGTGTTGTGAGACTTCTTACTGTGCCTCACAGCGCCAGGGACCCGGGTTCGATCACCGGCTTGGGTTACTGTTTGTGTGGAGTTTGCACATTCTCCCCGTGTCTGCATGGGTTTCCTCCGGCTGCTCCGGTTTCCTCCCACAGTCCGAGCGATGTGCTGGTTAGGGTGGATTGACCCGAACAGATGCTGGAGTGTGGTGACTAGGGGAATTTCAGAGTAACTTCATTGTTAATGTAAACCTTACTTGTGACTAATAAATAAACTTTATTATTCACTTTATTTATCTTTGGAGTGTGGGAGGAAACCGGAGCACCCGGAGGAAACCCACGCAGACACGGGGAGAATGTGCAGACTCAGCACAGACAGTGACCCGAGCCAGGAATCGAACCCAGGTCCCCAGCACCGTGAGGCCGCAGTGTGAACTACTGCCCCTCTGTGCCATCTGTAACTTACTGTCGTTGAGTTGATTCATTATTGTCTCATAGAATCCCTACAGTGCAGAAGGAGGCCATTCAGCCCATCGAACGGCACCGACAACAATCCCTCCCAGGCCCTATCCCCATAACCACACATATTTACCTTAGCTAATCCCCCTGACACTAAGGGGCAATTAAGCATAGCCAATCCACCTAACCTGCATATCTTTGGACTGTGGGAGGAAACCGGAGCACCCGGGGGAAAGCCACGCAGACACGGGGAGAACGTGCAGACACGGGGAGAACGTGCAGACTCCGCACAGACAGTGACCCAAGCCAGGAATCCTGGCGCTGTGAGGCAGCCATACTAACTATTGTGCCACTCAATGTACTGGGATACAGTGAAAAGTATTGTTTCTTGCGCGCTATACAGACAAAACATACCGTTCATAGAGAAGGAAAGGAGAAAGTGCAGAATGCACTGTTACAGTCATAGCTAGGATGGAGAGAAAGATCAACTTAGTGCAAGGTAGGTCCATTCAAAAGTCTGACGGCAGCAGGGAAGAAACTGTTCTTGAGTCGATTGGTACATGACCTCAGACTTTTGTATCTTTTTCTTGGTCATATCAACAGAAAGCTCTGCCTGGCAGCTTGGTTAGAGGCACGCTCCCTAACCAGACGCTGAAGGACCCCTGTAAGGACTATATGGAAATTACCCAGGAAGTTCAAACTTCCGAGGGACAATTATCCCGCATCGGGAACCATCTGGAGCTCCAATTTAAATTGCAATCTCAGATGGCTCTGAACTATTTGAAGAATAGTTACCTGGCAACCGGGAATTAAATCCACATTCAACTCCTGAGTAATAGAGTACTGATATCCCTGATCTCCCACTGGATTCCCCCTCCTTCTTACTAACTTCCATTATTCTCCCACTCCTGAAACCCTGGCCACTGGACTACCCTCTCCATCCCCAAACACCCTCCCCCGACTACCCTCTCTATCCCCCTTTCTCCTGACCCCCCCACTACCTCCCCAACACCCGAATAACCTCTCACCCCCAAACACTTCCGCTCTCCCCGGACTACCCCTCTTAGGTAACCCCCCCCCATCTAACTCCTCCGACTCCCCCTCTTGACTAACCCCCTCACCTGAGCACCCACTCGATGACCCTCCCACACCCCCACTCGACGACTATCCTTTAGACCCACTAAAATTCCCATTTCCCCCCTCCACACCTGACATCCCTCCGACCCATTCTTTAAGTTTCTTTATAATTGTCGCAAGTAGGCTTATATTAACACTGCAATGAAGTTACTGAGAAAATCCCCTAGTTGCCACACTCTGGCGCCTGTTTGGGTACACTGAGGGAGAATTTAGCATGGCCATTGCACCTAACCTGCACATCTTTGGACTGTGGGAGGAAGCTGGAGCACCCAGAGGAAACCCACACAGACACGGGGAGAATGTGCAAACTCCACACAGACAGTGATCCAAGCCGGGAATTGAACCCAGAACCCTGGCGCTGTGAGGCAGCAGTGCTAACCACTGTGCCACTTATCTACTCCACTATGCAAGTGGCTAAGATCTTTACCATTACCAACTTTTACAGCTGCCAGTGCTATAAGTACGGTGGTGGGTGGGAGGACTGGGATGCATGTCCCCAGATGCTGCTGTGTTTTACTGGGAGGACACAGAGCTTTCACACTGTACTATGAGGACACAGAGCTTTCACTCTGTACTGGGTGGACTCAGAGCTTTCACACTGTACTATGAGGACACAGAGCTTTCACTCTGTACTGGGTGGACTCAGAGCTTTCACACTGTACTGGGAGGACTCAGAGCTTCTGCGCTGTATGTCTCTCACTAGAGCCCAGGTTGGAAGTCCAGGTGAGAAATGCGCAGCTTCTGGGTATGTGAAATGGTGCAGGGTAGCACCAAGACACTGACTGCGTCCCACAAAGGTTCTGGGCCCCAGTGTTGGATTGAGCTAGTTGGGTTCAATCGGGTGGGTACAACGAGGCAAGCAGGACATCCCGCCAAACCTGGAGTGATCCCTGCTGGAACCTTCTCAGGCGACTAAATTCGGCATGTCCGCTATGACTCCCACCAACTTCTACAGATACACCATAGAAAGCATTCTTTCTGGTTGTATCACAGCTTGGTATGGTTCCTTCTCTGCAAGAAACTACAAAGGGTCATCACTCAACCCAGCCCCCCATCCATTGACTCTGTCTACACTTCCCGCTGCCTCGGCAAAGCAGCCAGCATAATTAAGGACTCCACACACCCCGGACATTCTCTCTTCCACCTTCTTCCATCGGGAAAAAGATACAAAAGTCTGAGGTCACGTACCAACCAACTCAAGAACAGCTTCTTCCCTGCTGCCATCAGACTTTTGAATGGACCTACCTCGCATTAAGTCGATCTTTCTCTACACCCTAGCTATGACAGTAACACTGCATTCTGCTCTCTCGTTTCCTTCTCTATGAATGGTATGCTTTGTCTGTATAGCGCTCAAGAAACAATACTTTTCACTGTATGTTAATACATGTGACAATAATAAATCAAATCAAAAAAGCATGCTGAAGGGATGTTTATTGAGAACAGGCTTCGATTGTGATGCCTCCCCCCCATGGACTGAATAGCTTTCTGATAGACATAGTCAACGGTCACCTATCATGTGGCCCAACTGTTCCAGCCCTGTGTTTATGTTCAACAAGAGCCTCCTCCCATCCAACTCCATTAGAATATATCCTTCGCTCCCTATCGAGCCTCCCCTAAAGACTTCACATTTGAGGTCAGCACTGACCTCATCCTCCCATCCATTGACTCTGTCTACACTTCCCGCTGCCTCGGAAAAGCAGCCAGCATAATTAAGGGCCCCACGGTCCCCCATGGTCGGCTTATGATGAAAGTGAGGAGGTGTGGGATAGAGGGAAAGTTGGCCGATTGGATAGGTAACTGGCTGTCTGATCGAAGACAGAGGGTGGTGGTGGATGGAACATTTTCGGATTGGAGGCAGGTTGCTAGCAGAGTGCCACAGGGATCAGTGCTTGGTCCTCTGCTCTTTGTGATTTTTATTAATGACTTAGAGGAGGGGGCTGAAGGGTGGATCAGTAAATTTGCTGATGACACCAAGATTGGTGGAGTAGTGGATGAGGTGAAGGGCTGTTGTAGACTGCAAAGAGACATAGATAGGATGCAAAGCTGGGCTGAAAAATGGCAAATGAAGTTTACCCCTGATAAATGTGAGGTGATTCATTTTGGTACGACTAATTTAAATGTGGATTACAGGGTCAAAGGTAGGGTTCTGAAGACTGTGGAGGAACAGAGAGATCTTGGGGTCCATATCCACAGATCTCTAAAGGTTGCCACTCAAGTGGATAGAGCTGTGAAGAAGGCCTATAGTGTGTTAGCTTTTATTAACAGGGCGTTGGAGTTTAAGAGCCGTGGGGTTATGCTGGTTATGCAGGACCTTGGTGAGACCACATTTGGAATATTGTGTGCAGTTCTGGTCACCTCACTATAAGAAGGATGTGGAAGCGCTGGAAAGAGTGCAGAGGAGATTTACCAGGATGCTGCCTGGTTTGGAGGGTAGGTCTTATGAGGAAAGGTTGAGGGAGCTAGGGCTGTTCTCTCTGGAGCGGAGGAGGCTGAGGGGAGACTTAATAGAGGTTTATAAAATGATGAAGGGGATAGATAGAGTGAACGTTCAAAGACTATTTCCTCGGGTGGATGGAGCTATTACAAGGGGGCATAACTATAGGGTTCATGGTGGGAGATATAGGAAGGACATCAGAGGTAGGTTCTTTACGCAGAGAGTGGTTGGGGTGTGGAATGGACTGCCTGCAGTGATAGTGGAGTCAGACACTTTAGGAACATTTAAGCGGTTATTGGATAGGCACATGGAGCACACCAGGATGATAGGGAGTGGGATAGCTTGATCTTGGTTTCAGATAAAGCTCGGCACAACATCGTGGGCCGAAGGGCCTGTTCTGTGCTGTACTGTTCTATGTTCTATGTTCACCCCGGATGTTCTCTCTTCCACCTTCTTCCGTCGGGAAAAAGATACAAAAATCTGGGGTCACGTACCAGCTGACTCAAGAACATCTTCCCTGCTGCCATCAGACTTTTGAATAGACCTAACTCGCATTAAGTTGATCTTTCTCTACATCCTAGCTATGACTGTAACACTGCATTCTGCACTGTCTCGTTTCCTTCTCTATGAACGGTATGCTTTGTCTGTATAGCGTGCAAGAAACAATACTTTTCATTGTATCCCAATACGTGTGACAACAATAAATCAAATCAAATCAAATCTAGATTGACACACGGCACAGTGGTTAGCACTGCTGCCTCACAGTGCCAGGGACCCGGGTTCAATTCCGGCCTTGGGTCACTGACTGTGCGGAGTCTCCATGTTCTCCCTGTATGTGCGTGGATTTCCTCCGGGTGCTCCGGTTTCCTCCCACAGCCCAAAGATGTGCAGGTCAGGTGGATTGGCCATGCTAACTTGCCTCTTAGTGTCTCAAAGACTTGATAGAATCTAAGATAACAATCCAGCGTAGTACAGAAGGATGTCTTTCAGATGAGATGTTAAACTCAAGTCTAATCTGCTCTCGCAGGCATTACCAAAGACCTTAGCCACTTGCATAGGGGAGTGGGTAGGTGGCACAGTGGTTAGCACTGCATGGGCTTCAGGGATAGTGTGGGGGCGTTGGGCTGAGTAAGATGCTGTGTTGGAGATTCAGTGCAGACTCGATGGGCCCAATGCACTGTGGGGATTCTGTGAAACCCACTCAGACACGGAGAGAATGTGCAAACTCACGTACGTCCTCACGAGAATAAAACCCTCTGGGTCCCAAGACTTCCTACTCAGTAGAAATATGAAATGCCGATTTGAGCCACACAAGAATCCATTAGCAACACAGCAAGTTGAGTTTATTGAGATTAACAAAGACATTAGCTTCAGAGGCAGCCAAGCCCCTTCATCAGTCAATGCAACATTACAAAAGAGGTTTTGGTTACTCTACAAAGCATTTCATTCACAAAAATATCAAAACACTTCCCATTCATGTCACATACACATAACACATGCATGTAATTTTCTAGTGGCAAGCATTGAAAGCAGAGGAATTCCCCAACCTAAACACCCAATCTGTTAAAAAATTTAAGAGCACAATTTGAGATGGAGGGCAGCATAATTGCTCGATCGAGTCGAACCCACGAAATGAAATCAAATCCACTCTCTCACGTGTAGGATGTGGCTGCACTCGGGCGGAGAGGAAGTGTTTGGAATGGAACTGATGGGAGATAGCTGGCATGGATTCGATGGGACGAATGGCCTCCATCTCTGCACTGCTGGAGAAAAATCGTCCCTGCCTTTGAAACTTCCAGTAACTGGAGGAGGTTTGGACATTGTATTTATATTAACCGGTCAACGTGTTGCTAGATTCTTCTATGTAGGGTACAGAAAAGGACAGTAAGAAGTCTCACAACACCAGGTTAAAGTCCAACAGGTCTATTTGGTAGCACAAGCCACAAGCTTTTGGAGCACGGCCCCTGCCTGTCTATACAGAAGGAGCAGCGCTCCGAAAGCTCGTGCTACCAAATAAACCTGTTGGGACTTTAACCTGGTGTTGTGAGGCTTCCTACTGTGTTTACCCCAGTCCAACGCCGGCATCTCCACATCATATACAGAAAAGGAGCAGGGATAGGAAGTGGCAACGCGGGTTAGCCAGCCTGTTAAAATTCCACATGCGCCACAAGGGTTCATTTCACAAATGGGATCGGAATTTGTGTTAAAAATTAGCTGAGCCTGGGCTGGACCACATATGGAGGACTTTACACTGTCCTGATTGCCGTGATACAGTCAGATGGGTCACTGCTGGTTGGGTGCATTGACCGTGCTAAATTCTCCCTCAGTGTACCCGAACAGGCGCTGGAGTGGGGCGACTAGGGGATTTTCATAGTAACTTCATTGCAATGTTCATGTAAGCCTACTTGTGACACTAATAAAATAAACTTTAAAAACTTTAAAGAATAGATTCAAGGGGCTGAATGGCCCTACAAGGGGCGGCACGGTAGCACAGTGGTTAGCACTGCTGCTTCACAGCTCCAGGGACCTGGGTTCGATTCCCGGCTTATGTCACTGTCTGTGTGGAGTTTGCTCATTCCCCTCGTGTCTGCATGGGTTTCCTCCGGGTGCTCCAGTTTCCTCCCACAGTCCAAAGATGTGCGGGTTTGGTTGATTGGCCATGCTAAAAAAAAATTGCCCGTAGTGTCCTGAGATGCGTAGGTTAGAGGGATTAGTGGGTAAAATATGTAGGGATATGGGAGTAGGGCCTGAGTGGGATTGTGGTCAGTGCAGACCCGATGGGCCGAATGGTCTCTTTTTGTACGGTAGGGATTCTATGATGATTCTACATGCAGGAGGCAGTTGAGAAGGTGCAGAGAAGGATGATCCCAGGATAGAGATAGACAACCATTGGGGAAGACTGAATACACTGGGACTCCTTACACAGAGTAGTGACCTAATTGAGGTCTTTAAGGTTTCATATAGTTGGGGCTGGAATCCAAAACTGGGGATCATAAACTCAAGATGGCCCCTAATACATCCAATAAGCCTCTTCACCCAGCGGGTTGTTAGCACATAAAGTTTCCTACCACATGGAGTGGAGGTGGATAGCATAGATAGAGCATAAGACTATAAGATATAGGAGCAGAATTAGGCCATTCGGCCCATCGAGTCTGTTCCGCGATTCAATCATGGCTGATCTGATTCTCATCCTCATTCTCCTGCCTTCTCCCTGTAACCCTTGATCCCCTTATTGATCAAGAACCCTCTGTCTTAAAGACACTCAATGACCCGGCCTCCACAGCCCTCTGTGGCAATGAGTTCCACAGATTCACCACCCTCTGGATGAAGAAATTCCTCCTCATCTCAGTTGTAAAGGAGCGTCCCTTCACTCTGAGGTTGTGCCCTCAACTTCAGGTCTCTCCCACTAGTGGAACATCCTCTCCACGTCCACTCTATCTAGGCCTCTCAGTGTTCTGTAAGTTTCAATTAGATCCCTCCTCCTCCTTCTAAACTCCATCGAGTATAAACTCAGACTCCTCAAACACTCCTCATATGACAAACCCTTCATTCCTGGGATCATTCTTGTGAACCTCCTCTGGACCCCATCCAAGGCCAGCACATCCTTCCTTAGCTATGGGCCCCAAAACTGCTCACACTGTCTTCATGTGGAAGTCAGATGAATACATGAGGGAGAAAGGAATGGAAGGATGTGTTAGGGGTGGGATGAATTAAGGTGGGAAAGAGGCATGGAGGCAGTTAGGCACACTAACTGGCATGGGGCGGCACAGTGGTTAGCACTGCTGCCTCACAGCGCCAGGGACCCGGGTTCGATTCCCGGCTTGGATGTCTGTGCAGAGTTTGCAGATTCTCCCCGTGTCTGTGTGGGCTTCCTCCGGGTGCTCCGGTTTCCTCCCACAGTCCGAAAGACGTGCTGGTTAGGGTGCATTGGCCGTGCTAAATTCTCCCTCAGTGTATCTGAACAGGCTTCAGAGTGTGGCGACTGGGGGATTTTCACAGTAACTTCATTGCAGTGTTAATGTAAGCCTTACTTGTGACACTAGTAAATAAACTTTAAACTTAAACAATGCCCTAATGTCCGGTAATAACCTTTAATCCCCAAATGGACATGAAAATTCACAACCTGTGGATAGGTTTGTCTTCAATGCGTGTTTTACCTTTCATTGTTAACAAGGCTGTGATTTGCGATGTCTTGTTACAGGGGGTTGAGATGGTGACCTGGCGAAAAGCAGATAGCTACCAAACAGAAAACCCCTGACGGGTTGTGAAAGGGGGTTCTGGAAAAGGATGGAGGAGGTCAGCTGGAGATGACACAGGAGCTTTTCTCAGGATGGTGGAGGGAAAGGGAGTCACTGAATATTGTCAAGAATTGGTCACCTTCTAAGCTGAGAGAACTCGCTGATAGAGGGGACTGAAGGAAGATTAGAGGGAGGTAAACCATGAGGCAGTAGACAGAGATAGACCATGAGGCAGTAGACAGAGATAGACCATGAGGCAGTAGACAGAGATAGACCATGAGGCAGTAGAGGGAGGTAGACCATGAGGCAGTAGACAGAGATTGACCATGAGGCAGTAGACAGAGATAGACCATGAGGCAGTAGACAGAGATAGACCATGAGGCAGTAGACAGAGATAGACCATGAGGCAGTAGACAGAGATAGACCATGAGGCAGTAGACAGAGATAGACCATGAGGCAGTAGACAGAGATAGACCATGAGGCAGTAGACAGAGATAGACCATGAGGCAGTAGACAGAGATAGACCATGAGGCAGTAGAGGGGGGTAGACCATGAGGTAGAAGAGAATGATGATGGTGGACAACTTAAAATTGAAAATGGGGAGCTTCCCTCTCCAGCCCACCCAGTCTATGCTGACATTTATTTCTTTTACCCAATTCTCTTCCCGCATCTAGTGGCGCACTAAGGCAGACTTTCATCTGTTTTCATAGCTAGTTATTCCCGGAATAGGTCACTAGTCTGTCACCAGGGGCTGATAGCTCCGGTTTCCTCCCTCACTCCAAAGATGTGCAGGTTCGGTGGATTGGCCATGCTAAATTGCCCCTTGGTGTCAGGGGGGACTAGTAGGATAAATATGTGGGGTTCCGGGGACAGGGGTTGGATGGGATTGTGGTCGGTGCAGGCTCGATGGGCTGAATGGCCTCCTTCTGCGCTGTAGGGATCTATGATTCTAAGGACCATTCTTTCGGCATCCAATCTCAAAGCTTTATGGTCACCTCCACTCAATCTAACTTCTTAATTTCCTATCAAAAAAATGGAGTTCAAATTCACAAACGGCTATAGCGGGACTTGAACCACGCTCTCTCGATTGTTGATCCATCATTTTAAAATTAAAGCTCAACCCTTCAGGAGTGAATTTGGGAAGCTCTCTCTCTCCCCCCCGCCCCCATGAAGTCCAGTCCCAATTCTGGAATCTCCTCCCTGAAAGGCCACGGGTCAATTGAAATTTTCCAGACTGCGGTTTCTGTCCGGTAAGGATGCCAGAGGGATCCGGATCAAAGGTGGGCAAATAAGAGTTGGTCGGCTCAGGCCTAACTCAACAGGAGGGCAGACTCGAGGGGCTGAATGGCCTCCTCTAGCCGCTTGCTGTCAAATCACTTGCCTGCATGGATTGATTAACGATTAGAACATAGAACAGTACAGCACAGGAACAGGCCCTTCAGCCCACAATGTTGTGCCGAACACGGCGCCAAATTAACTAATCCCTTCTGCCTGCCCTTGGTCCCTATCCCTCTATTCCATGCATATTCATGGCTTATTTAAAAGCCCCTTAAATGCCCCGATTGTATCTGCTTCTACCACCACCCCTGCAGCACGTTCAAGACACTCTCTGTGTAAAGAAACTTGCCCCTCACACCTCCTTTGAACTTTCCCCCTCTCACCTTAAGTGTGTGCCCCCGAGTATTAATGATGCGGAGATGCCGGCGTTGGACTGGGGTGGGCACAGTAAGAAGTCTCACAACACCAGGTAAAAGTCCAACAGGTTTATTTGGAATCACTAGCTTTCGGAGCGCTGCCCCTTCATCAGGTGAGTGGGCCACTCACCTGATGAAGGAGCAGCGCTCCAAAAGCTCGTGATTCCAAATAAACCTGTTGGACTTTAACCTGGTGTTGTGAGACTTCTTACTGTCCCCTAGTATCAGACACTTCAACTCTGGGAGAAAGATTCTGACTGTCAACCCTATCTGTGCCTCTCATCATTTTATAGACTTCTATCAGGTCTCCCCTCAGCCTCCGCCGCTCCAGAGAAAACAACCCTAGTTTGTCCAGCCTCTCCTTATAGCTAATACCCTCTAACCCAGGCAGCATCCTGGTAAACCTCTTCTGCACCCTCTCCAAAGCCTCCACATCCTTCCCTGTAATGTGGGCAACCAGAATTGAAAGCAGAAGTGCGGCCTAACCAAAGTTTTACGAAGCTGAAACAGAACATTGATTCTTGATTGACGAGGTGGGTGAAAGGTTGTTGGGGGTCGGCAGGAGTGTGGATTTGAGGTTACAATAGGCTTAGCCATGATCTTATTGAATGGTGGAGCAGGCTTGAGATGCCTCCACCTGCTCCTAATTCCTATGGTTTGTATGGACGTATGTTCGCATGAAGTTTAATCAGGCCAGCTTCACAAAGTACCTCAACTTTCATTCAATAAGGTGATGGGGGCGCCAGTAACCATGGTAACTTGTTAGGAGATTACATGAACAGATGAGAGTAGATATCAATGGGATGGTGGAAACCATTGGGACAATGGGAAGAAGCAGCCTGGTCTTTCCACACTTTGGGGAAAAAAATTAGCGTTAATATTTCTTGCGTTGTCCCAGCTGTTAATGTGTTCGGAGTTGGTAATCTGTAAAATAAAACACAGAATTATAGAACGACCCATTTGGAGTAGGTTCCAGCTGAGCTGATGGTAACAAATTCTACATTTAAAGGTCAAAATCAGACTTTGACTTTTCTCTTGTGACATTTGGTTCACTAATGCCCCTTTGGGGAAGGAAATCTGCTGTCCTTACCTGGTCTGGCCAATATGTGACAACACCAGGTTAAAGTCCAACAGGTTTATTTGGTAGCAAATACCATAAGCTTTCGGAGCGCTGCTCCTTCGTTGTTTCCTTCATCTGACGAAGGAGCAGCGCTCCGAAAGCTTTGGTATTTGCTACCAAATAAACCTGTTGGACTTTAATCTGGTGTTGTGAGACTTCTTACTGTGTTCACCCCAGTCCAACGCCGGCATCTCCACATCAATATGTGACTCCAGAGCCACAGCAATGCGGTTGACTCTCAACTGCCCTCTGAACAAGGGCAACTAGGGATGGGGCAATAAATGCTGGCCCGGCCAGTGACACCCCGCCCAAGTCCAACGAATGAATAAAATAAACCCCCCCCTCTTTAGTTCCGTGAGGAATCACTAATTGATCTCCCTGTGGGACTGGTTCAATACAAGCTCCCTTGGTAACGGGCAAGGGGGGTGGAACTTGCCACCTGAGCTCTTGATAAGGCAGACACCGGGGAAGGGCCTGCAGAACTGTTGTTCAGGTTGGGACTTGAGAAGGCAACACCCCGGAAGGCGACAGATAACTTCCATTTTCAGTGGAAGGGAGGTCGTTTGCTGCTGTATTAAGGAGCAATACAGGCACGGTGGCACAGTGGTTAGCACTGCTGCCCCACAGCGCCAGGGACCCGGGTTCAATTCCCGGCCTTGGGTCACTGTCTGTGCGTTGGTGCGGCCGCATTTGGAGTATTGCGTACAGTTCTGGTCGCCGCATTATAGGAAAGATGTGGAAGTGTTGGAAAGGGTGCAGAGGAGATTTACCAGGATGTTGTCTGGTATGATGGGAAAATCGTATGAGGAAAGGCTGAGGGGCTTGAGGTTGTTTTCGTTAGAGAGAAGAAGGTTAAGAGGTGACTTAATAGAGGCATACAAGATGATCAGAGGATTAGATAGGGTGTATAGTGAGAGCCTTTTTCCTCAGATGGTGGTGGCTAGCACGAGGGGACATAGCTTTAAATTGAGGGGTGAGAGATATAGGACAGATGTTAGAGGTAGGTTCTTTACTCAGAGAGTAGTAAGGGCGTGGAATGCCCTGCCTGCAGCAGTAGTGGACTCGTCAACATTAAGAGCATTCAAATGGTTATTGGATAAACATATGGGTGATATTGGAATAGTGTAGATTAGAGGGGCTTTAGATTGGTTCCACTGGTCGGCGCAACATCGAGGGCCGAAGGGCCTGTACTGCGCTGTAATGTTCTCTGTCCGCATGGGTTTCCTCCAGATGCTCCAGTTTCCTCCCACAATGTGAAAGACATGCTGGTTAGGTGTGTATCTGGATTAATAGTCTAGCGATAATGCCACTAGGCCATCGCCTCCCTGTCTGAGATAATAAAACAGGTTCGCAAAGACATATTCACACGCTCCCAATGCAATCAGCTGGACAACTATATCACAACCCACTTAAACCTGGTGTTTCAGACGCATTTCCCTCCTGCAGCAGGGAAGTACTAACCTCCGCTTTGTGTTATATACCTGACCCAGGGTAGGGCCTGGTAACCGCTTTTCTCAATTATTTTCATGTAACGCACCTGCAAAGCAAAATAAAACCAAGGGTTAATCGCAGTGGAGTGGGGTGAGAGGGTCAACTTGAAGAGACATTGTTCCCAGGACGCCCCAAGTAGGAAACAGCCAATCAGAGGCTCCTTTTGCACCCGGCCCAATTTTCTTTTCCATTCCCTCGAAAATTAAAACCATGCGGACTCAAAACGTTAATCTTCAATCATCTCCAATCAGTGAAGGTATGGCTAGGCAGGTATGTGGAATTTGGCCCAGGTCAACTATGAAGTCATTGAATGGTGGCAGAATAGGCTTGAGGGGCTGAATGGCCTGCTCCTGGCCCCCAAGTTTACCTGCTGAGGCAGGTCATCCAGGGTGTGCGCCTTGCGCTCTGGCTTGGGGAAGGAGTTTTCCAATGCCCCCACCCACCCCCTCTCTTGCCCCCCGGCGAATACCTCCTCCGCCTGCAGCCAATTGGCACTGACCTGCACTCCAGACACCGTGAAGTATGGGATTTCGAATTTCACAGAGATTGGCGGCTTTCCTTCTGCGTTTTCGTTCTCCACGCTCGGAAGGCCGAAGTGAGCCCGCATTAGATATTCCTTTCCACCCTGACAGGAGAGAGAGAGAGAGAGTGGAAGCTGTGAAAATGGAAAGAACAATCGCGTTCCAACAGCGAGCCATCAGAAATTACAACTAATGAGTCATAGAAACATAGAAGCAGGAGGAGGCCATTCGGCCCGTCGAGCTTGTTCCACCATTCATTTTGATCATCGAATTCAATAGCCTGATCACCCCCTTCCCCCTGATCCTTTGATCCCTTTAGTTCCCAGGTAGTAGGAAACAGCCAATCAGAGGCTCCTTTTGCACCCGGCCCAATTTTCTTTTCCGTTCCCTAGAAAATTAAAACCATGCGGACTCAAAACGTTAATCTTCAATCATCTCCAATTAGTCCCAAGAGCTTTATCTAATTTCTTCTTGAAATCACACAATGCTTTGGCCTCAACTCTTTTCTGTGGTAGTGAATTCCACACATTCACCACCCTCTGGGTGAAGAAATTTCTCCTCACCTCAGTCCTAAAAGGTTTATTCCTTATCCTCAAACTATGAGCTGGACTCCCCCACCACTGGGGACATTCTTTCTGAATCTGAGTCCATTCGGCCCTTCCACTTATACAAATGCTATCTCCTCTGATCTCTAACCTTTCTCCATATCATAGAATCCCTACAGTGAAAGAGGCCATTCGGCCCATCGAGCCTGCACCGACAACAATCCCACCCAGGCCATATCCCCATAACCCCACATATTTACCCTGCTTGTCCCCCTGACACTAAGGGGCAATTTAGCATGGCCAATCCACCTAACCCACACATGTTTGGGACACTAAGGGACAATTTAGCATGGCCAATCCACCTAACCCACACATCTTGGGACACGAAGGGACAATTTAGCATGGCCAATCCACCTAACCCACACATCTTGGGACACGAAGGGACAATTTAGCATGGCCAATTCATCTAACCTGCACGTCTTTGGACACTAAGGGGCTGTTTAGCATGGCCAATTCATCTAACCTGATACCTCCTTCATAAAAGGAAAGTGTGAAGGCATTTATACAGTGCTGTTTCCATCCTCCCGCCATTCCAAGCAGCCAATGAAGTTTAGCCACTGTTGCGATGTAGTCAATTTCTGCGCAGCAACAGAATGACCAGGTCATCAGGATTTTTTTCTTTTTGGTGATGTTAGCCAAGGCACTGGTAATAACACCACCCCCCCCATCTCTTATTGAGAACTGTGCCACCCGGGATGACGGATGAGGCATTGGTCTTCTCCGAAAGATGGCACCTCTGAGAGTGCAGCACGCCCCCCTGCCCCCACCCCATTGGAATACCAGCCTGCATTGTGGACTCGAACCCCATCACCATCCTGACCCAGAGAGAGAGTACCACCCACGGAATTACGGGTGGCACGGGAAGGTTTGTTTGAAGCGCCACCTAGGACATAACGACCCCCACTCACAGGTAAGGATTTGATGGTCCACACCACAGTGTTATTTTCGGGAACCCACTTGGCACTGCCCACACTGGTCTTGAACTTGGGCGAATCTGCGTCGCTGGGCACTGGGATAACGATCTCCACATTGTTGGCCACGGATTGCTTCTTGAACTGACTTTTAGCCTGCAGGGTGGTTAGAAAAACAAATTTATCGTCAGCTGGATGATCTCCAAGCATTTTCCCTTACAACTCTCCCCCCTTCGTTTCCCAAAGGTAGCAAATGCCTCTCACAGCGACAGCCGTACTGTATCTCATTCACATCACCTCACAGCGCCCAGGACCCGGGTTCAATTCCAGCCTGGGGTGACTGGAGTCTGCACATTCTCCCCGTGTCTGCGTGGGTTTCCTCCGGGTGCTCCGGTTTCCTCCCACAGTCTGAAAGACCTACTGGTTAGGTGCATTGGCTGTGCTAAATTCTCCCTCAGTGTACCAGAACAGGCGCCGGGCTGTGGCGACTAGGTGATTTTCACAGTAACTTCATTGCAGTGTTAATGTGAGCCTACTTATAAAATAGAATCCCTACAGTGCAGAAGGTGGCCATTCGGCTCATTAAGTCTGCACTGACCACAATCCCACCTGGCCCTATTCCAGTAACCACACACATTTACCCTGCTAATCACCTGATAGTGGGGTCAATTTACCATGGCCAATCCACTTAACCTGCGCAAATTTGGACTTTGGGAGGAAACGGGAGCACTCGGAGGAAACCCATGCAGACATGGGGAGAACGTGCAAACTCCACAGAGTCACCCGAGGCTGGAATTGAACCCAGATCCTTGGCGCTGTGAGGCAGCAGTGCTAACCACTGTGCCACCATGCTGCCCCAGTGTAGGAAGGTTGTACGACACAAGGATGGATGTGTTGACCGACTAATGGCTGGATAGTGATATGATGAAACCTCCAGGAATACATTTAGGAATAGGAATTGATTCTGTCTGCACTTCCTGCTGCCTCAGCAAAGCAGTCAGCATAATTAAGGACCTCACGCACCTCAGACATTCTCTCTTCCACCTTCTTCCGTCGGGAAAAAGATACAAAAGTCTGAAATCACGTACCAACCGACTCAAGAACAGCTTCTTCCCTGCTGCCGTCAGACTTTTGAATGGACCTACCTCGCATTAAGCAGATCTTTCTCTACACCCTAGCTATGACTGTAACACTACATTCTGCACCCTCTCCTTTCCTTCGCTATGAACGGTATGTTTTGTCTGTATAGCGCACAAGAAACAATACTTTTCACTGTATGTTAATACATGTGACAATAATAAATCAAATCAAAAAAAAAATCAAAAGTCGGCAGACCTAGAAATCAGATATTGGGAAAACATACAAGGTAAGTTTGGAGACTGTGGTGGGATATAGCCAAACTCGGTAGCTAGGTAGAAGGAAAATGGAAGCAAGAGCAGTTTGGGGGTACAAGAAAAGAATGAATTGGAGATGGGTTGGTGTGATGAGTCTTCATTTGACTGTCGGAACAAGGGATTGATGGGCTTGGTCGGCTAGATGACTGGATTCTGGAGCAGAATAGCACCAACTGCATGAGTTCAACCCCTGAGCTGCCTGAGGTACATCTCAGGGCCTGCACCCTGGTCTTGGCCCTGTGGTGACATAACATAATTGGCAAAAATTGGACAATGAGGACTCTACACGAAGCGAGGAAGGGGTATGGGATGGATTCCCAGGAAAAGGAACCAAAGCAGCTTCAATAAGGGAGATTGCGCTGAGTCCATTACCATGTGACTCTATACATCATACTGTGGTGCTTTTCTTCAGCACCACATTAACCCTTGCTCTATTGAGTGCCTTGACGATGGCCTAGAGGTATTGTCAGTAGACTATTCATCCAGAAACTCAGCTTATGTTCTGAGGACCTGGGTTCGAATCCCGCCACGGCAGACAGTGGAACTTGAATTCAATACAAAATATCTGGGATTAAGAATCTACTGATGACCATTGTCAATTGTCGGAAAATCCCATCTGGTTCACTAATGTTGTTTAGGGAAGTAAATCTGCCATCCTTCCCCGGTCTGGCCTACATGTGACTCCAGAGCCACAGCAATGTGGCTGACTCTTAACTGCCCTCGGGCAACCAGGGATGGGCATTAAATGTTGGGCCCAGCCAGCGACACCCATGTCCCACAAATGAATAAAAAAATAGATAAAGGAGAAGGGAGGGTTGTTTCAGTTGATCACTTAATATCCATAAATTGGATTTGGAGTGTTTTTTTTACCTTGATCATATATTCTACGCGACTGTGAGAAAACTTCTCAATTACCGATTCAATCCAAATCAGAGGTTTCACCTAAAACAGAAAGAGGATTTTTAAAAAACTGAATTTCCATCTCTCAAAATGTTCTGATTACTCATTGGACTGAGCTCGGTCCAGGAATGGACTGTACCTGGCCCAGCGCAGCTGCAAGGACTCAGGTTTATATTTTTACCCCTTGGTGAATACTCAGACCCCAACCCTCCACACTTCTTTTGTTCGTCCCAGGGATGTGAGCATCGCTGGCTCGGTCAACACCTGTTATCCAGTGTTACACATTTGCTCGGTGTCCCAAGGATGAGATCTATGACACTTGTATGTTCAAACATTAACACTTTATTAGTTACGTTTAACTATGGACAGATCCCAGTTACTGCCATGAATGTTGCTGCTGCCTCTGTGTAGACTCCTTCTAGATTGTTCTGAGTCCATTACCATGTGACTCTATACATCATACTGCGGTGCTTTTCTTCAGCACCACATTAACCCTTGTTCTGTTGAGTACTTTTACATTACAATGGCACTCATGCACACACAAAACAGACCTAATTGCCCCTGAGAATGTTGTGGTAAGTTGCCTTCTTGAACCCCTTCAGTCCGTGCGGTGTTACTTACATCCGTACGTTTCGAGGAAGAAAGTTCCAGGATTTTGACCTCGCGACAGTGAAGAAAGTTGGGATGGTGTGCGACTTGAGAGGGGAACTTGCAGGTGGGGATGTCCTCAGGCATCTGCTGACCTTGCCCTTCTAGACAACGGGGATTGTGGGTTGGGAAGGTGCTGTCAAAGGAGCTTTGGGGAGTTTGTTGAAGACAAAACCCTTCCTGATGCATCGAGGAGAATGAATATTCAACTGTCCTGCAGTCCTCACTCTGAAGTGGAAAGAGTTGGACTTCCCTCCCCCAACGAGTGAGACCCAGAGTGAGAGAGGCACTCCCGCGGGAGTTCAAGGCTAATCTATATCCGGAGCCTTGGAGAACTGGATACAGAGCAAATGGTTTGAGGTGTCACTCTCTGGGACTTACCCCTTGTTAGAATGTAACCAGTGATAACATTGGATCTGTTGTAATGTGACCAATGGTAACAAGCTGTAAGGGTCAGCTGACCCAGTAAACCATGCAACCAATGACAGAATGATGTGATGACCAGCTGACTCAGTATAAATAAGAACCTGTTCGGAATTATTAAATAGGTTGGGAATGGCCCAGGGTGAGGCCTCAAGTGTTGGAGTAATGAAGTTTCTTGATGAAACCTTTTCTTTGATTTATAAGTTGGAGTAAGTTTTGTTCTATTTTGATTGTCTACACTGGGAGAGTTCCTTCTGGATCAACTCCCCTCAGGCCCTCTCTCTCATCATTGCTGATTCCCCGTTGCCACTTTTAACCATGGCTTCCTCCGTGCTATAACCAATCTATGATTTTATGTCACCGCGTTAAAGCCCATTTCATTCTCTGCCCACACCTAGTGGTGCATAAAGACAGACTTACATCTGATTCCATTGTTCATCCAGCACTCTTAGGGGCAATAAAAACTTACTCCAGCAGATTGGCAGCACGGTGGCACAGTGGTTAGCACTGCTGCCTCACAGCGCCAGGGACCCGGGTTCGATTCCCGGCTCGGGTCACTGTCTGTGCAGAGTCTGCACATTCTCGCCATGTCTGCGTGGGTTTCCTTCGGATGCTCCAGTTTCCTCCCACAGTCCAAAAGACGTGCTGGTTAGCTGCTAAATTCCCCCTCAGCGTACCTGAACAGACGCTGGAGTGTGGCGACTGGGGGATTTTCACAGTAACTTCATTGCAGTGTTAATGCAAAGATGTCTGTGGGCAAGGTTGATTTGGAACTGAGTTGAGGAGAAATTTCTTCACCCAGAGGGTGGTGAATGTATGGAATTCACTACCACGGAAAGTAGTTGAGGCCAAAACATTGTGATTTCAAGAAGGAATTAGATATAGCTCTTGGGGCTAAAGGGGTCAAGGGATATAGGGGGAAGGGGGGAATCAGGGTATTGAATTTGATGATCAGCCATGATCAAAAAGGGCGGCACGGTAGCACAGTGGTTAGCACTGCTGCCTCACAGCTCCAGGGACCTGGGTTCGATTCCCGACTTGGGTCACTGTCTGTGTGGAGTTTGCACATTCTCCTCGTGTCTGCATGGGTTTCCTCCGGGTGCTCCGGTTTCCTCCCACAGTCCAAAGATGTGCGGGTTAGGTTGATTGGCCATGCTAAAAAATTGCCCTTAGTGTCCTGAGATGCGTAGGTTCGAGGGATTAGTGGGTAAATATGTAGGGATAGGGGGGTAGGGCCTGGGTGGGATTGTGGTCGGTGCAGACTCGATGGGCCGAATGGCCTCTTTCTGTGCCGTAGGGTTTCTATGATTCTATGATTGTTAGAGCCTCCCAGATGCAATTCAGTAAAGGAGACACGGGTTCTGCTTCTTCATAAACTATCTTCATTTCTTTGATCCAATTCCACAGACAATTCTCCACCAACCCCCTGTAGCCCCTTCATATATCAGTGACTTCTACTGAACAACTGACATCAAATTAGGACTTAATTGGAAAGTCTGTTTACACATTCCTTACACGGATAAATCAAAGAAAATAGATTTAATAAAGAAACTTCATTACTCCAACACTTGAGGCCTCACCCTGGGCCATTCCAAGCTCCCCCCAATTCCCAACAGATTCTTATTGATACTGAGTCAGCTGGTCACACGACAACAGATCCAATGTTATCATTGGTTACATCCATAGCTAGTAATTCCTGGAACAGGTCGCTCGTCTGTCGCCAGGGGGCTTATAGCTTGAGGCGCACCACTCCACATCAAGCTTGACTGACCAGGAGTCTCTCCCGCTCTTACTGCCCAACCCTTGACATGTTTGGAAGGATTTGCAGGTTGACATTCAACTTGTTTGGCCGCGTCATGAACGCACCTTCCTTGGCCGTCAAGTGGGACTCGAACCCGGAGCTTCTGGCTCAGAGGCAGGGTCGCTAACCCCACTGCGCCACAGGACCCCCTCTTAAAGCAGGGGTTAAAGAGTTGTTAAAGTCACTGGGCGGGATTTTCCTCCCCCTCCCCCGTGGCACGTAAGATTCCTCTGGTGAGATTTCAGTGAGATTTCAGCAACTGTGTTACACGTTTGGATTCAAGTGCTGGAATTTTACCGCCTTGTCCGCCTGAGGCCAACGGAGAATGGCGTTCTGCGAGCCTCGCCCGCCCCGTGCTGGTAAAATTCCGGTCATAATGTTCCTGATTTCTTAGACCTCGGGCTCACCATCGTGCAACATCCTATAAAAAGTTCTAGCAGTCTTTTCTGCATAGTCAGGGCATTTAGGAAAAGTTGACCCATCTCATGATCTCCCTCATATATATACGGAAAACCGAGGGAGAAAAGAATCATTCAGAGAACTCTTCACTCACGTGGATGTTCAGTCGATAAGACATCAGCTCAAAATCTCCGTCCGGGGGGATGAAGGAAATTGTCCGGTCATTCTCAAAACGCGAGAGTCTCACGCACTGGTGGAACTTCACGTCCTCCATCTCGACAGATTTACTTTTACCTCCTGAACCACAGGGGGGGGGGGATGAAAAAGAATGAACCACATCTGAAAACAAGGCACAAGCATCCAGAAATCTCTTGTAATTTCAACTCTAAGAGATGATATAATCGGAGAGCGAGAGAGAGCATGGAAGAAAGAGAAAGTGTGAAAGAGAGAGAAAGGGAGGGCAAAAGAGAGCATGAGAGCAAGAGAGTAAGAGAGAGATAGCGAGAGATTGAGAGAGAGAGATAGATAGATAGCGAGAGAGAGAAATAGGGAGAGAGATAGAGAGAGAGAAATAGAGAGAGAGTTAGAGAGAGAGAGAGAGATAGAGAGAGAGAGAGAGAGAAATAGTGAGAAACAGAGAGAGAGATAGAGAGAGAGATAGCTGGAGAGATAGAGAGAGAGATAGCTGGGGAGAGAGAGATAGAGAGCGAGAGAGAGAGAGAGATAGCTAGAGAGAGATAGAGCGTGAGAGAGAGAGAGATAGCTAGAGATAGAGATAGTTGGAGAGAGAGAGATAGAGAAAGAGAGATAGAGACATAGAGATAGATGGAAAGATAGAGAGAGAGAGAGATAGATAGAGGGAGGGAGAGAGAGAGAGATAGATAGAGGGAGGGAGAGAGAGCGAGCTAGCTAGAGATAGAGAGAGATAGATAGATAGAGAGATAGAGAGAGAGAGAGATAGCTGGAGAGAGAGAAAGATAGCTAGAGAGAGAGAGATAGAGGGAGAGAGATAGCTTGTGAGAGAGAGGTAGCTAGAGAGAGCGAGAGATAGAACAAAGAACAAAGAAAATTACAGCACAGGAACAGGCCCTTCGGCCCTCCAAGCCTGCACCGACCATGCTGCCCGACTGAACTAAAACCCCCTACCCTTCTGGGGACCATATCCCTCTATTCCCATCTTATTCATGTATTTGTCCAGACGCCCCTTAAAAGTCACTACCGTATCCGCTTCCACTACCTCCCCCGGCAACGAGTTCCAGGCACCCACCACCCTCTGTGTAAAAAATCTGCCTCGTACATCTCCTTTAAACCTTGCCCCTCACACCTTAAACCTGTGCCCCCTAGTAATTGACTCTTCCACCCTGGGAAAAAGCTTCTGACTATCCACTCTGTCCATGCCTCTCATAATCCTGTAGACTTCTATCAGGTCGCCCCTCAATCTCCGTCGTTCCAGTGAGAACAAACCAAGTTTTCCAACCTCTCCTCATAGCTAATGCCCTCCACACCAGGCAACATCCTGATAAATCTTTTCTGTACCCTCTCAAAAGCCTCCACGTCCTTCTGGTAGTGTGGTGACCAAAATTGAACACTATATTCCAAGTGCGGCCTAACTAAGGTTCTATAAAGCTGCAACATGACTTGCCAATTTTTAAACTCAATACCCCGGCCGATGAAGGCAAACATGCCGTATGCCTCCTTGACTACCTTCTCCACCTGCGTTGCCACTTTCAGTGACCTGTGTACCTGTACACCCAGATCCCTCTGCCTATCAATACTCTTAAGGGTTCTGCCATTTACTGAATATTTCCTATCTGTATTAGACCTTCCAAAATGCATTACCTCACATTTGTCCGGATTAAACTCCATCTGCCATCTCTCCGCCCAAGTCTCCAACCAATCTATATTCTGCTGTATCCTCTGATGGTCCTCATCGCTATCCGCAAAAATAGAGATAGAGAGAGATAGCTAGAGAGAGAGAGATAGCTAGAGAGATAGAGATAGATAGAGAGATAGATAGAGAGATAGATAGAGAGAGAGGCAGAGAGAGATATAGAGACAGAAAGTGATAAAGCTAGAGATACATATATATATATTTATGTATAGAGAGAGAGAGAGAGAGCTAGAGAGAGAGATGGAGAGTGTAATTATCAGGAACAGAGGAGGGTCGCACTGCTCCTGTAGCCTGCTCCATTATCAAGGCTGGTCTACCTCCACACCCTCCCACCCAATTCCCTTGACTACTTGGAATTCTAGGGTGAGAGTGGCCATCAGTCAGCCTGAATATACTCCAGCACTGCGTGTGTACGATACGGCGCGCTGGGAGCAGAGAATTCACTCCGATGTGTGAAGAAACCTCATCTCATCTCAATCCAAAATGGCCGACCCCTTATCCCGAGACCATGGCCCCCTGAGCGAGATCGATTTCAGAGTGCTGGATTTAATAACACACCAATAAAGCTCAGGGATGGGGGTGTACTATCCACTGTGCTGCCTGGTACGAATGCTAGCTCGTTGTGAGGCAGTATCAGGAATTCGCAATGTGTTTTCCTGCTTTAGTGTTAGGGTTATTGACACATCAGCTAAATTCCAGTCTATTTCTCAATGCTGCATTCAGACAGAATGTCATAACTTCCAACCACATCAACGCCGCGGAGTCCATTCCCATTCTGCCGAGGGTGGGCAACTCCTTCCATTCTTCCTGTCCCTATCCACAAACTATCCAGTTATCCTCCCACCATTTTCCAAGTCCTTCTGTTTTTGACTACATGTCTCACGCTTTCAAACCAAACACATCTGCTTCTGCTTAAGCCTGTTTACAATCTGTCTGGCAGTGGTTAGACAGCCGTGAGTGCTTAGGATGACGGAGAGGTCTTTCGGCTGCAGCGGGGGAGTTTTATGGCGATCGTTCTTGCCACCGCCCCCCTCCCCCACCTCCTCCTCCAGCACCGTTGACTCCTCGCTGGGTTACGGCTACACAGTTACTTGTCCAAGTGATCATTATTCAGGTGTTGATGGTTACCAGCAAGTCGCTGCATGGATACGCAACACGCACCCAACTCTGATCCTATCCCCACCCAATGCCTGTACATCCCTTTGGCTGGCATGTGGTGGCACATGGTGTAACGCCTTCTCTGCCCTCTGAGCTTCAGCTGTCCAGGGCATCTCCATCGGGTGGTTTCTGTTTCAGAAAGGGAGATGGACAGAGAGAGAGAGAGAGGCAAAAGGAGTGGGAGAGCGTGTGGAGAAAGGGAGAGGGAGGGAAAGAAGGAGCGGGGGGAGGGAGGCAAGAGAGAGAGGGAGGGAGGCAAGAGAGAGGGAAGGGGGGGAGAGAGAGAGGGAAGGGGGGGAGAGAGAGAGGGATGGAGGGGAAGAGAGAGGGGTGAAGGGAAAGATCGAGGGAGGGGATGGGAGAGAGAGGGAGGGGAAGAGGGAGGGAGGGGAAGAAAGAGGGATGGAAGAAAAGAGAGGGATGGAGGGAAAGGGAGGGATGGTGGGAAAGAGAGAGGAAAGGTGGAGGGAGGGGGAGGGAGAGAGAGGGAGGGGAAGGTAGAGGGACGGAGGGGAAGGGAGAGGGATGGAGGGGAAGGGAAAGAGAGGGAGGGGAAGAGAAGGAGAGGGAGGGGAAGGTAGAGGGACGGAGGGGAAGGGAGAGGGATGGAGGGGAAGGGAAAGAGAGGGAGGGGAAGGGAGAGGGATGGAGGGGAAGGGAGAGGGATGGAGGGGAAGGGAGAGGGATGGAGGGGAAGCGAGAGGGATGGAGGGGAAGAGAGAGGGATGCAGAGGAAGGGAGAGAGGGAGGGGGAGGGGAAGAGAGGGGGAGGGGAAGGGAGAGGGACGGGAAGGGAAAGGGGGAGGGGAAGGGAGAGGGAGGGATGGGAAAAGAGAGGGAAGGGAGGGAAAAAGAGAGGGAGGGGAAGGGAGAGGGATAGCGGGGAAGAGAGGGAGGGAGGGAGGGAGAGGGAGAGGGAGGGGGAGGGAGGGAGGGATTTTTCTGGCCTTGTGATAAATAGGAAAGGAACAAGGCAGCTGCCAAAACAAAAAAACCTTCCAATAATCAGCCTCGAACTGAGCTGAGGATCTACTGAGCTCATTCTGAGTCCTTGAGGTGTGGCCTTAAAGGAACAAGATACATTTCTTCAGGCAAAGACTCTTAAATACAACACCAGACCCACAGGAGGCTTATACTGAACAACTGCATCCTCTGATAGCACCGGCAGCCAAACTCTTTGTGTTATCCCATCAGGCAGCCAGCCAGACCGGCAGGACGCTGCCAAGCTACTTACGGCCCGTGAGTTCGAAGAGGACCTTGTCGTTCAATCCCAGTCGGAGTTCCGGCATTCCCGAGAGGGAAACCCGCAGCTTGACACTGCCGACAATCTCGCTCTGTAGGACATTCCCGTTGGCGCTGACCTGAGCAAACGACACGGGGAGGTTACGGGCAAACTGTCATCACCTTCGACCTCACTGCTCATCACATGGGGACAACGATAATGGAGCTGTTCTTGAAGCAGAGGTGCTGGAATTTTACCGCCTCGCCCGCCCGAGGCTCGTAAGGTCCCGTCCGAGGCCAGCGGAGAATGCCGTTCTGCGAGCCTCGCCCGCCCCGATCCTGGGGAGGGCGTGCCGGTAAAATTCCGGGTCTGGGAGAGAGTACAGGAGAGAGCAGGGATGAAGGAATTGAGGAACGTGGAGGGTGAAGAATTGGGATTATCCCTTTTTTTTGAGCAGGGAAGATAAAGAGGAGATTTGATGGAGGCGTTTAAAATCGTCCCTGGCGCTGTGAGGCAGTAGTGCTAACCACTGTGCTAACCATGTGAGATGTGTGGGTTAAGTGGATCGGCCATGCTAAATTGCCCCTTAGTGTCGGAGGGGGGGATTAGCAGGGTAAATAGGTGAGGTTATTGGGGATAGGGTCTGGGTGGATAGTTGTTGGTGCAAGGTCGATGGGCCGAATGGCCTCCTTCTGCACAGTAGAGATTCTATGACTGATTGGTTGGCTGTAGCTTTATCTGGGGTGGGGTCATTCCTAGAATCCCTACAGTGCAGAAAGAGGCCATTTGGCCCATCGAGTCTGCACCGAACACAATCCCAGCCAGGCCCTACCCCCATATCCACCCACTAATCCCTAATTTCCTACCTATCTCAAGACACTAAGGGCAATTTTAGCATGACCAATCAACCTAACCCGCACATCTTTGGACTGTGGGAGGAAACCGGAGCACCCGGAGGAAACCCACGCAGACACGAGGAGAATGTGCAAACTCCACACAGTGACCCAAGCCGGGAATCGAACCCAGGTCCCTGGAGCTGTGAGGGTTCGAATCCCGCCACGGCAGATGGTGAAATTTGAATTCAACAAAAAAGATCTAGAACTTAAAAGTCTAATGATCAGCATGAAACCATGTCGGAAAAACCCATCTGGTTCACCAATGCTCTTTAGGGAAGTAAATCTGCCGTCCTTACCCGGTCTGGCCTACACATGACTCCAGAGCCACAGCAATGTGGTTGACTCTTAAATGCCCCTCAGAGATGGACAATAAACACAGTAAGAAGTTTAACAACACCAGGTTAAAGTCCAACAGGTTTATTTGGTAGCAAAAGCCACACAAGCTTTCGAGGCTCTAAGCCCCTTCTTCAGGTGAGTGAAGACGGTGACTTAACCCACACACTCACCTGAAGAAGGGGCTTAGAGCCTCGAAAGCTTGTGTGGCTTTTGCTACCAAATAAACCTGTTGGACTTTAACCTGGTGTTGTTAAACTTCTTACTGTGTTTACCCCAGTCCAACGCCGGCATCTCCACATCAATAAACACTGGCCAGCCAGCGACGCCCACATCCCATGAATACATTTTTAAAAATGACCAGGGTAAACACAAGGATCAGTAACCGAATCAAAATGATTTGCAAAGGAACCAGAAGTGAGGACAAAAGAATCAATTTTTTTTTTTCAAAAGATAAACACAGCAAGCGATTGGGAATTTGGTAACTGGAGAAAAGGATGCTGGAAACAGATTCAATCACCAGCTTTCAAAAGGGATGTGGATATGGGAAGGAAAAATATTCACAAGGGAAGAGCAGAGGAATGGAATTACTAAAGGACTGGTAGAAGCACAATGGGCCAAATGGCCTCGCACAGTTTAAAGTTTTGTGTGGTGTCTGTGTGGAGTTTGCACATTCTCCTCGTGTCTGCGTGGGTTTTCTCCGGGTGCTCCGGTTTCCTCCCACAGTCCAAAGATGTGCGGGTTAGGTTGATTGGCCATGCTAAAGTTGCCCCTTAGTGTCCTGAGATGCGTAGGTTAGAGGGATTAGTGGGTAAATATGTAGGGATATGGGGGTAGGGCCTGGGTGGGATTGTGGTCGGTGCAGACTCGATGAGCCAAATGGCCTCTTTCTGCACTGTAGGGTTTCTATGATTTCTATGATTCCATAAAGTTTATTTATTGGTGTCACAAGTAGGCTTACATTAACACTGCAATGAAGTTACTGTGAAAATCACCCAGTCGCCACACTCCGGCGCCTGTTCGGGTAACACCGAGGGAGACTTTAGCACGGCCAATGCACCCTAACCCGCATGTCTTTCGGACTGTGGGAGGAAACCGGAGCACCTGGAGGAAACCCATGCAGACACGGGGAGAACGTGCAGACTCCGCACAGACGGTGACCCAAGCCAGGAATCGACTCCGGGTCCCTGGCGTTGTGAGGCAGTAGTGCTAACCACTGTGCTAACAATGTGAGATGTGTGGGTTAAGTGGATCGGCCATGCTAAATTGCCCCTTAGTGTCGGGGGGTGGGGGGGGGGGGGGGATTAGCAGGGTAAATGGGTGAGGTTATGGGGGATAGGGCCTGGGTGGATTGTTGTTGGTGCAAGGTCGATGGGCCGAATGGCCTCCTTCTGCACAGTAGAGATTCTATGACTGATTGGTTGGCTGAAGCTTTATGTGGGGTGGGGTCATTAAGCCAGAGCAAAGATGCATTCAATGGCATATCAATCCCAGTTCCTCATCTGATCTGTGTAGCACACTCGCCATGTCCATCTCTGCCTCAGAAAACATGTTCCGTTCTCATCCCTTGCAATACGTGTTTTGCGGAATAGTTGTTCCCATGTTGTGTTGTACTTCCCAAGTCGAGGGTGAGGAGAGGATTTGAGAGAGGGAGGAGGGGAGGAGGGGGGAAGCGGGGGTTTGTACCTCTCCTGTTTCTGCCCCAGCTTTCCTGACTCTGGACCTCTATCAGATACCCGGATTGACTCTGCCTCCACCCCTCAGCGAGAAAGCTGGTTAAAGTTAAATGATGTCGCTGATAAAAAGCAGCAAGGTTCAAGGGGATGCAGTGGTCGAATGGTATTATTGCTAGACTATTAATCCAGAAACTCTGCAAATGTTACGAGCACCTGGGTTCAAATCCCGCCACGGCAGATGGTGGAATTTGAATTCAATAAACAATATCTGGAATTAAGGATCTACTGATGACCATGAAACCATTGTCGGAAAAACCCATCTGGTTCACTAATGCCCCTTGAGGGAAGGAAATCTGCCATCCTTACCCGGTCTGGCCTACATGTGACTCCAGAGCCACAGCAATGTGATTGGCTCTTAACTGCCCTCTGAGGGCAACTAGGGAGGGGCAATAAGTCATAGAAACCCTACAGTGCAGAAGGGGACCATTCGGCCCATCGAGTCTGCACCGACCACAATCCTATCCAGGCGCTATTCCTGTAACCCCCTCATATTTACCCCGTTAATCCTCCTGACACTAAGGGGCAATTTAGCCTGGCCAATCAACCTAACCCGCACATCTTTGGAGTGTGGGAGGAAACTGGAGCACCCGGAGGAAACCCACGCAGACACGAGGAGAATGTGCAAACTCCACACAGACAGTGACCCAAGTCGGGAATTGAACCCGGGTCCCTGGCGCTGTGAGGCAGCAGTGCTAACCACTATGTCACCGTGCCACTGCCTATAAATGCTGGTCTGCCAGCGATGCCCATGTCCTATGAATGAATAATAGAAGATTTCCTGGCTAGTAAACACATCTGATTTTCTCCCTGAGATTATCAGCAAAGTGAACCCGAGGTTTACTGGTTGGGGGAGGCAATGACCGAGTGGTATCACCGCGAGACTACTAATCCAGAAACTCTGGAGACCCGGGTTCGAATCCCGCCAGGGCAGATGGTGGAGTTTGAATTGAATAAAAAATATCTGGAATTAAGAATCTACTGATGACCATGAAACCATTGTCGGAAAAGTCAATCAGGTTCACTAATGTTCCTTTAGGGAAGGAAATCTGCCGTCCTTACATAGAAAGCATTCTTTCTGGTTGTATCACAGCTTGGTATGGCTCCTGCTCTGCCCAAGACCGCATGAAACTACAAAAGGTCGTGGATGTAGCCCAATCCATCACGCAAACCAGCCTCCCATCCATTGACTCTGTCTACACTTCCCGCTGCCTCGGCAAAGCAGCCGGCATAATTAAGGATCCCACGCACCCCGGACATTCTCTCTTCCACCTTCTTCCATCGGGAAAAAGATACAAAAGTCTGAGGTCGCGTACCAACCGACTCGAGAACAGCTTCTTCTCTGCTGCCATCAGACTTTTGAATGGACCCACCTTATATCAAGTTGATCTTTCTCTACACCCTAGCTATGACTGTAACACTACATTCTGCACCCTCTCCTTTCCTTCCCCCCTATGTACTCTATGAACGGTATGCTTTGTCTGTATAGCGCACAAGAAACAATACTTTTCACTGTACCCCAATAAATGTGACAATAATAAATCAAATCAAAATCAAATTCTTCCGTCCTACGCTGACCGACATTGGATTCCAAGCCATCCCAGAGCCTCAACAGTTCAAACTGTCCTTGGGTTTTAAGTCCTTTCGGGGTCTTACCCCCTCACTATCTCCGTAAGCCCAATCCCTCGACCCCTCGCTTGCCCAGCCCCACACCTCAAACTCTCCAACTCACGTCCCATCCACCCCTTAGCCTTTCCAGCTCCTTCCCCACCTTCCTTCCAAACGACCTCTTTGACCCACGGGGCCAACTCCCCTAACACCTCTTCCCTTGACTGTGAAGCTCAGGTTGATAGTGTTCTTGTGGAACTGCACCACCACCCCCCCCCCCACCCCTCCCCCACCCCGTCCATCCCTGACAGATTCTTACAGGGAACCAGATCCAAGTAACGGGCAGAATTTTAGCTTTCTGCGATTTACATGTGGGATGACAATCATTTACCTGACAAATCAATACTCACCAACACGTTCACCGCTTCAATGACGTCAATAAAGACCTCGTTTTTCTTGTACTTCAGGCCCTCTGACCTCCAGGACACAGCGTTAGTCACTGTGGCCGGTGGGCGTGGGGCGGCCACTTCCAGTTTCTGCCCCTGCTGCGTGATATATCTGTCCGATGGAAGCAAGCACAACCAGCCATGAGTCAAGCCACCTCGCTCCCAGTCAGAACACACAGAGCAAAGAGAGAGAGGCGCTGAATCCAAACCCAAAGTAGTGGATGTAGCCCAGTCCTTCACGCAAACCAGCCTCCCATCCATTGACTCCGTCTACACTTCCCGCTGCCTCGGCAAAGCAGCCGGCATAATCAAGGACCCCCCACGCACCCCGGACATTCTCTCTTCCACCTTCTTCCCTCGGGAAAAAGATACAAAAGTCTGAGGTCGCGCATCAACCGACTCAAGAACAGCTTCTTCCCTGCTGCTGCCATCAGACTTTTGAACGGACCTACCTCGCACTAAGTTGATCTTTCTCTACGCCCTCGCTATGACTGTAACACTACATTCTGCACCCTCCCCCTTCCTTCTCTATGAACAGTATGCTTTGTCCGTAAAGCGCTCAAGAAACAATGCCTCTTACTGTATACCAATACATGTGACAATAATAAATCAAATCAAAATCAAATCAATCCCCTCACCATGACGTCAAACCAAGGTTCCACGCCATCATCTTTCCTTGGTTGGACCAGTGCCACCTCCTTTTGGCTCTTCCCGATTCCTCTTTCTCTTGTGCCATCATCCCGGTTGTCACATCGCTCTCCTTCGCACCACCATCCCCACCCCAACAATCCCAATTTTCCCTCCCTCATACTTTGCTTATTAAAATAAGTGTTAAAAATCTCTATATTTATCCACTTCAGGTCGTTTGCCTGTCACAGAAGCATCAACAGCTTAATCAGGGCACATGGGATCCGACAGGAGAGGCGATGGCCTAGTAGTATTATCGCTAGGCTAATTAATCTAGAAACTCGGTGAATGTTACGAGCACCTGGATTCGAATCCCGCCACGGCAAATTTGAATTCAATAAACAATATCTGGAATTAAGAATCTACTGATAACCATGAAATCATTGTCGGAAAAATCTCTCTGGTTCACTAATGTCCTTTAGGGAAGGAAATCTGCCGTCCTTACCCGGTCTGGCCTACATGTGACTCCAGAGCCACAGCAATGTGGTTGACTCTCAACTGCCCTCAAGCAACTAGGGATGGGTAATAAATGCTGGCCCAGCCAGCAATGCCCATGTCCCTTGAATGAATAAGAAAAACATTTTGGGACGGGACGGGAAATCTGTTGGGTTCAACAAAATCAACTCGGATAGCGACACACCCAAGACTCTCTGGCTTGAGATTGGATGGTGAGGAGGGGATAGGATGGTGTTGAGTAACGAAGGGCCAGACTGAGTTTCTGTAGTCTTGCTGTGAAGTAGATGTTCTACATGATTGAGATTAATCGCTCTACTCTGTTGACAGCTTTCCTCACTACACCAGATTAAAGTCCAACAGGTTTATTTGGTAGCAAAAGCCACTAGCTTTTGGAGCACTGCTCCTTCGTCAGGTGAGTGGGAGTTCTGTTCACAAACAGGGCATATAAAGACACAAACTCAATTTACCCAAATTGACTCAAATTTACTCAAATTGAGTTTGTGTCTTTATATGCCCTGTTTGTGAACAGAACTCCCACTTACCTGACGAAGGAGCAGCGCTCCGAAAGCTAGTGGCTTTTGCTACCAAATAAACCTGTTGGACTTTAACCTGGCGTTGTGAGACTTCTTACTGTGTTTACCCGAGTCCAACGCCGGCATCTCCACATCATGACAGCTTTCCTCTCAGAGAATAAACACGTGGGTGAAGAATAACAGGGATGCCGGTCCCCCATGGTTACACATGGCAACATAGTCCCTGGGGTCAGGAGACTCAGAGCTGACCTCATTGGAAGGTGTGAAATTCTTAATGGGCTTTTCTTCAATTCATTCGTGGGACATGGGCGTCGCTGGCTGGGCCAACATTTATTGCCCATCACTAGTTGCCCGAGGGCAGTTGAGAGTCAACCACATTGCTGTGGCTCTGGAGACACAAGTAGGCCAGACCGTGTACGAGTGGCAGATTTCCTTCCCTAAAGGGACATTAGTGAACCAGATGGGTTTTTCCGCATATGATTTCATGGTTATCATTGGACATTTAATCCCAGGTTTTTTTACTGAATTCAAATTTCTGGTCCTCCTGGAGGGCAGAACTCCAACCGGGTACAGGTTTGCCAGAGCGGGCCTCTTTGTTTGCTCACCGCAGTGAACCACTGAGGATGTTATGGGTTAGAGAGAAGGAGCACGACAAGACAAGACTGGTGCGTGGGTGGAGATGGGTAGCGAGGGGCTGGGGAAAGAGGGAGGCGAATTTATTCGCTTTTATGTCCCACAAACAGCTTCTCATTGAAGAGGAGAGTTTCCCATTTGAACTTGGCACTGGATTCCGGACGTAGAATCATAGAATCCCAACAGTGCAGAAGGAGACCATTCGGCCCATCGAGTCTGCACCGACCACAATCCCACCCAGGCCCTATCCCCATAACCCCAAGGATTTACCCCTGTTAATCCCCTTGACTCTGAAGGTCAATTTAGCATGGCCAATCCACCTAACCTGCACATCTTTGGACTGTGGGAGGAAACCGGAGCACCTGGAGGAAACCCATGCAGACACGGGAAGAATGTGCAAACTCAGCACAGTGACCTTGAACCCCTGTCCCTGGCCCTGTGAGGCAGCATTGTTAACCACTGTGCCACCGTGCCGCCCACCATGCCATGCCTCGCGATGCACACATTCTCCAACGCCCAACTGTCCTCACCACCACCTCCACACCATCGAGCGCCAGAAGTTCTCCTGACTTGTGCGAATATTTGAGGGATCTCCAGCCAGCGGCTGATGCCCGAGACCATTTCTCTGGGGTTGAGGAGCGCGGTGTGAGGGGCTCAGTGGCAGACACTCACTCCTGCAGGATTTTACTGTCCGTGGTCTGCGGGAAACCAAAGTCCATGATTTCATCCAGTAGCTCGTAAATAATCACAAAGTTGTCCCGGATGCTCTCCTCCTCCAGCTCCTTAAAGTATTCCGTGAAGACCTGGGGAGAACGCAGATGTCAGCTACTATTGGATACAGGTTAAGTACAATAAATGAGGAGACAGTTTCCCTACTCCCACTCTGCAATATCTACTCCTCAAGACGCCAACTCTTGAGATACATCTCCAAGGACATCCGCAGTGTTCGAACATCTCATCCAAATGACTCTTTGGACAGTGAGGGACAATGCACCATTTAGCATGGCCAATCCACCTAACCTGCACATCTTTGGACACTAAGGGGCAATTTAGCATGGCCAATCCACCTAACCTACACATCTTTGGACACTAAGGGGCAATTTAGTATGGCTAATCTACCTAACCTACATATCTTTGGACACTAAGGGGCAATTTAGTATGGCTAATCTACCTAACCTGCACATCTTTGGACACTAAGGGGCAATTTAGCATGGCCAATCCACCTAACCTGCACATCTTTGGACACTAAGGGACAATTTAGCATGGCCAATCCCCCTAACCTACATATCTTTCGACACTAAGGGGCAATTTAGCATGGCCAATCCACCTAACTGGCACATCTTGGGACACTAAGGGGCAGTTTATCATGGCCAATCCACTTAATTTACACATGTATGGAGTGTGGGAGGAAACCGGAGCACCCCGAGGAAACCCACGCAGACACGGGGCGAATGTGCAGACTCCACACAGACAGTGAGCCGAGCCGGGAATTGAACCCAGGTCCCTGGTGCTGTGAGGCAGCAGTGCTAACCACTGTGCCACCCCAAATGAAAACGTCCAATGAACACTTGGAATTCCCATTCACTATCCCGAATGTGGGGAGCGTCTCACTTGGAGACAACACTCGATACCCAGGCCCTGTCGTGTAGAATAGCAACTCGGGGGCAATCTGGATCAGAGGCAGGGACGTGACCCACCACACCACAAGTCCTCCGAGTACCTCTTATGCCATGATTTAGATATAAAGTGAGCTCCTTACCTGTACGATTTTGTATAAGAATGCATAGACAAGTGAGGCATTTGCATTTTTTGTTGTAGTTGCAACCACTGACCACTAGGTTAAGAAAAAGAAACGCTTGGTCATGTTCAATGTGTCACATCTTCACACTTGACCTTCCAATCTCTTAAATCTCCTCTCTCAACACGTCACACTTTCTCAGAAGACTCAGGAAATTTGGCATGTCCACTATGACTCTCACCAACTTTTACAGATGCACCATAGAAAGCATTCTTTCTGGCTGTATCACAGCTTGGTATGGCGCCTGCTCTGCCCAAGACCGCAAGAAACTACAAAAGGTTGTGAATGTAGCCCAATCCATCACGCAAACCAGCCTCCCATCCATTGACTCTGTCTACACTTCCTGCTGCCTCGGCAAAGCAGCCAGCATAATTAAGGACCCCATGCATCCCGGACATTCTTCCACCTTATTCCGCCGGGAAAAAGATACAAAAGTCTGAGGTCACGTACCAACCGATTCAAGAACAGCTTCTTCCCTGCTGCCATCAGACTTTTGAATGGACCTACCTCGCATTAAGTTGATCTTTCTCTACACCCTAGCTATGACTGTAACACTACATTCTGCACTCTCTCCTTTCCTTCTCTATGAATGGTATGCTTTGTCTATATAGCATGCTAATACATGTGACAATAATAAATCAAACCAAATCAAAACTTTACACTGATTTGGTTTAGTGAGATCTAATTATTCTTTGTTTCTGGTACCTTACTTCAATCTTTTTCTTTTAATTCTTTAATAGGATGTGGGCGTCACTGGCTAGGTCAGTATTTGTTACCCATCCCTGATTGAGAAGATGGCTGTGAGCTGTCTTCTTGAGCCGCTGCAGTCCATGTGGTGTAGGTGCATCCACAGAGCTGTTAGGGAAGGAGTTCCTGGATGCTGACCCAGCGACAATGAAGGAACAGCTGATTTCCAAGTCAGGATGGTATGTGGCTCGGAGGGGAACCCGCAGGTGATGGTGTTCCCATATGTCTGTTGACCTTGTCCTCCTAGATGTTATCAGGGGGCAGGAAGCCTGGTAGATTCTCTCCCTCACCCAGGATGATTGGAGTTAGATCAGCCCGGTACTCATCGAATGTCAGAACAGGCTTATGGGTTGAATGGCCTATTCCTGTTGGGTGGCACGGTGGCACAGTGGTTAGCACTGCTGCCTCACAGTGCCAGGGACACGGGTTTGATTCCCGGCTTGGGTCACTGTCCGTGTGGAGTTTGCACGTTCTCCCATGTCTGCGTGGGTTTCCTCCGGGTGCTCCGGTTTCCTCCCACAGTCCAAAGATGTGCGAGTTAGGTGGGATTGAGCATGCTAAAATTGCTCCTAGCTAGGGTAAATGCATGGGGTAATGGGGATAGGGCTAGGGTGGGATTGTGGCCGGTGCAGACTCAATGGGCTGAATGGCCTCCTTCTGCACCGTAGGGATTGTATGATCTCTGTTCCTGGGGTTTTCAGGTGTGAACATGACACGGAATGCCATCGGGATTTCCACCACGAGTTTAATCTCCTTAGTTAAGGAGGGATATATCTGCATCGGAGGCAGATCTGAGATGGTTCACCGGGTTCATTCCTGGGGCGAAGCGTTGTCTTCTGAGGGAAGGTTGAGTAGGTTGGGCCTGTACTCCATGGAGTTTAGAGAGGAGATTGTGTTGGAAGATGGCAGATTGATGATATCCCTGTGCTGCAGATACATGCCTCCCCCTGCCCCATTCACTTTCTCACTGCAGTCTGGCTGACTGGACATTGATTGGGAAGGGGGACAGAAAGTTGTGGGACACTTGTCTTCTCCCACTCGGGAACGCTGCAGTGTATTGTCTTCACGCTGTCTGAGACCGCCACCTCGCCACAGAATAGGAGCCCAGGACTGACGAGCGACTCTTAACCAGATTGAGCTCAGTGGCGCCTCCATCAGGGCGGGAGGTGGAAAGATCAAATTGTGAAATGTTGTCATTGAGAAGCTGTGACTACATACTTTCCTACAATTCCTTCAATTCAAAGTAATTATTCAAAGTTTAAAGTTGATTTATTAGTGTCACAAGTAGGCTTACATTAACACCGCAATGAAGGGGGCAGCACGGTGGCACAGTGGTTAGCACTGCTGCCTCACAGCTCCAGGGACCCAGGTTCAATTCCGGCCTCGGGTCACCGTCTGTGTGAGGTTTGCACGTTCTCCCCGTGTCTGCGTGGGTTTCCTCCGGGTGCTCCGGTTTCCTCCCACAGCCCAAAGGATATGCGGGTTAGGTTGATTGGCCATGCTAAATTGACCCTAGTGTCAGGGGGATTAGCAGGGTAAGTATGAGAGGTTACGGGAAAGGGGCCTGGGTGGGATTCTGGTCGGTTCAGACTCGATGGGCCGAATGGCCTCCTTCGGCACTGTAGGGATTCTATGAAGTTACTGTGAAAATCCCCTAGTCGCCACACTCCGGCGCTTGTTCAGGTACATTAAGGGAGAATTCAGCGTGGCCAATGCACCCTAACCAGTTCATCTTTCAGACTGTGGGAGGAAACCCACGCAGACACAGGGAGAACATGCAAACTCCCACAGACAGTGACCCAAGCTGGGAATTGAACCCAGGTCCCTGGCGCTGTGAGGCGCTAACAGTGCCTGACGAGTGACTCTCATCAGAGACAGGTATCAGTTTGTCTAACTAAGTCTATTCTCAAAAGATTCTAAAGAAGAACATGTACGTTCTGCCCCTAAACCTTCATTTCTACAATCATGGTTCGGCTTAGGATTCTTTTGTTACTATGTAAACATTTCCATTCAAAGTTTCACATGAAATGTCACAGTGTCGCTCACAACTTTCTCACAAGATGACAGTGAGGACTTAGTGAAGTGTCTCTGGGAGTCAGAGGGAGGGAGGGAGAGAGAGAGAGCAGGCACGACAGAGGGAGAGCGGAGACAACAGGGGAAGGGAGGGAGGGTGCCACAGAGGGTGGGAGGGCGGAGGCAACAGAGGGAGGGAATGAAGGGAGAATGGGAGTGACAGAGGGAGGGAGAGCGGAGGCGACAGGGAGGGAGGGTGGGAGTGACAGAGGGAGGGAGGGCAGAGGCGACAGAGGGAGGGAAGGGAGGGTGGGAGGGAGAGCGGAGGCAACAGGGAGGGAGGGTGGGAGTGACAGAGGAAGGGTGGGAGAGCGGAGGCAGCAGAGGGAGGGAGGGAGGGCAGAGGCAGCAGAGGGAGAGAGGGAGGGAGGGTAGAGGCAGCAGAGGGAGGGAGGGAGGGAGGGAGGGTAGAGGCAGCAGAGGGAGGGACAGCAGAGGCAGCAGAAGGAGGGAGGGTGGGAGAGCAGAGGGATGGAGGGAGGGTAGAGGCAGCAGAGGGAGGGACAGCAGAGGCAGCAGAAGGAGGGAGGGTGGGAGAGCAGAGGGAGGGAGGGAGGGTAGAGGCAGCAGAGGGAGGGACAGCAGAGGCAGCAGAGGGAGGGAGGGAGGGAGGCAGGGCAGAGGCAGCAGAGGGAGGGAGGGAGGGAGGGTAGAGGCAGCAGAGGGGGGGAGGGAGGGAGGGTAGAGGCAGCAGAGGGAGGGACAGCAGAGGCAGCAGAAGGAGGGAGGGTGGGAGAGCAGAGGGAGGGAGGGAGGGTAGAGGCAGCAGAGGTAGGGTAGAGGCAGCAGAGGGAGGGACAGCAGAGGCAGCAGAGGGAGGGAGGGAGGGAGGCAGGGCAGAGGCAGCAGAGGGAGGGAGGGAGGGCAGAGGCAGCAGAGGGAAGGAGGAAGGGTAGAGGCAGCAGAGGGAAGGAGGAAGGGTAGAGGCAGCAGAGGGAGAGAGGGAGGGAGGCAGGGCAGAGGCAGCAGAGGGAAAGAGGGAGGGTAGAGGCAGCAGAGGGAGGGAGGGAGGGAGGCAGGGCAGAGGCAGCAGAGGGAGGGAGGGAGGGCAGAGGCAGCAGAGGGAAGGAGGGAGGGTAGAGGCAGCAGAGGGAGGGAGGGCAGAGGCAGCAGAGGGAGGGAGGGAGGGAGGGAGGGAGAGAGGTAGGGCAGGTGTGATAAAGGGAGGGCAGGTGGGAGGAGAGCGGAGGTGACAGAAGGAGGAAGGAAGGGAGGGTGAGAGTGACAGAGGGAAGGAGGGAGAATGTAGGCGACCGAGGGTGGGAGGGAGGGAGAGCAGAGGCGATGGAGGGAGGGAGGGATGGCGGCTGTGACAGAGGGAGGGAGGGAGAGCACACACAACTAACCATGGCAACAGCTTAGACTAGTGCTGAAACGAGAGGCAAAGCTAAGAAGATTTCCCGCAGCACTGCAGCTCACAACATCGCTGTGTGAACAGCCGGAGGATCTAGTGTGGCTGCAGACAGCTCCAACACTGACTCACCATTGGGTGGAGACATTCTCTGGGGTAAAGTAAAGGATACAGTACAAGTTGCTGTGCTTAATCCACAAGAAATGAACTTTTCCATACATCAGCAGAGGAGACACGGCCCCTTCATCTTCCCTCTGTGTTAGAATGGGAATGAAGTGCTCGATCACTGACATGTCCACATTCCCTTTGTAGTTCCGACAGATCAGGAGCTGTCCCAGTGGAGAGTTTAAAGAAAGATAAGTATTAGAGGTTATTAGACTTGCAAGCCTTCCCATGTATCCCTCACCAACTTTTACAGATGCACCATGGAAAGCATTCTTTCTGGTTGTATCACAGCTTAGTATGGCTCCTGCTCTGCCCAAGACCGCAAGGAACTACAAAAGGTCGTGAATGTAGCCCAGTACATCACGCAAACCAGCCTCCCATCCATTGACTCTGTCTACACTTCCCGCTGCCTCGGCAAAGCAGCCAGCATAATTCAGGACCCCACGCACCCCGGACATTCTCTCTCCCACCTTCTTCCATCGGGAAAAATATACAAAAGTCTGAGGTCACGTACCAACCGACTCAGGAACAGCTTCTTCCCTGCTGCTGTCAAACTTTTGAATGGCCTTACCTTGCATTAAGTTGATCTTTCTCTACACCCTAGCTATGACTGTAACACTACGTTCCGCACTCCCTCATTTCCTTCTCTATGAAAGGTATGCTTTGTCTGTATAGTGCGCAAGAAACAATACTTTTTACTGTATGTTAATACATGTGACAATAATAAATCAAATCAAATCAAATATACAGACACGCAAGGCAGACAAAACACACTATTTTCTGTAGCTTATTTTCCCTGGAACAGCTTGCTAGGATGAAGCCATAGTCTATAACTCTACTCTGCATCAGCTTAAAGTTTATTTATTAGTGTCGCAAGTAGGCTTATATTAACACCGCAATAAAGTTACTCTGAAAATCCCCGAGTCGTCACACTCCGGCGCTTGTTCGGGTACACTGAACAAAGAACAAAGAAAATTACAGCACAGGAACAGGCCCTTCGGCCCTCCAAGCCTGCACCGACCATGCTGCCTGATTGAACTAAAACCCCCTACCCTTCCGGGGACCATATCCCTCCATTCCCATCCTATTCATGTATTTGTCAAGACCCCCCTTAAAACTCACTATCGTATCCACTTCCACTACTTTCCCCGGCAGCCAGTTCCAGAGATCCACCACCCTCTGGGTAAAAAACTGAGAGAGAATTTAGCACGGCCAATGCACCCAACCAGCATGTCTTTCGGACTGTGGGAGGAAACCAGAGCACCCGGAGGAAACCCACGCAGACACGGGGAGAATGTGCAAACTCCACACAGACAGACAGTGACCCAAGCCCAGGAATGGATCCCAGGTCCCTGGCGCTGTGAGGCAGCAGTGCTAACCACTGTGTCACCCACCGATACCTTCAGCAACGATAGACAGGCCTCGAAATGGAACCAGGCTGGTCGTCAACATCTGGGCTCCCTCCCCACATCTGGCCACCCGATAGACATTACCTTCACGCCATTAAGGTGGAGGCCCATCGGCAACAGCTCAATGGCGGGCAATGGCTGTCCTTCCTGTGACTCCCACATCTGGGGAGAAAGTGATTACATCCCCCCACCAACCCCATCCCCCCATCCCCCCCCTGCCACAATCACCAGGAAGGAATTCCCAGAAGGAAAGAAACATTTCAGACCAGCATTCTTATTTCCCAGTGTTTCCTGGCGTTCCATTTTGAGGTGTAGCAACTTGAGATGACTGGATGTGGCACATCACAAACTAAAAGACAGATTGACTGAGAAGAACTATGCACAATGAGGGTTTAACAGCACAACCACTCCCTCCAATGTCCAAACTCCAACTGCAGCCTCCAGTCCCGGCAATAAGCGCCCTCACTCCCAATTGGCCAGGTTAGCGCACTCGCACTCCATTGGTTCCAGCCTGGTCACGTGGCCCACGAAGTATCGCCCATTAAAGGGGCCACACTACCAGACAAGGTATACAGGACCAGTTTGCGCCGGGGCTCTTATTTCCCCTTTTTCACAGTTTTTTCCCCTTCTGGATATGCTCCTGTCAACATCAACGGGGATGAATTGGAGATGAGCGAGAGCCAAGTTTCTAGGTGTCCAGATCACCAACAACCTGTCCTGGTCCCTCCTCGCCGACATTATAGTTAAGAAAGCCCATCAACGCCTCTACTTTCTCAGGAGGCTCAGGAAATTTGGCATGTCGGCTACGACTCTCACCAACTTTTACTGATGCACCATAGAACGCATCCTTTCCGGATGTATCACAGCTTGGTATGGCTCCTGCTCTGACCAAGACTGAAAGAAACTACAAAGGGTCGTGAACGAAGCCCAGTCCATCACACAAACCAGCCTCCCATCCACTGACTCTGTCTACACTTCCCACTGCCCCGGAAAAGCAGCCAGCACAATGAAGGATCCCACTCATCCCGGACATTCTCTCATCCACCTTCTTCCATTGGGAAAAAGATCCAAAAGTATGAAAACATGTGCTGACTGATTCGAGAATAACTTCTTCCCTGCTGCCATCAGACTTTTGAACGGACTTGACTATATATTAAGCTGACCTTTCTCTACACCCTAGCTATGACTGTAACACTACATTCTGCACTCTCTCCTTTCCTTCTCATAGAATCATAGAATCCTACAGTGCAGGAGGCCATTCGGCCCATCGAGTCGGCACCGATCACAATCCCACCAAGGCCCCACCCCCATAACCCCATGTATTTACCCTAACTAATCCCCTTGACACTAAGGGTCAATTTAGCATGGCTAATGAACCGAAGTTGCACATCGTGGGAGGAAACCGGAGCACCCGGAGGAAACCCACGCAGACACAGGGAGAAGGTGCAAACTCCACACAGACCTGAGGCCGGAATCGAACCCAGGTCTCTGGTGCTGTGAGGCAGCAGTGCTAACCACTGTGCCACTGTGCTGCCCATGTACTCCCTGATGCAATCCAAGAACGGTATGTTTTGCCTGTATAGTGCGCAAGAAACAATACTTTTCACTGCATCCCAATACATCTGACAATAATAAATCAACCAAAGAAAAGCTAAGTGCATTGGTATCTGGTATGTTGAAGTTTCGATGATTTTATTTCGAAAAGGCAATTTCTTTAAATCTGAACTCTTGTCCTTTGCCGTTCTCTGTGCCGTCAGCCGAACACAAAAGCTGACGACTTCCTGCAACTCATTGACTTCCAGCCGATTGTAAATTAAACTGAGGTGAGCGAATTTTTAATCGGCACGGTAGCACAGTGGTTAGCACTGTTAGAATTTTTAGGGCGGCACGGTAGCACAGTGGTTAGCACTGCTGCTTCACAGCTCCAGGGTCCCGGGTTCGATTCCCGGCTCGGGTCACTGTCTGTGTGGAGTTTGCACATTCTCCTCGTGTCTGCGTGGGTTTCCTCCGGGTGCTCCGGTTTCCTCCCACGGTCCAAAAGATGTGCGGGTTAGGTTGATTGGCCAGGTTATAAATTGCCCCTTAGAGTCCTGGGATGCGTAGGTTAGAGGGGTTAGCGGGTAAAATATGTGGGGGTAGGGCCTGGGTGGGATTGTGGTCGGTGCAGACTCGATGGGCCGAATGGCCTCCTTCTGCACTGTAGGGTTTCTATGATTCTATGATTTCTATGATAAGATTGCGAATGGTGGTACTTCACTTTCCATCTCGAAAGACAGCGTGCGTTTATACGCCATCTCTGAAGTAGCCAAATCTCCTTCACGGGAGTGCCTTCAGACACAACATGACACTGAACCACAGAAAAAGATATTAGGGGAGGTAGAACCAAGGCTTTGGGAAGGTGTGTCTGAAAGAGAGAGGGACAGGGTGGATAGCCAGGGAGGTTTAAGGAGGGTATTCCAGAGTTTCTTGGTGGTTGAAGGCACAGCCTTTAGCGTTGGAGGATGGGGGGAAGAGGGCAGCACGGTGGCGCAGTGGTTAGCACGTCCGCCTCACAGTGCCAGGGAACCGGGTTCGATTCCAACCTTGGGTGACTGCCTGTGCAAGTTCTCCCCGTGTCTGCGTGGATTTCCTCCGGGTGCTCCGGTTTCCTCCCACAGTCCAAAGATGGGAGGATTGGGTTGGGTGGATTGACCATGCTAAATTGCCCCTTGATGTCCAAAGATTTGCAGCTCACTCACTGGACAGTATTTTACCACTGGAATGAAAGACCCCTCAGTGTTGGGCAGTTTGGTTATTTTATTTTTCAATGTGTCAAAATTAACAATTAAATGAAGAATATTATAAAAAGATAATTTGGTCGCTATCCTTCATTGCCCCTGTCCATTTATAACCTGTCTTTTCCTCCTATCACTATCTCGATTATTGTGTATCACTGATTATTTAGAATCCTCTACCGTGCCGAAGGGGACCATTCGGTCCATTGAGCCTGCACCAACGACCAACACGTCTGCACTGACCACAATCCCATGCAGGCCCTGTACCCATAACCCCGCATATTTACCCTGCTAATTTAGCATGGCCAATCAACCTAACCCCACACATCTTTGGACTGTGGGAGGAAACCGGAGCACCAGGAGGAAACCCACGCAGACACGGGGAGAACGTGCAGACTCCACACAGACAGTGACCCAAGCCGGGAATTGAACCCAGGTCCCCAGCGCTGTGAGGCAGCGGTGCTAACCACTGTGCCACCGTGCCCACTTGCTTCCTTAACCTTCCTTTTCTAAATTAAATACCTTCATCCAGTTACCTCTCCAAAATGTTATTCTTCCAGAACTTTTTACCCTCCTGAACCAACTGGGCATCCTTTATCAGAGAACCTGATGGGTGTGTTGACAGGCTGTTCGCACACGTGGGGCATCACAGCTGAGTCCCCGCCTGCCGCCCACACATCCCCACTTCCAGTTGGTTGCGAGCGAGAAACCTCCTCGGGCACAGAGGGCAATTATGGCGCCCCCGTTGTCCAATAACCTAGATGGGCCCAGAAGGTGTCAGCATATTGACTTTGACAGAGAGTAGCATCAGGCCATTCGGCCCAGCTGCTCCATACTGGTCTTTACACTCCATACAAACTGACTCACTCTTTAACCACACAACCCATTGATTGACCAGGGAAATCTGCCAAAAGTAATTATACTGCAAGCGGCACCCTGTGAGTGGGTGGAAGGTGGATTCCTGGTTAATACAACATGCCTTCTTTAACTCAGTAGGATTATGAAGGAGTGCAGCCACCGGCAGCCGAACAGACTCATTCAATACTCAACCCGAGATTAGAGTTAATTTAGCACGGCCAATCCACCTCACTTCACATCTTTGGACACTAAGGGGCAATTTAGCATGGCCAATCCACCTAACCTGTACATCTTTGGACACTAAGGGGCAATTTAGCATGGCCAATCCACCTAACCTACACATCTTTGGACACTAAGGGGCAATTTAGCATGGCCAATCCCCCTAACTTACACATCTTTGGACACTAAGGGGCAATTTAGCATGGCCAATCCCCCTAACTTACACATCTTTGGACACCAAGGGGCAATTTAGCATGGCCAATCCACCTAACCTGCGCATCTTTGGACACCAAGGGACAATTTAGCATGGCCAATCCCCCTAACCTGCACATCTTTGGACACCAAGGGGCAATTTAGCATAGCCAACCCCCCTAACCTACACATCTTTGGACACTAAAGGGCAATTTAGCATGGCCAATCTACCTAAGCTACACGTCTTTGGACACCAAGGGGCAATTTAGCATGGCCAATCCACCTAATCTGTATATCTTTGGACTGTGGGAAGAAACTGGAGCACCCGGAAGAAACCCACACAGACACGGGGAGAACGTGCAAACTTCACACAGACAGTGACCCAAGGCCGGAATCGAACCCGGGTCCCTGTCGCTGTGAGGCAGCAGTGCTAACCACCGTGCTGTCCTTTGGAGTGCATGTCCCAGAAAGCAGCAGGACAGGTCGATAAGGTGGTTAAAAAGGCATGTGGGTACTTCCTGTTATTTGCCGAGGCGTAGAGAGCAACAGTAGGGAGGTTATGCTGGTCATTAGGCCACAGCTAGAGTACTGCGTGCTGCTCTGGTCACCATACTATAGGAAGGATGTGATTGCACTGGGACAGGTGCAGAGGAGATTCCATAGAACCATAGAAAATTACAGCTCAGAAACAGGCCTTCTGGCCCTTCTTGTCTGTGCCGAACCATTTTTTGCCGAGTCCCACTGACCTGCACTTGGACCATATCCCTCCACACCCCTCTCACCCATGAACCCGTCCAAGTTTTTCTTAGATTCACCAGGATGTTGCCTGGGCTGGAGCGTTTCAGCTATGAGGAGAGGCTGGCAAGGCCGGGGCCTGTTTTCCTTAGAGCAGAGAAGGCTGAGGGGGGACCTGATTGCTGTGTACACAATTAGGAAGGACATAAATAAGAAGAAACTTTTCCCCTCAGCAGAGGGGTCAATAACCAAGGGACACAGATTTAAGGTAAGGGGCAGGAGGTTTCGAGGGGATTTGAGGAAAATCCTTCTCACCCAGAGGGTGGTGGAAATCTGGAACTCGGTGTCTGAAAGGGTGGTGGAGGCAGAGACCCTCATAACATTTAGATCAGCACCTGAAACACCACAGCTTGCACGACTGCAGATCCAGTAGTGCTAAATGAGGTGGGGGTGACACGGTGGCACAGTGGTTAACACTGCTGCCTCACAGCGCCAGGGACCCGGGTTCGATTCCCGGCCCAGGGTCACTGTCTGTGTGGATTTTGCACATTCTCCCCGTGTCTGCGTGGGTTTCCTCCGGGTGCTCCAGTTTCCTCCCACAGTCCGAAAGACGTGCGGTTCAGGTGCATTGGCCATGCTAAACTTCTCCTTCAGTGTACCCGAACAGGCGCTGGAGTGTGGCGACTAGGGGGTTTTCACAGTAAACGTAAATCTACTTGTGACTAATAAATAAACTTTCACTTTGAATAGATAGTTGCTTAATGGCCAGTGCAGACATAACGGGCCGAAGGGTCTCTGTGATGCAAAGCTCTATGATGTAAAGATAGACTGGCAGTTCTAGAACAATCTCAGGATGTTGCAATGCACTTTACAACCAAGTAACTGCTTATGAAGCTTTTAACAGTCGTCATTGTAGGGTAGGAAATATGGCAGCCAACCTACGCACAGCAAGATCCCACACACAGCAATGTAATAATGATCATTGAGGTAGACTAAGGGGTAAATAATTGGCAAGGACACTGGGGACCCTGCTCTTAGCAATAGTGCCATGGGTCTTTTACATCTGTCTGAGAGGGCAGCCAGGGTATAAGGTGACAACAGGCAGCATTCCGCGCCCCCCCCCCCCCCCCCCCCCCCCCGGAACGGGTCACCCAGAGTCGAAACGCCAGCTCTATTCTCTGTCCACAGGACAGAACTCGATGGGCCGAATGGCCTCTTTCTGCCCTGTAGGGATTCTATGACTTGTAGGGGCCTGCTTTCAAAAGGGTCCAACACAGCTTACCAAGAGGTCACCTGGGCAACCATAGGACCATAAGAAATGGGAACAGGAGTGGACCATTCAGCACTTTGAGTTTGCTCTGCCATTTAATAAGATCATGGGCTGATCTCACACTGACTAAGTCCACTTTTCTCCCTTCTCTTCGTAACCCCTTAATTCCCTGACTGGTTAAAACCCATCGATCTCGGACTCGGAAATGTTCAAGGATTCGACATCCACAGCTTCCTGGGGTAAAGAATTCCAAAGAGTTGCCACACTTTGAGAGAAAAATGTTTTCCTCAAATCCGTCTGAAATGAACCCCTGCTCCCCTCCTCATTCTGTGACTATGCCCTCTGGTCCCTGCACTCTCCCACAAGTGGAAACACCCTCCCAACATTTACCCCGTCTGACCGCGACCCCCCCCCCGCCGAGAATCTGATATGCTTCAATCACAGCAAATAGTTGCAGTGACATCAAATAGGATGAAAATCGAGAAATTAGAATTTCGGGAAGAAAATTAGAGAATTCCTATAGCAAAAGAAGGCCATTCAGCCCATCGAGCTTGCACCCCTTTCAACAATCCCACTCAGACCTTATCCCATTACCCCACATATTTACCCTGTCAATCCCCCTAACACTGGGGTAATTTAGCATGGCCAATCCACCTAACCTCCACATCTTTAGACACTAAGAGGCAATTTAGCAGGGCCAATCCACCTAACCTACACATCTTTGGACAATAAGGCACAGCTTAGCATGGCCAATCGACTTAACCTTCACATCTTTGGACACAAAAGGGCAATTTAGCATGGCCAATCCACCTAACCTGCCCATCTTTGTCGACTAAAGAGCAATTTAGCATGGCAAATCTACCTAACCTGCACATCTTTGGACACCTAGGGGCAATTTAGCATGGCCAATCCACCTAACTCGCACATCTTTGGACACTAAGGGGCAACTTAGCATGGCCAATCCACCTAACCTGCACATCTTTGGACACTAAGGGGCAATTTAGCGTGGCCAATCCACCTAACCTGCACATCTTTGGACACTAAGGGGCAACTTAGCATGGCCAATCCATTTAACCTGCACATCTTGGGACACTAAGGGGCAGCTTAGTGCGGCCAATCCACCTAACCTGCACAACTTTGGACACTGAGGGGCAATTAACAGGGCAAATCCACCTAACCTGCACATGTTTTGACACTAAGGGACAATTTAGCATGGCCAATCCACCTAACCCACACACCATGCCCTGTGTCAATTAAAACGGAGGCGTGGTAAAGATGTGACATCATTGGGGCCTTGTCCAATATCGATCTCAGGTGAGCGTTACGCTGCATTTGCAGAAAATCAAAATTAAGTAGGATAGAACCATCCTATCTTGCCTCAACTTCCTGAATTCACCCAGCTTTTTCGCAACTTAAAACCGACCAAAATTACAGGTGGAACCCCAAGTGAGAGGCGGATTGCTTTTCCCTCACCAGCTTGGGTAGGGTGTCTGAGGCTGCACAAAGTTGTTTGGGCTTTGTCTCTCTTGTGCCCACCTCCCCCCCCCCCGCGCTGAGCCAGGGATATCATTTTCCCTTCTGTGAAGAGAGACCTACCTTGCCTTTAAGGTCCAGGATATAGATAGCGGAGGCTGACATTGCTCCAGAGTGCTTGTGAGAAGTTGCTGAGATTCCCAGACGAGAAACAACTTCCTCCTTCCTGCCTGCCAGATGTAGCAGCCACCACGTCACTGTCTGCAGGTAAATCTGTAACTAGCCCATCTCTTAAAGGCGCTCCTCCTCAGGTGTGCCTCCTGGAATTAGGGTCCAATGACCGAAAATAGAGGCAGGCGGTGTGAGCACCACACAGACGGGGAAAGTAGCCTCAACGGGGTCAAAAGTTGGTTTAATAACTCCCCATTATCAAAAGGGGAAGAACCAGAAAGAGGAAGGATAGGTCTAACAATCTAAAGGAAATATTTAGTGGCAAAAGTGAATCACTTTTTCACCCTCAGTGACTTCCTAATCAACGCTTTGCAATAACCCCTGCAGGATTCAGTCAGAAGTTCACCTGCAAAAGTCATAGAATCCCTACAGTGCAGAAGGAAGCCATTCGGCCCATCGAGTCTGCACCGATAACAATCCCACCCAGGCCCTATCCCTACAACCCCACATATTCACCTTGTTAATCCCTCTAACCTACACATCCTGGGACACTAAGGGGCAATTTAGCATGGCCAATGCATCTAACCCGCTCATCTTTGGACTGTGGGAGGAAACTGGAGCACCCGGAGGAAACCCACGCAGTGAATGTGCAAACTCTACACAGACAGTGACCCAAGGCGGGAATCGAACCCAGGTCCCTGGTGCTGTGAGACAGCAGTGCTAACCACTGTACCACCGTGCTGCCCTGGTACCTCAAAAGCTGAGCACCGTTTGAGAGGGACACTACAAGGTGAGGTTTGATAGAACTTGGACAAGGCAGGAGCCTCCCTCTCTCTCTGAACAGGACAGAGTCCCTCACTATCTGGGACAGGGAGAGAGAATGGAATCATTTCAGAAATGGTTGGTTGCTCTTTTTGGGGGGGGGACCATTGATAAGACCATGAGACCATAAAACATAGGAGCAGAAGTAGGCCATTCAGCTCATCGAGTTTGATTTGATTTGATTTATTATTGTCGCATGCATTGGGATACAGTGAAAAATATTGTTTCTTGCACGCGATACAGACAAAGCATACCGTTCATAGAGTACACAGGGGAGAAGGAAAGGAGATGGTGTAGAATGTAGTCTTACAGTCATAGTTAGGGTGTTGAGAAAGATCAACTTAATATGTGGTGGGTCCATTCAAAAATCTGATGGCAGGAGGGAAGCCTCACAGCTCTAGGGACCTGGGTTCGATTCCCGGCTCGGGTTACTGTCTGTGTGGAGTTTGCACGTTCTCCTCGTGTCTGCGTGGGTTTCCTCCGGGTGCTCCGGTTTCCTCCCACAGTCCAAAGATGTGCGGGTTAGGTTGATTGGCCATGCTAAAATTGCCCCTTAGTGTGTCCTGCGATGCATAGGTTAGAGGGATTAGTGGGTAAAATATGTAGGGATATGGGGGTAGGGCCTGGGTGGGATTGTGGTCGGTGCAGACTCGATGGGCCGAATGGCCTCTTTCTGTACTGTAGGGTTTCTATGATTTCTGTGTAGAGTTTGCACATTCTCCCCGTGTCTGCGTGGGTTTCCTTCGGGTGCTCCGGTTTCCTCCCACAGTCTGAAAGTCGTGCTGGTTAGGGTGCATTGGCCGTGCTAAATTCTCCCTCAGTGTAACCCGAACAGGCGCCAGAGTGTGGCGACTGGGGGATTTTCACAGTAACTTCATTGCAGTGTTAATGTAAGCCAACTTTGCGAGGCTAATAAATAAACTTTAATCTGCCTTAGCAGGATTCGAACCTGGGTCCCCAGAATGCGAGCTGAATTTCTGAATTAACAGTCTGGTGATAATACCACTAGGCCATCACCTGGAGGTACCTGTACGTGGGCAGAGAAGGGAGCCATTAATCACCTTTGCAAGGCCCCTGCTGTTGTTTGTCAGTGAGGTTGGTGTCAGAGGTGCCTTGGCCGAGGTACAGGGGACGTTGTCAGTTCCCGAGCCCGGCCTGATTAAGTATTTTCGGCGGGAAAGAAGGCAGATAATCTTCACAAGAGCTTCTGCTTCCGTCATGAGGGATTTTTTTTCTTCTTTGCTCCGTTCTTTTCATGTGACAGAACTTGGCCCAGGGACCCTGCTGTGTTTCTGTTCGACACTGATTACAACCAGCTCTCCTTGTGAGAAGGGGAAAAAAAACACACAGGGATTGGAGTGTGGCGCTTGCTCTGTGGTTAACAGTGACGCCCTTGGCCTCCGTGTGTCCTTTGTGTTTATCTACACTGCCAGCCAAAGCCACAAGGCCTGCTCTGTCATAAATAAGGAAAGGTGAGGGCCTCAATCTCAACCCCAGCACCCCCCCCCCGCCTCCCGCTCCCCCACTCTCCCTCTCTCCCCTACCCCCCACCCCCTAAACCTCCTCACGCCTTGGTCTCTTAGCAACCCTCGCCGGGCATGCAAGATCTCACGACCGCCAAATCAACAAGTCAAAAAAAGAAAGGAAAAGTGACAGAAACAGGACGTCAGAATGTGGCCGCAAGTTCGCGCGATTTTTAAAAATGTTGTTCGGATGAGTGAGGGCGTTTTTTCGAATCTCTGGAAGGGACGGAGAGAGGGAATTTTCAATTCACTCGCCACCGGACAGTCAGGTTGACGGGACGTCTTGTGCGTTTCTTTACGGGAACCATGATGTGGAGTTGGGGTGGGCACAGGAAGAACATTAACCAACGGGACTCAGTCTTTGGAGGAGCGGGGAGAACACCAACCAACGGGACTTAGTCCCTGGAGCAGCGGGGATAACATTAACCAAGAGCGGGGAGGGGGACATTAACCAATGGGACTTAGTCTCTGGAGGAGCGTGGACAACATTAACCAATGGGACTTAGTCTCTGGAGGAGCGTGGACAACATTAACCAATGGGACTTACTCTCTGGAGGAGCGTGGACAACATTAACCAATGGGACTTAGTCTCTGGAGGAGCGTGGACAACATTAACCAACGGGACTTAGTTTCACAACACCAGGTTAAAGTCCAACAGGTTTATTTGGTAGCACGAGCTTTCGGAGTGCTGCCCCTTCATCAGGTGAGTTACCGACGCTCCGAAAGCTCGTGCTACCAAACAAACCTGTTGGACTTTAATCTGGTGCTGTGAGACTTCTTACTGTTCTTACGGGAAAACCGTGGGAAGAAAATATGACAAGGGCCTGATCCGACTAGCTGATTCTACATTCCCTGTTGTAAATTATCCCGGCAATCTCATCTTCTCTGAAAAAATATTAACCATTTACAGGTGATACATTTTTGCAGTTGTTCTTTGTCCTGTTCTTAGCATTGATTCAAATATCAAGACCTTTTCCACCACACTCCATGGTCCATAGAATCCCTACAGTGCAGCAAAAGGCCATATGGCCCATCAAGTCTGCAGGGACTTTCCGACAGAGCATTTTACCCATGTCCATTCTCGCTCTATCCCTGTAATCCCACGCATATAGCCTGCACATTTTGGGGGCAGCACGATGGTACAGTGGTTAGCACTGCTGCCTCACTGTGCCAGGGACCCGGGATCGATTCCCCGGCTTGGGTCACTGTCTGTGCGGAGTTTGCACATTCTCCCCGTGTCTGCGTGGGTTTCCTCCGGGTGCTCCGGTTTCTTCCCACATTCCAAAGATGTGCGACTCAGGCTGATTGGCCGTGGTAAATTCTCCCTTTGTGTCAGGGGGACTAGCTAGGATAAATGCATGGATTTATGGGGATACAGTATGGGTGGGATTGTGGTCGGTGCAGACTCGATGGGCCAAATGGACTCCTGCACTGTAGGATTCTATGACTAACAGCAACTTAGCATGGCCAATCCACCTAACCTACCCATCTTTGGACACCTAAGGGCAATTTAGCATGGCCAATCCACCTAACCTACACATCTTTGGACACCTAAGGGCAATTTAGCATGGCCAATCCACCTCACCTACTCATCTTTGGACACCTAAGGGCAATTTGGCATGACCAATCCACCTAACCTGCACATCTTTGGACACTAAAGGGCAACTTACCATGCCTATCTGGAAGTAAGACTCTACTGATGACCATTGAACTATTGTCGGAAAACCCATCTGGTTCACGAATGTCCATTACCTTCCTTACCCGGTCTGGCCTACGTGTGACTCCAGAGCCACAGCAATGTGGTTGACTCACAATTGCCTTCGCGTAACGAGGGATGGGCATTAAATGCTGGCCCAGCCAGCGACACCCATGTCCCACGAATGAATGGAAAAAAGTTCTACTAATTTTCTCATCTATGGACACTAAGGGACAATTTAGCGTGGCCAATCCACCTAACCTTCACATCTTTGGACACTAAAGTGCAATTTAGCATGGCCAATCCGCCTAACCCGCACATCTTTGGACACTAAAGTGCAATTTAGCACATCCAATTCACCTAAGCTGTACTTCTTTTGGAGTGTGGGAGGAAACCGGAGCACCTGGAGGAAACCCACGCAGACACGGGGGGAGCGTGTAGACTCCGCACAGACAGTGACCCAAGCCAGGAATCGAACCCGGGTCCCTGGCGCTGTGAGGCAGCAGTGCTAACCACTGTGCCACCGTGTCTCCCTTGCTACTGAACAATGTAGATGAGACAGGGCCCCTGCCTCTGGGTTCAAGTTCCATCCCAGGACCGATTGGACATGGAAGGATTGTCCATGCTGGGGTTTACACAACCTTTTGCATCCAAACATTTTCCCATTGTGCCCCAACGTGAATAAAGTGTGCGCAGAGATGCAGAACATCTAAGCTAGGCGGCAGCTCTGTTGAGAGAGTTCCCAACTCCGGCTGTGGGGTGGGGGAGGGGTGATGCCAGAGGTTTCATCACATGACCAGCCACCCTGAATTGGCATCTGACTCATCCATCGTCACGGCGACCCAACGTCCACCATTATTATCAGAAGGTGACTATTGGCTGATTGGATCATCCTCGGCTGTGGGCCGAAAGGTCTGTTTTTTCCCCCCATCTCCAACTCAGAAATAAAAATGCTCGAGACTAAACAGAAAAAGCAGCAAGACAAAGAATATTTTAACGCCATGGTGGTTCTTCTCTCCCGGGTCTCTTGCAGCAGTGCTTGGGACAATTGCCTTTAATTTCGGGAAACCCCCAGATAAATTCTGTGCTGATATTGCAACCCTGTCACAATGAGGGGCTGCTCTCGTTGTAAGCGAGAGGTGGGTGGGGGGATGGCGGAGGCAGGTTGAGGAGGAGGAAGTGGAGGAGGGTGGAGTGGGGGAGGGGGGAGTGGGGGAGGGTGGAATAGAGGAGGGGGGAGTGGGGAAGGAGGGAGTGGGGGAGGGGGGAGCGGGGGAGGGGGGAGCGGGGGAGGGTGGAGTAGAGGAGGGGGGAGTGGGGGAGGAGGGAGTGGGGGTGGGGGGAATGGGGGAGTGGGGGAGGGTGGAATAGAGGAGGGGGAAGTGGGGGAGGAGGGAGTGGGGGAGGAGGGAGTGGGTTGAAGCGTATTCAATACTAATTTGCAACAGGCAGTTGGGTAAATAGAATCATACAGCGCAGAAGAGGCCCTTCGGCCCATTGAGTCTGCACCAACACATTAGAAACACCTGAACTCCCACCTCGTCCCATCTGCCAGCACTTGGCCCATAGCCCTGAATGTTATGATGTGCCAAGTGCTCATCCAGATACTTTTTAAAGGATGTGAGGCATCCCGCCTCCACCACCCTCCCAGGCAGCTCATTCCAGACCCTCACCACCCTCTGGGTAAAATAGATTTTCCTCACGTCTCCTCCAAATCTCCTGCCCCTCACTTTGAACCTATGTCACCTCGTGACTGACCCTGCAACTAAGGGGAACAGCTGCTCCTTACCCTCTCTGTCCATGCCCCTCATAATCTTGTACATCTCGATCAGGTCGCCTCTCAGTCTTCTCTGCTCCAATGCAAACAACCCAAGCCTACCCAACCTCTCTTCATAACCTAAATGTTCCATCCCAGGCAGCGTCCTGGTGAACCTCCTCTGCACCCCCTCCAGTGCAATCATATCCTTCCTATAATATGGCGACCAGAACTGCACACAGTGCTCCAGCTGTGGCCTCACCAAAGTTCTATACAACTCCAACATGACTTCCCTGCTTTTGTAATCTATATCATCTGACTAACATGCCCTTCCACCTTCAGAGATCTGTGGACAAACACGCCAAGGTCCCTTTGTTCCACAGAACTTCCTAGCGTCCTGCCATTCATTGAATACTTCCTTGTCAAATTACTCCTTCCAAAATGTATCACCTCACATTTTCCAGGGTTAACTTCCATCTGCCACTAATCTACCCATTTGACCATTCCATCTATATCTTCTTGTAACCCAAGACACTCAGCCTTAACCACCCGGCCAGTCTTTGTGTCATCCGCAAACTTACTAATCCTACCTCCCACATAGTCATCAATGTCGTTTATATAAATGATGAATAATAGGGGGCCTGAAACAGATCCCTGTGGTAAGCCACTGGACACTGGCTTCCAGTCACTAAACCAACCTTCTGTCATCACCCTCTGTCTCCTACAACTGAGCCAATTTTGAATCCACTTTATCAAATTACCAAAATACTTGCAAAGGAAAAATGTTGGAGGGCTAGTATGAGGGAGAAAATAACAAGGAGATGAACTGGATTGTTCTACCCAAGAACCAGGTTAAGAATGATGGGCCAAATGGCGGCCTATGCTGTCATGGGTCTCTGGAATGGGAAAATAAATGGTGAAGGATAGCTTGATAGAATTTTAATATGGGAAGAAACACTTAATGTGGAGGGTAAGGAAATGAACATATTGATTGATAGGCAGAGGGATCTGGGTGTACAGGTACACAGGTCACTGAAAATGACAACGCAGGTGGAGAAGGTAGTCAAGAAGGCCTACGGCATGCTTGCCTTCAAGGGCCGGGGCATTGAGTTTAAAAATTGGCAAGTCATGTTGCAGCTTTATAGAACCTTAGGTAGGCCCCACTTCGAATATAGTATTTAATTCTGGTCGCCACACTAACAGAAGGATGTGGAGGCTTTGGAGAGGGTACAGAAAAGATTTACCAGGATGTTGTCTGGTATGGAGGGCATTAACTATGAGGAGAGGTTGGAGAAACTTGGTTTGTTCTCACTGGAGTGACAACAAACTGGAGGTTGACAACTGGAGCTTGAGGGCCGGCCTGATAGAAGTCTACAAGATTATGAGAGGCATGGACGGATTGGATAGTCAGAAGGTTTTTCCCAGGATGGAAGAGTCAATTACTAGGGGGCACAGGTTTAAAGTGCGAGGGGCAAGATTTAAAGGAGATGTACGAGGCACGCTTTTTACACAGAGGGTGGTGGGTGCCTGGAACTCGCTGCCGGGGGAAGTAGTGGAAGCGGATACGGTAAGGGACGTCTGGACAAATACATGAACAGGATGGGATATGGTCCCCGGAAGGGTAGGGGGTTTTAGTTCAGTCGGGCAGCATGGTCGGTGCAGGCTTGGAGGGCCGAAGGGCCTGTTCCTGTGCTGTAATTTTCTTTGTTCTATATCAGAACGGTGATGACTACTTTCATTTTGAACTCTGAGAGGCAATGGCAAAGCTTTATTTTTAGGGATGAATATTTAGTCTCTGAAATACTTCCTAGGCTGGCACGCAGGTGCTTATGATGCACGGGATCTTTCTTTGCCCTCCTCTTTTCTATCTCTGTCATCTTCTCCAGCCTTACACTCCTCCGTAATCTCCAATTCCGGCCTCCTTGAACTCCCCCCGACCTTAATTGCTCCTATCAATGGCGGCTGTGCCTTCAGCTGCCATACTTTTTGGCAAATGAAATAAACTAAATTAAATAAACTGAGGGGCAAATTAAAAGGGGCAGCCCCCAAAAAGAGGGGAGTCACCCGAAACAAAAGACAAAGCAGAAAGGAAACTTAAAACATCACACCAAAATGTGGTTAAAGGGGTTGATGAAACACCCCAGTCCCTGAGGTGCCCAACGAGCATGTGCCCTCGGACATCGCATGCTTCCTCCCCAGGGACACCTGGCCCCGAATATAGCCACGGTAGAGGGGCAGACAGACAGAGGCTGGATGATCCCCCTCGGTTGCCTGCTGCCTGGACCTATGCGCCTTCAACTGCCAAGGACCCTAAAGCTTTGGAATTCCCTCCCTGAACCCCTCCACCCTTCACCTACACCTTTGACTGAGATTCCCTCCGCCCATCTGTCTTGAATCGTAGAACCCCTGCAGTACAGAAGGAGGCCATTTGGCCCATCAAGTCTGCACTGACCACAATCCCACCCAGGCCCTATTACCATAACCCCACATATTTATTTACCCTGCTAATCCCCAGATGCTAGGGTCAATTTAGCATGGCCAATCCACCTAACCCGCACATCTTTGGAGTGTGGGAGGAAACCGGAGCACCCGGAGGAAACCCACGCAGACACAGGGAGAACGGCCAGAAAATTCCGGCCAATGTAACACAACGTGGAGGAAACATGAAGGATAGACAGTGGCCAGAATTGAACCCGGGTCCCTGACGCTGTGAGGCAGCAACGCCAACCACTGTGTCACCGTGCCATCTTAATATCTCCTTATTGGCTGTGGTGTCAAATTTTGTTTGCTCACCGTATTGCCAATCACCTCGAGATGTTTATCAAAGGCGCTATATGAATGCAAGTCATTGTTGTTGCCTCCAATGTAGGTAAGTGATGAGGTGCCTTTATTCTGAAAACAATATCTGGAGAGAACAGCTGGGGCATTGTGATAAACATCCTGGAAAACCGACACATCCAGTATCTTGTCACATCGTACACTTCCTTTTATCTAACTTCCTTTCATCTGCCCTCTTCTCTTTCTTTTTTCCGAATAATTAATCGTTGCAAATCTCCCACGAAGTTGCCTTCATCCAGCGCACTATATTGTTTCCCTTTCTAAGATCGGTCAATGTTGAAGACTGCACACCATTCAGATCCCGAGAGCAGATAGCTGGCTGGTGAGGGACAAGTGTTGACGGTGTCCTGTTCCCTTTCACTTGACAGAGTCATAGAGGTTTACAGCATGGAAACAGGCCCTTCGGCCCAACTTGTCCATGCTGCCTAGTTTTTACCACTAAGCTAGTCCCAATTGCCCGCATTTGGCCCATATCCCTCTGTACCCATCTTACCCATGTAAACTGTCTAAACGCTTTTTAAAAGACAAAATTGTACCCGCCTCTACTACTACCTCTGGCAGCTCGTTCCAGACACTCACCACCCTCTGTGTGAAAAAATTGCCCCTCTGGATCCTTTTCTATCTCTCTCCCCTCTCATCTTAAACCTATGCCCTCTAATTTTGGACTCCCCCTACCTTTGGGAAAAGATATTGACTATCTAGCTGATCTATGCCCCTCATTATTTTATAGACCTCTATAAGATCACCCCTCAGCCTCCTACACTCCAGGAAAAAGTGTCCCAGTCTATCCAGCCTCTCCTTATAACTCAAACCATCAAGTCCCGGTAGCATCCTAGTAAATCTTTTCTGCATTCTTTCTAGTTTAATAATACCCTTCATGCTTTGACAAAGGGTCGCCTGGACTCGAAATGTCAGCTCTTTTCTCTCCTTACAGATGCTGCCAGACCTGCTGAGATTTTCCAGCATTTTTTCTCTTTTGGTTTCAGATTCCAGCATCCGCAGGAATTTGCTTTTATCCTTCATGCTTGATTTGATTTGATTTGATTTATTATTGTCACGTGTATCGGGATACAGTGAAAAGTATCGTTTCTTGCGCACTATACAGACAAAGCATACCGTTCATAAAGAAGGAAACGAGGGAGTGCAGAATGTAGTGTTACTGTCATAGCTAGGGTGCAGAGAAAAATCAACTTAATGCAAAATTCTGACAGCAGCAGGGAAGAAGCTGATCTCAGACTTTGGTATCTTTTTCCTGATGGAAGAAGGTGGAAGAGAGAATGTCTGGGGTGCGTGGGGTTCTTGATTATGCTGGCTGTTTTGCCGAGGCAGTGGGAAGTGTAGACAGAGTCAATGGATGGGAGGCTGGTTTGTGTGATGGATTGGGCTACATTCACGACATTTTGTAGTTCCGTGAAGTCTTGGGCAGAGCAGGAGCAGAAAACATTCTTTCTGGTTGTATCACAGCTTGGTATGGCACCTGCTCTGCCCAAGACCGCAAGAAACTACAAAAGGGCATGAATGTAGCCCAATCCATCACGCAAACCAGCCTCCCATCCATTGACTCTGTCTACACTTCCTGCTGCCTCAGAAAAGCAGCCAGTATAATCAAGAACCCCACGCATCCCAGACATTCTCTCTTCCACCTTCTTCCATTGGGAAAAAGTTACAAAGGTCTGAGGTCATGGCGCAACCGACTCAAGAACAGTTTTTTCCCTGCTGCCATTAGACCTTTGAATGAACCTACTTTGCATTAAGTTGATCTTTCTCTACACCCTCGCTATGACTGTAACACTACATTCTGCACTCTCTCCTTTCCTTCTCTATGAACGGTATACTTTGTATAGCGCGCAAGAAACAATACTTTTCACTATATCCCAGTACATGTAACAATAATAAATCAAATCAAATCAAAATTTTAACCTCTCTGTCTCTCTCGCTTCTCCTAGGGCTTTTTGCACGTTTTTTGAGTTCTCGCTTTTTGTGCGGGCGCATGGCGACCTTTGTCTTCAGCCCCCAAGTCCCGTTGGTTATGCGCATGGGGCTGACCAACGTAGAAAATGGAAACCGCATGTGTGTGGCTCTTTCTCAGCCGACGCATGCTGGAGGCCGGCGGTCCATCAGGCCTTGGAGATGCCGACCACAGAGTTAGTTTTAGGTTAATTACATGAAATGTAAATCTTTTTTCGCGGCACATTCATGGCAAATCGTGCACCGCGGCACACCGGTTGTTAACCACTGCCGTAGAGAGGCCAGTCCCCTTGGGGGGGGCGGCACGGTGGCACAGTGATTAGCACTGCTGCCTCACAGTGCCAGGGACCCGGGTTCAATTCTGGCCTTGGGTCACTGTCTGTGCGTAGTCTGCACGTTCTCCCCCATGTCTGCATGGGTTTCCTCCGAGTGCTCCGGTTTCCTCCCAGAATCCAAAGATGTGCAGGTTAGGTTGATTGGCCATGGTAAATTGTCTCCTTAGTGTCAGGGGATTAGCGGGGTAAATGTGTGGGGTTACGGGGATAGGGCCTGGGTGGGATTGTTGTCGGTGCAGATATGATGGGCCGAATGGCCTCTTTCTGCACTGTAGGAATTCTATGATTCCAAATGCACATTTTCCAGGTGTTTGCCTTCTGTCACCTCTTTTCCCAAACACTCTCCTCCAGCTCACAATCATGTGTCATGTTTCCTTGACATCACTGCCTCAAACAAGTTCCTCTGAACACCAGTTCCCCTGGGCACCCACGCCTTCAAGTACCATGCTCCCAAGAGGGCATCGGTGACCATGGATTGGTCCATGGCTATGCTGGGGAATTGGTTGCAGTGGTATGCCATTGCCTTCTGCAGAAGGGCTGAGAAGGAAACTCTCACTGCCTGCCATCAGGTGTATTTGGAAAGGACATACAGGCTGATAATCCAGCTGTTTGGCCACATTATGAAGGCATCTTCCTTGTCCACCAAGTCCTGAAGTTGGATTCGAATCCAGAGGGAAGGACACTAACACTTCAAAAAGTACTTCATTAATTACATGCCTTAAATAAATGGGCACAGTAAGAAGTCCCACAACACCAGGTTAAAGTCCAACAGGTTTATTTGGAATCACGAGCTTTCGGAGCGCTGCTCCTTCATCAGGTGAGTTGGAAACACGAGCTTTCAGAGCGCTGCTCCTTCATCAGGTGAGTTGAGACACTCACCAGATGAAGGAGCAGCGCTCCGAAAGCTCATGATTCCAAATAAACCTGTTGGACTTTAACCTGGTGTTGTGAGACTTCTCACTGTGCCCACCTCAGTCCAACGCTGGCATCCCCACATTAGAAATTGGGGATCATGCTGCTTTTATTCATTCGTGGGACATGGGTGTCGCTGGCTGGGCCAGCATTTATTGCCCATCCTAGTTGGCCCGTTGAAACTGAGTGACTCGCTAGCCCATTTCAGAGGGGCAGTTGATTTGATTTGATTTATTATTGCCTCGTGTATTGGGATACAGTGAAAAGACAAAACATACCGTTTATAGGGAAGAACTGTCATAGCTCAGGTGTAGAGAGTCAACCACATTGCTGTGGCTCTGGAGTCACATGTAGGCCAGACCAGGTAAAGACAGCAAATTTCCTTCCCAAAGGAACCAGATGGGTTTTTCCCAACAATGGTTTCATGATCATCAGTAGATTCTTAATTCCAGATATTTTTTATTGAATTCAAATTCCACCATCTGCCGTGGTGGGATTCGAACCCGGGTTCCCAGAACATTCGCTGAGTTTCCGGATTAATAGTCTTGCGATAATACCACTTGGCCATCGCCTCCACTTGCTCCTTCCTCCTCATGGCAGATTGTCCAACATCCAACATTAAATTAAATTGTTTGGACTGATCTATGTTTCAGATTAGCTCTTATCCTACTGTAAGAACTTTGTGCAGCACTTGGCAAAATAAATGAATCTCAATAAAGTTGTTTTTATATTTTATTTATTTTCTATTTATCCATTCACGGGATATGGGCATCATTGGTTATGTCAATATTGATTGCCCATCCCTAATTGTCCCTTGAGAAGGTGGTGGCGAGCTGCCTTCTTGAACCCGCTGCAGTCCATGTTGTGTAGGTACACCCACAGTGCTGTTAGAACAAAGAACAAAGAAAATTACAGCACAGGAACAGGCCCTTCGGCCCTCCAAGCCTGCACTGACCATGCTGCCCGACTTAACTAAAACCCCCTACCCTTCTGGGGACCATATCCCTCTATTCCCATCCTATTCATGTATTTGTCAAGATGCCCCTTAAAAGTCATTATCGTATCCGCTTCCAGATTACTGCAAACAATTTAATTTAATGTTGGATATTGGACAATCTGTCTTGAGGAAGAAGCAGCAAGTGGAGACAATGGCCTAGTTGCATTATCGCTAGACTAATCCAGAACCTCCCCCGGCAGCGAGTTCCAGGCACCCATCACCCTCTGTATAAAAAACCTGTCTCGTACATCTCCTTTAAACCTTGCCCCTCGCACCTTAAACCTGTGCCCCCTGATAATTGACTCTTCCACCCTGGGAAAAAGCTTCTGACTATCCACTCTGTCCATGCTCCTCATAATCTTGTAGACTTCTATCAGGTCGCCCCTCAACCTCCGTCATTCCAGTGAGAACAAACAAAGTTTCTTCAATCTCTCCTCATAGCTAATGCCCTCCATACCAGGCAACATCCTGGTAAATCTTTTCTGTCCCCTCTCCAAAGCTTCCGCATCCTTCTGGTAGTGTGGTGACCAGAATTGAACACTATATTCCAAGTGGGGCCTTCTACAAAGCTGCAACATGACTTGCCAATTTTTAAACTCAATGCCCCGGCCGATGAAGGCAAGCATGCCGTATGCCTTCTTGACTACCTCCTCGACCTGTGTTGCCACTTTCAGTGACCTTTGTACCTACACATTCAGATCCCTTTGCCTATCAATCAGGGTTCTGCCATTGCTATATATTGTTAGGGAGGGAGTTCCAGGATTTTGACCCAACAACAGTGAAGAAACGACCGATATAATTTAGGATGGTGAGTGACTTATGAGGGGAACTTGCAGATGGTGGTGTTTCCATGGATCTGCTGCCCTTGTCCTTCTAGATGGTAGTGGGTTTGGACGGTGCTGCCTAAGGAGCCTTGGTAAGCTGCTGCAGCGCATCTTGTAGATGGCATACACTGCTGCCACTGTGCGTCGGTGGTGGAAGGGGGTGAAGATTTCAGGTGGTGGGTGGATGGGTTGCCAATCAAATGGGCTATAACATTTTCATTGGCTACCTGTTGATTGACGGCGTGAAGGTAGACGGAGGAATGTGAGAGGGCAGCGGATATTTAACAAGATCATCTCAAATTAACGGGGCTGATTGCACGCCATTTTCTTAAGAACATTTGGGTGACTTTTGTACTGCCAAATGGATATGAAGTGTTGGTAGAGAGTGCAGAGGAGGTAAATTCAATTGTACCTTTCAAAAAGCGAATCTGATTATCACCTGAGCAGACAAAGAACGCAGGTCGGCGGGGGAAAAGGGCTGAGGAGTGGGACTAGCTTACACGCTCTCGCAGAGAAACAGGAGGGAGCTGACGGGCTGAGTGGCAACTCTCTGTGCCCCATAACCATTCTGTGAATCCCTGTTTGCGCTGAATGTGCTGCGTGTGGGGGCCCCTCACTATCAGTGAGGACTATCAGCGAGTGCAGGCATAGTCCTCAAACATCTTATCTCAAACTCCTGTTGAATTATCAAGAACAACTTTCTCTCCCTCCGCCCCTGCCCCCTCCCCCTCTACCTCCTCGAGATAAACAGCTTCCTGCCTTTCAGGTCGTTGCCCTTGCCACACAGTGGAGTTCAGTTTGTTGTTTTCTCTCTGTTTTGTTTGGCCTTGAGGGAACGGAGTGTTTGAGACACTCTCAATCGAAGTTGAATTTCGAAGGTCTAAGCTTAATGGCCATTACAGCCAACTTCGGGACAACGAGAACTCACAAAGGTTCCTTGCCATTGGGGCTGCCAGCAAAGATATCCTTCTTAACCACAGGGGCAACACTCCTCCAATTGGAACATAAGCAAGGTCCGTTCAGCCCCTCAAACCTGCTCTCCCATTCAATAAAATCTTGGCTTATCTCCATGTTAACGACATTTAGTTTATTAATTAGTGTCATAAGTAGGCTTATATTAACGCTGCAATGAAGTCACTTTGAAATCCCCTCGTCGCCACACCCTGGCGCCTGTTTGGGTGCACTGAGGGAGAATTTAGCATGGCCAACGCACCCAACCAGCATGTCTTTGGACTATGGGAGCACCCAGAGGAAACCCACACAGACATGAGGAGAATGTGCAGACTCCGCACAGACAGTGACCCCAGCCGGGAATTGAGCCCAGGTCCCTGGTGTTGTGAGGCAGCAGTGCTAACCACTGTGCCACACCATATGTTAGATGTGGGCAAAGTTCAATAACTAGGTTATAGTTATGAGGCCAGAGTTTGACCAGCAATACGCCAGAGACCGAATAGCACCCAATGAAGACTTGAGTTAGGTCTCAATGATTGGAAAGTCCAGTAGAAGTTATGTTATTCATATGTATTTAAACAGCAAGTAAGTTAAACATTTTTTAAAAAGTTTATTTATTAGTCACAAGTAGGCTTATATTAACACTGCAATGAAGTTACTGTGAAAATCCCCTAGTCGCCACACGCCAGCACCTGTTCGGGTACACTGAGGGAGAATTTAGCACGGCCAATGCAACTAACCAACATGTCTTTCAGACTGGGAGGAAACCAGAGCACCCGGAGAAAACCCACGCAGACACGGGGGAGAATGTGCAAACTCCACACAGACAATGACCCAAACCAGGAATCGAACCCAGTTCCCTGGCGCTGTGAGGCAGCAGTGCTAACCACTGTGCCACCATTCCATATTCCATAACATCCTTTCCTAATTTAAATTGCTGCACCTCAGTTTTTAAATTTTCAATTGATCCCCCGACTCAGTGACATTTTTTTTGGTGGGGAGAATGTTCTAGATTTCCCCTATTCTCTTTGTGAAGAGCTTCTTCCTGACATCACCCCTGGATTGCTCAGGTCAAACTCTAAGGTTATGCCCTTTCATTTTGGATTTCGCCCCCACGCTCCCTTCCACGTCCCCACTAGTTTCTTCCTGTTTCCCCCCCCTCAATTCCTTGAATCATCTTGAACATCTCAGTTAGAATCCTACAGTGCAGAAGGAGGCCATTCAGCCCATCAAGTCTGCACCAAACACAACCAGGCCCTATCCCCATAACCCTATGCATTTAGCCTAGCTAGTCCCCCTGACACTAAGCGGCAATTTTTTAGCATGGCCAATCCACCTCACCCGCACATCTTTGGACTACACTTACACTTAACCTTCAATTCGACAGTATTACGCATATCTTCATAATTTAACCCCCACCTGTCTTGGTCCCTCCATGCCAACGCTATAGTTAAGAAACCCCATCAACGCCTCTACTTTCTCAGGAGGCTAAGAAAATTTGGCATGTCCACTACAACTCTCACCAACTTTTACAGATGCACCATAGAAAGCATCCTTTCTGGTTGTATCACAGCTTGGTATGGGTTCCTGCTCTGCCCAAGACCGCAAGGAACTACAAAGGGTTGTGAACGTAGCCCAATCCATCACGCAAACCAGCCTCCCATCCATTGACTCTGTCTACACTTCCCGCTGTCTTGGAAAAGCAGCCAGCATAATCAAGGACCCCACGCACCATGGACATTCTCTCTTCCACTTTCTTCCATCGGGAAAAAGAAACAAAAGTCTGGGGTCACGTACCGACCGACTCAAGAACAGATTCTTCCCTGCAGCCATCAGACTTTTGAATGGACCTACCTTGCACTAAGTTGATCTTTCTCTACACCCTAGCTATGACTGTAACACGACATTCTGCATCCTCTCCTTTCCTTCTCCCCTATGTACTCTATGAACGGTAAGCTTTGTCTGTACAGCGCGCAAGAAAAAGTGGATGAGATACTCCGACCTCCCAGCCGCGTGTTTCCCGCCGGTGGGGGGTGGCGCGTTGTTTGCTAGTGGTGGGATTCTCCAGTCCTGCCGCTGTCAATGGGAATTCCCGTTGACGTCACCCCACGCTGGTGGGAAACTCGGGGGTGGGGCTGCGCTGTCGGCAGGTCCAGAGAATCCCACCATCTTGAATGGCTGGAGAATTCCAGCCAATGCTTTTCACTGTATTCCAATACATGTGATAATGATAAATCAAATCAAATCAAGAAACCCCAATCCCGAGTACAGAACTCTTGTGGCGCAGTGGGGTTAGTGTCCCTACTTCTGAGCCAGAAGTTTTGTGTTCAAGTCCCACCCCAGGACTTGATGGCCAAGGAAGGTGTGAGCGTAACGCGACCAAATAGGTTAAGTGTCAACCTGCAAAATCCTTCCAAACACGCCAATGGCTGGCAATAAGAGCAAGAGAGATTCCTGATCTAGTCATGTGATGGAAAAGCATTGGAGCCTCCACTAACCATAACTCCTGACTATAACATGTGTGTGCAACTTGCACTCCCTATGTGAACCGTCACCAAGCCCAAGTATCATTACAATGAATCTTTTTATTCATTCATGGGACATGGGTGTCGCTGGCTGGGCCCAGCATTTATTGCCCATCCCTCGTTGCCCGAGGGCAGTTGAGAGTCAACCACATTGCTGTGACTCTGAAGTCACATGTAGGCCAGACCGGGTAAGGACAGCAGATTTCAAAGAACAAAGAACAGTACAGCACAAGTACAGGCCTTTTGACCCATCAAGTCTGTGCTGACACAGATGCCTCTCTAGTCTAATATTTTCTTCCTTCTACGCGGTCCATATCCCTCTATTCCCTGCCTAATCATCTATCTATCCAGATGCCTCTTGAACGTTGTTATAGACTCTGCTTCCACCACCTCCTCTGGCAGCGCGTTTCAGGCCTTCACTACCCTCTGTGTGAAAAACTTACCCCTTACATCTCTTTTAAACTTTCCCCCTCTCACTCTCAACCAAATAATTGACCCTTCGACCCTGGGAGAAAGACTCTGACTATCCACTCTTTCCAAGCCTGTCAGAATCTTGTAAACCTCTATCCAGTCCCCCCTCATCCTCCGACACTCCAATGAAATCAATCCAAGTCTGTACAGCTGTGACATTCTCCCTAATCAGTAAAGCAACACCCCCACCTCTTTTGTCACCCTCCCTATTTAACCTGAAGCACCTAAATCCTGGAATGCTTAGCTGCCAGTCCTGCTCTTCTTTCATCCAAGTCTCTGTAATTGTGTGTGAGTGTGAGTGTGTGTGTGTATGCATGTGTGAGTGTGTGTGTGTGCATGTGTGAGTGTGTGTGTGTGCATGTGTGAGTGTGTGTGTGCATGTGTGAGTGTGTGTGTGCATGTGTGTGCGTGTGTGTATGTGTGTGTGCATGTGTGTGTGCGTGTGCGTGTGTGAGTGTGTGTGTGCATGTGTGAGTGTGTGTGTGCATGTGTGAGTGTGTGTGTGCATGTGTGTGTGCGTGTGCGTGTGTGAGTGTGAGTGTGAGTGTGTGAGTGTGTGAGTGTGTGAGTGTGTGCGTGCGTGTGCGTGTGTGAGTGTGTGAGTGTGTGTGTGTGTGAGTGTGCGTGCGTGTGCGTGTGTGCGTGTGTGTGTGCGTGTGCATGTGCATGTGTGTGTGTGTGTGTGCCTGCCTTTCAGAATTCATGAAGGCACACAGCTGGCACGGTGGTTAGCAAGGTGTGACGTGAAGAGCTGTTTGTTGATACAGTGAGAACGCTAATTACACGCTGGATTTTGGGCAGCACGGTGGCACAGTGGGTTGGCACTGCTGCCTCACAGTGCCAGGGACCCGGGTTCGATTCCCGGCTTGGGTCATTGTCTGTGTGGAGTTTGCATATCCTCCCCATGTCTGCGTGGGTTTCCTCCGGGTGCTCTGGTTTCCTCCCACAGTCCGAAAGACGTGCTGGTTAGGGTGCTAAATTATCCCTCAGTGTAACCCGAACAGGCGCCGGAGTGTGGCGACTCGGGGATTTTCACAGTAACTTCATTGCAGTGTTAATGTAAGCCGACATGTGGCAATAATAAATAAACTTTGAACAGGAGTCGGGTTTTCCTGAGCGGGGGTGAAAATCTGCTCCGTGCCCTCTGAGGTGACAATATGGCACGATCTCGAATTCGAGGAGAGAGAGAGTTACCCCAAGTCAATGTTTATCTCTTTCTCAACATCACAAGAAAACAGTTTCTGTTAACGTTTATTATGTCACTGTTCACTGTGTTAGTTTTTAAAGTTTATTTATTAGTGTCACAAGTTGGCTTACATTAACACTGCAATGAAGTTACTGTGAAAATCCCCCAGCCGCCTCACTCCGGCGCCTGTTCGGGTACACTGAGGGAGAATTTAGCACAGCCAATGCACCCTAACCAGCACGTCTTTCAGACTGTGGGAGGAAACCAGAGCACCTGGAGGAAACCCACGCAGACACGGGGAGAACGTGCGGACTCCACACAGACAGTGACCCAAGTGATGGGGGCAGCACGGTGACACAGTGGTTAGCACTACTGCCTCATAGCGCCAGAGACCTGGGTTCGATTCCTGTATTGGGTCACTGTCTGCATGGAGTTTGCACATTCTCCCCGTGTCTGTGTGGGTTTCCTCTGGGTGCTCCGGTTTCCTCCCACGGTCCGAAAGATGTGCTGATTAGGTGCATTGGCCGTGCTAAATTCTCCCTCAGTGTACCCGAATAGGCACCAGAGTGTAGCGACTGGAGGATTTTCACAGTAACTTCATTGCAGTGTTAATGTACGCCCGCATGGGGTGATGAGTGCCTGGAGTGGGCTGCCAGGGGTGGTAGTAGAAGCTGGTACAATTTTGTCTTTTAAAAAGCATTTAGACAGTGACATGGGTAAGATGGTATAGAATCATCATAGAAATCCTACAGTACAGAAAGAGGCCATTCGGCCCATCGAGTCTGCACCGACCACAATCTCACCCAGGCCCTACTCCCATATCCCTACATATTTTACCCGCTAATCCACGCATCCCAGGACACTAAAGGGCAATTTTAGCATGGCCAATCAACCTAACCCGCACACCTTTGGACTGTGGGAGGAAACTGGAACACCCAGCGGAAACCCATGCAGACATGAGGAGAATGTGCAAACTCCACACAGACAGTGACCCAAGCCGGGAATCGAACCCAGGTCCCTGGAGCTGTGAAGCAGCAGTGCTAACCACTGTGCTACCGTGCCGCCCATAGAGGGATTATAGGCCAAACGCAGGCAATTGGGAGCTTAGTGGTTTAAAAAAAAGGGCGCCGTGGACAAGTTGGGCCGAAGGGCCTGTTTCCATGCTATAAACCTCTATGACTCCGACTCTACTTGTGACACTAATAAATAAACTTTACTTTAGCTGGGAATCAAACCTGGGTCCTGGCACCTAACCAGCACATCTTTCGGACTGTGGGAAGAAACCAGAGCACCCAAAGGAAACACACAGACATGGGGGAGAAAGTGCAGACTCCGCACAGACAGTAACCTGAGCCGGGAATCGAACCCAGGTCCCTGGTGTTATGAGGCAGCAGTGGTAACCACTGTGCTGCACCTGCAAATAGAATGCAAGGTGATCTCTCTATCAGGGAACCGCGACTACACCTCAGAGATATTTTGGCAGTGGCGTCGTGTTTTTGGGACGTCCCGAGGTGGCGAGAGACGCCAGTTTGTGCGATACGGAAAGAAGAGTTTGGATTCATGAAGGGAAAGTCGTGTTTGACGAATCAACTGGACTTTTATGAAGATGTCACTAGTGCGGTTGACAGAGGGGAACCGGTGGATGTGGTGTTTTTAGATTTTCAGAAGGCGTTCGATAAGGTGCCTCACAAAAGGTTGCTGCAGAAGATTGGGGTACACGGAGTTAGGGGTAAGGTGTTGGCGTGGATTGGGGATTGGCTATCTAACAGGAAGCAGAGAGTTGGGATAAGTGGGTGCTTTTCTGGTTGGCAGTTGGTGGCCAGTGGCGTGCCGCAGGGATCGGTGCTGGGGCCTCAATTGTTTACCATTTACATAGATGATCTGGAGGAGGGGACTGAATGTAGGGTATTCAAGTTTGCTGATGACACGAAGGTGAGTGGGAAAGCGAATTGCGTGGAGGACGCGGAAAGTCTGCAGAGAGATTTGGATAGGCTGAGCGAGTGGGCGAGGATCTGGCAGATGGAATATAACGTTAGCAAATGTGAGGTTATCCACTTTGGAAGAAATAATAGTAAATTGGAATATTATTTAAATGGAGAAAAATTACATCGTGCGACTGTGCAGAGGGACCTGGGGGTCCTTGTGCACGAATTGCAAAAACTCAGTCTGCAGGTGCAGCAGGTGATCAAGAAGGCGAATGGAATGTTGGCCTTTATCGCGAGGGGGATAGAATGTAAAAGCGGGGAGGTCTTGCTGCAACTGTACAAGGCACTGGTGAGGCCGCAACTGGAGTACTGTGTGCACTTTTGGTCCCCTTATTTGCGAAAGGATATATTGGCCTTGGAGGGAGTGCAGAGAAGGTTCACCAGGTTGATACCGGAGATGAGGGGTGTAGCTTATGAGGAGAGATTAAACAGATTGGGTCTGTACTCGTTGGAGTTTAGAAGGATGAGGGGTGATCTTATAGAGACATATAAGATAATGAAGGGGCTGGATAGGGTAGAGGTGGAGAGATTCTTTCCACTTAGAAGGGAAACCAGAACTAGAGGGCACAGCCTCAAAATAAGGGGGGGCCGGTTCAGAACAGAGTTGAGGGGGAACTTCTTCTCTCAGAGGGTAGTGAATCTCTGGAATTCTCTGCCCATTGAAGTGGTGGAGGCTTCCTCGTTGAATATGTTTAAATCACGGGTAGATAGTTTTCTGATCGATAAGGGAATTAGGGGATATGGGGAGCAGGCGGGTAAGTGGAACTGATTCGCTTCAGATCAGCCATGATCTTGTTGAATGGCGGGGCAGGCCCGAAGGGCCAGATGGCCTACTCCTGCTCCTATTTCTTATGTTCTTAAGTAAAAGTGTAACCAATTGCTTTGACCTCCAACCGAGACTAGAACTGGCTTGTCCAATCATGTTGGACTTTACCATTGTGGGAGGGAGTTGAGACTATTTTCCAAGGAGCTTGGTAATAGATTGGAAGTGACAGTCCTTTTCGCGCTCCCCCTCACCCCCCACTGCCAGATCTCGTAAGATTTGCAAGGCAGCCTCACGTTGGTGGTGTGTGTTTACTTGGCTTCAGAATACTTGTAGGAACTATCGGACACACTTGACTTTCGCCACGGGGAAACCTTGCACCATGATTCATCCCCGCAGTCAGCGGAAAATAGGATTCTACCTCGTCATGTTAAGTGCTGCAGCTGTCCTTAAGGCAGGATCGTTGAACTTGGAAGAAAAAAGTAAGGAATTTTCGTGTTTATTACTGTGCCTCTCAGTCGCAAGTCTGTGCACAGACTGGACTTGGACTGGGGATAACTCGAAGAACAGGGGCTGAAGGATCGACTCCTACGTTCTTCGTTTGAGTTGAAGGAAGACATAATTTTTGCTCATTTACATTGAGATAAAATTTGCTTTCCTGTGAGTAAGAGACGCTGGTTGCCTGGGGAATGGACCCCTCACCGGAGTGTGACAACTCTCTTGCGGGAGATTCACGGCATAAATATTTCAATATCCTGATCCAGAATTATGTTGCTGATCTTTAGTCGTGTTGCTAAATAATTACAGTAAGAAGTTTAACAACACCAGGTTAAAGTCCAACAGGTTTATTTGGTAGCAAAAGCCACACAAGCTTTCGGAGCTCTAAGCCCCTTCTTCAGGTGAGAAGGCCATCTGGCCCCTTCCTCACCTGAAGAAGGGGCTTAGAGCTCCGAAAGCTTGTGTGGCTTTTGCTACCAAATAAACCTGTTGGACTTTAACCTGGTGTTGTTAAACTTCTTACTGTGTTTACCCCAGTCCAACGCCGGCATCTCCACATCATGGCTAAATAATTAAACAGCCCCCACAATCCATTCATTTTGTCTTGTCGTTGACTGAATCGTAGCAATGTGACTGACCCCAGACGTGTAGTTATTGGAATTTATACAAATTATTTCGTGCAATTTGGGCTAGGTCGTTGCCTGTTCCTAGTTGCCCCTTGTGAAGGTGGTGGTGAGTTGCCTTCTTGAGTCGCTGCAGTCCCTGTGGTGAAGGTACACCCACGGTGCTGTTAGGGAGGGTGTTCCAGGATTTTGAACCCAGCCACAGCGAAGGAGCGGCCCATATATTTCCAAGTCAGATTGAGGGGAGGTTTTGGAGGGGAACTTGTTGAATCCCGGCTCGGGTCGCTGTCTGTGTGGAGTTTGCACATTCTCCCCGTGTCTGCGTGGGTTTCCTCCGGGTGCTCCGGTTTCCTCCCACAGTCCAAAGATGTGCGGGCTAGGTTGATTAGCCATTCTAAATTGCCCCTTAGTGTCCCGGGATGCATAGGTTAGAGGGGTTAGTGGGTAAATATGTAGGGATATGTGGATAGGGCCTGGGTGGGATTGTGGTTGGTACAGACTCGATGGGCCGAATGGCCTCTTTCTGCACTGTAGGATTCTATGATTCTATGATTATGATGTTCTCATGCATCTGCTGCCCCTCTAGGTGGTAGAGGTGGTGGGTTTGGAAGGTGTTGTCAAAGGAGCCTTGCTGCAATGCATCTTGTAGATGGTACACACGGCTGCCACTGTGTGTCGGTGGTGGAGGGAGTGGGTGTTTGTGGGTGAGGTGACAGTCAAGCGGGGCTGCTTTGTCCTGAATGGTGCTTCTTGAGTGTTGTTGGGAGCTGCACCCATCCAGGCAAGTGGGGAGTCTTCCATCACACTCCTGACTTAGAGTCATAGATGTTTACAGCATGGAAACAGGCCCTTCGGCCCAAATTGTCAATGCCGCCCACTTTTTACCACTAAGCTAGTCCCAACTGCCCGCATTTGGCCCATATCCATCTTACTTGCACTTTGTAGATGATGGACAGGCTTTGGGGAGTCAGGAGGTAAGTTTTAAGGCAAGGATAGATAAATTTTTGAACAGTGAAGGAATTAAGGGTTATGGTGAGCGGGCGGGTAAGTGGAGCTGAGTCCACGAAAAAATCAACCATGATCTTATTGAATGGCGGGGCAGGCTCGAGGGGCCAGATGGCCTACTCCTGCTCCTAGTTCTTATGTTCTTACTCATTGCAGAATTGCATCCTCACTGCTCGTGAGCTGGTCGAGTTTAGTTTCTGGCCAATCCCCCCGGATGTTGATGGGAGGGGATTTAGTGATGATAATGTTGTTGAATGTCAAGGGGTGATGGTTAGGTTCTCTCAAGTTGGAGACGGTCATCGCCAGGTCCTTGTGTGGCCGGACTGTCACTTGCCCAGTTAGCAGCCCAAACAATTGTGTGGCACAGTCTGGGGGTGGACGAGAGGGCAGCACCGGGCAAGAACTGTTGACACTGCTGGCATGAAGACCCCGCAGAAATGGAGCCAGAACCACCCTGGACATCTGGGGCATCACTAGCACCCGACTGGCAGCAGGCCCTGGCAAGGGAGTGGGTGAGGGGCTGGTCTGAGAGGCCGGGGGTGGGGGGGGGGGGGGGTAAAGAGTCAAGTATAGCCGCGGGGGAGTAATGGTGCCTTCCACAGGCCTAGGGGTACCCACAATAGAGGTTCTCCGCCCTCACCAACCATTGAAGTTGAGACCAACCTACACAGCTAAAGCTACTGGGCTTCCCACATGGTAGGTGGCCTTCCCCAGCCATAGGGGGTGGGGGCAGGATGAGAGACCTTCAAGTGGCCTTCAATTGACCATCTAAGGGTCGCAGTAGGCCCGAGGGGCGGATGGGCTGTTTAATGCTTCCCTTGACCCCTGTCGAATTTCAGCCAGGTTATGGGGGGAGGGGCAGATTCGAACCTGGGTTCGATTCCGGCCTCGGGTCACTGTCTGTGTGGAGTTTGCACGTTCTCCCCGTGTCTGCGTGGGTTTCCTCCGGGTGCTCCGGTTTCCTCCCACAGTCCAAAGGTGTGCGGGTTAGGTTGGTTGGCCATGGTAAATTGCCCTTTAGTGTCAGGGGGTTAGTAGGATTATAGGGATAGGGTCTGGGTGGGATTGTGGTTGGTACAGACTTGATGGGCTGAATTACCTCCTTCTGCACTGTAGGGATTCTATGATAATAATATCACTGGGCATTACCTCCCCTGTTGGATTGGTAATACAGAGGTATACAGATTGGTATATTAGCTGAGTTTCGAGATTAATGGTCTAGTGATGATACCACTATGTCATTGCATCCCTTGCTGAATTGGTATATAGAGTGCCAACATGGGTTTGATGGGGCAGAATGGCCTCCTGAACTGATCTGACTCTGTATAATTCCTTGAACGGGCTAGTTAAATGCCTACGCCCCGCAGTTAAGCTGGGTACACTTGAGCAAGGTTCACTTTTGGCCAGTGAACCACTCGCATTTATCCAACCCCTTTTGCATTTGACTCCGAAGAGTGGTTGTAAAATCCAACTTTTGTTGTTTTCCTTCTCAAAAAAAAAAGGACTTCGAATCTCGTTGGTCACCTCCGGAACATTGGGTTAACAAAAACAGTTTTGTTTTGTTCAGGTGCCTTGAGATAACATGACTTAAGGGAAAATAGGGTGCAAACTGCCAGTTGTTTGTCACATGGTTTGTGAACAGTGATGTTAGGAGTACATCTTATCTTTCCAAACATGTGTCTCGAGAGATGGGGCCAAGAGTAAGGCATTTGAGCAGAGTGCTGTAGTTTATTAGTTCAACGCACATGGCTGGGGAAGATTAGCTCTCCGTCCCAACTTCTTTCAAGAAAACACGTAAACCAGCCATTAACATAAACAACAACATGCTGGAAAATCTCGGCCGGGCTGACGGCATCTGTGGAGAGAGAATAGAGCCCGCGTTTTGAATCTGGATGACTGTCCGTCAGAGCCCCCTTCCCCAGACACGAAACGTTGGACGGGGCTTTTACGGCCCAAAGCCGTAAAATCCCGCCTGAGGTCAACGGACCTTTCCGTGGTCCGTCCCTCGCCCGCTCCGATTCCCGTGGGGGGCGGGGCAGTGAAATTCCGGCCATCGTCTCCGTTCTTTCCCCACAGATGTCACCAGACCTGCTGAGATTTTCCAGCATTTTTTGTTTTTGATTCAGATTCCAGCATCCCCAGTTTTTGCATGATTGTAGAATCCCGACAGCGCAGAAGGAGGCCATTCGGCCCATCGAGTATGCACCAATCACAATCCCACCCAGACCCTATTCCCATAACCCCACACGTTTACCCTGCTAACCCCCCTGACACTAGGGTCAATTTAGCATGGCCAATCGACCCAACCCGTACATCTTTGGACATTAAAATAAACAGGTTCCCTCTCCTGAACCTTCCGGGCCTCAAGGGTATTTCGGATGGGACGTTAAACTGTCTTGAATGCTTTTGAATCGAAGGGGAGATATTTGGAGGCAATCCAGAGAAGGTTCACTCGGTCGATCCCGGGTATGGAAGGATTTTCTTACGAGGAGAGGTTGAGTAGGTTTGGCCTGGACTCATTGGAGTTTAGAAGAATGAGAGGCGACTTTACTGAGACACATCGGATTCTCAGCAGGCTTGGACAGGGTCTACCTGCTGAGAGGTTATTTCCCCTTGTGGAAGAGTCTGGGACCAAAGGGTAAAATCTCAGAGTAAGGGGGTCACCCTCATTCCTCTGAGAGGAATTTCTTCTCTCCGAGGGTAGTGAATCTAAGTTTAAGTGATTTACTTATTATTCTGGAGTGGCATGGCGGCTCAGTTGGAGGTCTTCTACCTTCGGGGCAGCACCCGCCTGGAATAAATGGTTAGTAACCTGGAGGCTATGACACCATGAGGGTGCTCCCCCAGCGACGCTTAAAGCTCATTGGTGGAAAACAAAGGAGCCAGGCCACCTTTGTGGGCAGAGTGTCCGGGGGAGGGGAAGGTGTGTCTTCCTATTTTGTTATTCATTTGTGGGACATGGGCGTCGCTGGCTGGGCCAGCATTTATTGCCCATTCCTAGTTGCCTGAGGGCAGTTGAGAGTCAACCACATTGCTGTGGCTCTGGGGTCACATGTAGGCCAGACCGGGTAAGGATGGCAGATTTCCTTCCCTAAAGAAACCAGATATGTTTTTCCGACAATGGTTTCATAGTCATCAGTAGATTCTCAATTCCAGATATTTTGATTTATCGAATTCAAATTCCACCATCTGCCGTGGTGGGATTCGAATCCGGGTTCCCAGAACATTAGTCTCACGATTATACCACTAGACCAGTGCCCCCCAGCCCCCAGACATTATTCGGCCAACACATCCATCCCATTTGTAGGCGGCACGGTGGCACAGTGGTTAGCACGGCTGCCTCGCAGCGCCAGGGACCCGGGTTCAATTCCCGGCTTGGGTCACTGTCTGTGTGGAGTTTGCACATTCTCCCCGTGTCTGTGTGGGTTTCCCCCGGGTGCTCCGGTTTCCTCCCACAGTCCAAAGATGTGCAGGTTAGGTGGATTGGCCGTGTTAAAATCTCCCTCAGTGTCCCTGAACAGGCGCCGGAGTGTGGCGACTAGGGGATTTTCGCAGTGACTTCATTGCAGTGTTAATGTAAGCCTACTTGTGAGGCTAATAAATAAGTGTGTGCATGTGCGCATGTGTTTACATGTGCATGCATGCGTGCGTGCATGTGCATGTATGTGTGAGTGTACATACATGTGTGTGTGCGAGTGTGCATGTGGAGGTGTCCATCATACATTCCTCAACTCACTTCACATAAAGCACCAATAGATCACAACGGAACATTATTTTCTTTGTTAAAAAAATCTACAAAAAGATACAAAGGCTCGCCCATTCCTCTTTAGAATCAAAAAGTCAGGAATGTGACTGATATAACTTGGGGTAACTTGACCCCCTGCCCAAGGGCTTTGAACATAGCCCAGTCCATCACGCAAACCAGCCTCCCATCCACTGACTGTCTACACTTCACGCTGCCTCGGGAAAAGCAGCCAGCATAATCAAAGACCCCACGCACCCCAGACATTCTCTCTTCCACCTTCTTCCGTTGGGAAAAAGATACAAAAGTCTGAGATCACGTACCAGCCGACTCGAGAACAGCTTCTTCCCTGCTGCTGTCAGAGTTTTCATAGAATCTCTACAGTGCGGAAGGAGACCATTCAGCCTATCAAGCTTCAACCCCACCCAGACCTTATCCCCGTAACCCCATGCCTTTCTCACCTCAAGATTTGATTTAGAATCACTCAATCCCTACAGTGCAGAAAGAGGCCATTCAGCCCATGAAGTCTGCACTGGAGGGACTCTCCAAAAGAGCATCCCACCCAATCCCTTCCCTCTGCCCTATTCCCATAACCCTGTGCATTTACCATGGCTAATCCACCTAACCTGCATATCTTTGGACACTAAGAGGCAATTTGGCATGGCCCATCCACCTAATCTACATATCTTGGGACACTAAGGGGCAATTTAGCATGGCCAATCCATCTAACTTGCACATCTTTGGACACTAAGGGACAATTTAGCATGGCCAATCCACCTAACCTACACATCTTTGGACACTAAGGGACAATTTAGCATGGCCAATCCACCTAACCTATACATCTTTGGACACTAAGGGACAATTTAGCATGGCCAATCCACCTAACCTATACATCTTGGGACACTAAGGGACAATTTAGCATGGCCAATCCACCTAACCTATACATCTTGGGACACTAAGGGACAATTTAGCATGGCCAATCCACCTAACCTATACATCTTTGGACACTACGGGGCAATTTAGCATGGCCAATCGAACCTAACCTGCACATCTTTGGACACTAAGGGACAATTTAGCATGGCCAATCCACCTAACCTGCACATCTTTGGACACTAAGGGACAATTTAGCATGGCCAATCCACCTAACCTGCACATCTTTGGACACTAAGGGACAATTTAGCATGGCCTGTTCGGTGTGACTGATACAATCTCTGTTTCGATCTAGTGCTCCAGGTCGCCGGAGTGGGATCAAAACCACTGAACTGCTTCACTCAAACGCTGGAAGACTTCCTTTGCTTCTGGGATAAAAGGGATGGCGGCGGCAACACCAGTGAATACCGGTTGTTCTACCAGTACATGCAGTATGTCAATAACTAACCTCTTCCTGATTTCAAGGGATGTGGGTGGGCAGGGCTAAGTATTTGTTCCCCATCCCTAATCGCCCTTCTCGGCAGAGCATCTGGAGTCTAGGCCTGACCAAGTAAGGACAGCAGATTTCCCTTCTCTGAAGGGAGACATTTGTGAACCAGATGGGCTTTTGCGACGCTGATTTTATTAATCCATGGGATGAGGGCATCGCTGGCAAGGCCAACATTTGTCACCCATTCATGTTTGCCCTTGAACTGAGTCACTCACTTGGCCATTTCAGAAGGGCAGTTAAGAGTCAGCCACATTGCTGTTGGTCTGGAGTCACGTGTAGACCAGACCGGGTAAGGACGGCGGATTTCCTTCCCCAAAGGACATTGGTGAACCAGATGGGTTTTTGCAACTATTGACTATGGTCATCATTAGCCTTTTAATTCCAATACAGCGCCAGGGATTCGGGTTTGATTCCCACCTTGGGTAGCTGTCCGTGTGGAGTTTGCACGTTCTCCCCGTGGGTTTCCTTTGGGTGCTCTGGTCCCACAGTCCAAAGATGTGCAGGTTAGCTGGATTGGCCATGCTAAATTGCCCCTTAGAACCATAGAATCCCTCCAGTGCTGAAGGAGGCCATTCAGACCATCGAGTCTGCACCGACCACAATCCCACCCAGGCCCTATCCCCGTAACCCCACATATTTACCCCACTAATCCCCTGACGCTAGTTTAGCACAGCCAATCAACCTAACCCGCACATCTTTGGATCGTGGCAGGAAACCGGAGCACCCGGAGGAAACCCATGCAGACACAGGGAGAATATGCAAACTCCACACAGACAGTGACCCGAGGCCCGAATTGATCCCGGGTCCCTGGTGCCGTGAGGCAGCAGTGCTAACCACTGTGCCACTGTGCCACCCAGCGTGATGCAAATCAACAGAAGGCATGACGGTTGATTTTAATCCTACCTCACATTAGAAATCCAAAGAATAGGCATGCGAACAGCGACCAGGTGACTTACGCACCAATGTCCATGAGTTGAGAGATGTTCACTCCCCGGTGTCCTGTCTCCAACTGCAATATCGCCAGCTAAAACTAAGAAAGCTTTGCTACTTTACAAGGGCCTCTAGTCGCTAAGCAACCACTGTTCCCAATATTTATTCTTCACAGCATAACCCTCTCTAAGCACAATAGAATTGCAGTTGGAATTGAAACCAACCCCCACACAAAAAAACACCTTTGTCCAGCATGAATCTAACAATGGGTTTTACTCTTCTGGGTAGAGAAATGTTAAATTAAACACATTTAAAACTATTTCTACTGTTTACCAATACAAATATAAATCCCATAAAACTATCTTTGTTTTCCTGACGCCTTCTGAAATGTTCCTTAATCCTACAGGGATGATGGAGAGAAGAAAGAATGCCTTCTATCCACGGAAAGGATTGGCAGCAATATGAGTCGATACATCTGCACATTTCCAATGATAGATGTTTTTTTATTTGCCCCACTGGAAATCGAGGTGTCATTAAACTCTGTGATAGTGGTCAGACGGAACATCTACATCAACAGTGTAGGTGAGTACACCCTAGGAGTTTGCTAAGGTAACGGCAATGGTTCAGTGGGTAGCACTCTCAGCCTGATTGTTGATTCAAGTCCCACTCGAAAGATATAATCTCAGCTGACACCCCAGCGCAGTACTACCAGAAGGTACCACACTACCAGAAGGACGTGGAGGCTTTGGAGAGAGTACAGAGAAGGTTTACCAGGATGTTGCCTAGTATGGAGGGTCTTAGCTATGAGGAGAGATTAGGTAAACTGGAGTTGTTCTCCCTGGAAAGACGGAGGATGAGGGGGTGACCTAATAGAGGTGTATAAAATTATGAAGGGCATAGATAGAGTGAACGGTGGGAAGCTTTTTCCCAGGTCGGAGGTGACGAACACAAGGGGTCATGGGTTCAAGGTGAGGGGGGCAAGGTTCAACACAGATGTCAGGGGGACATATTTTACACAGAGGGTGGTGGGGGCCTGGAATGCACTGCCAAGCAAGGTGATTGAGGCGGACATGCTGGGATCGTTTAAGACTTGTCTAGATAGCCACATGAACAGACTGCGAATAGAGGGATACAAAAGAATGGTCTAGTGGGCATATGAGTGGCGCAGGCTTGGAGGGTCAAAGGGCCTGTTCCTGTGCTGTATTGTTCTTAGTGCGGCACACCCTCGGTACAATCAGAACTTGCGTCTCTCGGATGAGACGCGGAGATAAAAGATTCCATGGAACAAATCAAAGGAGACCAGGAGAATTGCATCTGGAGTCCTGACCAAATCCCTCCGGTTCACCAAAAACAAATGACCCGCTCATTATCACTTTTCTCTTTGTGGGACCTCGCTGTGTTTCCTACATTACAATGGAGCGGCATGGTGGCACAGTGGGACGGCACAGTGGGTTAGCACTGCTGCCTAACAGCGTCAGGGACCCAGATTCGATTCCCGGCTTGGGTCACTGTCTGTGCCGGATCTGCACGTTCTCCTCCCGTGTCTGCGTGGGTTTCCTTTGGGTGCTCCGGTTTCCTCCCACAGTCCAAAGAAGGTCAGGTGGATTGACCATGCTAAATTGCCCCTTAGTGTCCAAAGATGGGTAGGTTAGATAGATTGGCCATGGGAAATGTGGAGGTTACGGGTGGAAACAGGGCCTGGGTAAGAGACTCTGCCAGATGGGACTCACCCAGGCCCTTTCCCCCGCTCTATCCCCTAATCCCGTACATTTATCATGGCTAATCCATCAAACCTACACACCTTTGGACACTAAGGGACAATTTAGCATGGCTAATCCACCGAACCTGCACATTTTTGGAGACTAAGGGGAAATTTAGCATGGTCAATCTGCCTAACCAGCACATTTTCTTAGAAATCTTAGAAACCCTACAGCACAGAAAGAGGCCATTCGGCCCATTGAGTCTGCACCGCCCACAATCCCACCCAGAGCCTACCCCCATATCCTACCCACTAATCCCTCTAACCTACGCATCCCAAGACACTAAAGGCAATTTTAGCATGGCCAATCAACCTAACCCGCACATCTTTGGACTGTGGGAGGAAACCGGAGCACCCGGAGGAAACCCACGCAGACACGAGGAGAATGTGCAAACTCCACACAGACAGTGACCCGAGCCGGGAATCGAACCCAGGTCCCTGGAGCTGTGAAGCAGCAGTGCTACCCATTGTGCTACCGTGCCGTCTTTTGGACTGTGGGAGGAAACCGGAGCACCTGGAAGAAACCCACGCAGGCACGGGGAGAACGTGCAGACTCCACACAGTCATCCACCCGAGGGTGGAATTGAACCTGGGTCCCTGGCGCTGTGAGGCAGCGGTGCTAACCACTGTGCCACCCTTACTTGAGAAACATCCGCTCTTCTGCAAACGGGTGCCTTGGGATATGTAAGATCTCCTTTAACCACTGTGCCGCCATGATCTCATTGGTTAATGGGTGGGCGGAACATGCTTCGAGGGCTGAATGGCGTCCTCCTGTGCCCACGTTCGTAGCACAGGGCAGAATTAAGAGCTCTCACCTTTCACTTCCCTTTTCTTTTCTCAGTTATTTTAGATCCGCCATCTAACATCACCGTGCAGCGGACTGAGAAACCCGACCAGCTTCACATCAAGTGGTCAGCACCACAGCTGAAGTACCTGGAAAACACTTTGATGTACGAAGTCAAATTTTCTTCAGTCGGTTCCAGTGTACAAAAGGTAAACTGAATCCACCTTTCAGTGCATGGGTAGATAGAGCCTCATGAGTCCCAATCGATCCCAAGATGTCACTACTGATGAAGCTTGTACAAAACACTATTTCAGCGGCACTGCGGCCTCACAGCTCCAGGGGCCCGGGTTCGATTCCCGGCTCGGGTCACTGTCTGAGCGCAGTCTGCACGTTCTCCCCGTGTCTGCGTGGGTTTCCTCCGGGTGCTCCGGTTTCTTCCCACACTCCAAAGATGTGTGGGTTAGGTGCATTGGCCGTGCTAAATTGCCCCTCACAGAGGTCTATAAAATAATGAGGGGCACAGATCAGCTAGATAGTCAATATCTTTTCCCAAAGGTAGGGGAGTCCAAAACTAGAGGGCATAGGTTTAAGGTGAGAGGGGAGAGATAGAAAAAGGTCCAGAGGGACAATTTTTTCACACAGAGGGTGGTCAGTGTCTGGAACGAGCTGTCAGAGGCAGTAGTAGAGGCGGGTACAATTTTGTCTTTTAAAAAGCATTTAGACAGTTACATGGGTACGATGGGTATAGAGGGATATGGGCCAAACGCGGGCAATTGGGATTAGCTTAGGAGTTTTTTTTAAAAAGGGCGGCATGGACAAGTTGGGCCGAAGGGCCTGTTTCCATGCTGTAAACCTCTATGACTCTCGTGTCCCGGGATGTGTAGGTTAGAGGGATTAGTGGGGTAAATATGTGGGGTTACGGGGATAGGGCCTGGGTGGGATTGTTGTCAGTGCAGACTCGATGGGCCGAATGGCCTCCTTCTGCACTGTAGAGATTCTATGATTCTATGAGTATGGGCAAGGAAGATGCAATCAAGGCTTTCGAAAGGGAAATAATCTGCGATAGTAGAAACTTGCGGGGTTATGGGGAAAAGGTGTAGGTTTACGGGGATAGGGCCTGGGTGCGATTGTTGTCAGTGCAGACCCGATGGGCCGAATAGCCTTTTTGTGCACTGTAAGGATTCTATGATGACCTTCTATCTATCTGTGCAGGTGGAGACCATCAAAAAGACAGAATTCCTCATCCTGGGGCTTAAATCGCAGACCGAGTACCTCATCAGTATTCGTGCCAAGCCTGACGGAATCGCCATTGATGGTTACTGGACTGTGTGGTCCCAGCCTGTGTCCGCCATTACAGAGTCAGGTACTCGAATTCTCTCTGCCTTTTCCGCGCAGGCATTCTCCACCTTCTGCGGGGCGAGAGTTAAAGTTAAAAGTCTATTTATTCGTCACCAAGTAAGGCTTACATTAACACACTGCAGTGAAGTTACTGTGAAATTCCTTTAGTCGCCCACACTCCGGCGCCTGTTCGGGTCAATGCACCCTAACCAACCCGCCTTTCAGACCGTGGGAGGAAACCAGAGCACCCGGAGGAAACCCACGCAGACACGGGGAGAATGTGCAAAACTCTACACACAGACAGTGACCCAACCCGGGAATCAAACCCGAGTCCCTGGCGCTGTAAGACAGCAGTGCTAACCCACTGTGCCAGCGTGCCACCCCGATTTATGGAGTGGGATTTCTCCAGTCCAAGGTGCATCATCTCACACCGTGACACAGTAAGTTCCACTGGGAAGACTCACGTTAGAAACGGGTGACACAAACCCACTAAATTCCTGCTCCAGAAATCAAGCCCACCTTCCCCTGTGGTATCAAATGGAATTATATCGAGCTTTATAGCATTGCAACAGGCCATTCAGCCCAACAGGTCTATGCCAGCATTGTGGTCCCTACATATTTCCTGTCAGGGTTGGGTATTTACACCTTGGTTCTTCTGTCTCAGTTGAATTTGAATTATTCTTCCAAATATACCTTTTCTTCCCCCGATTTCTTTCCGATCTACCCATTTTGCCAACTCCATTCCAGTCTGTCACTAACGTCAACTCTGAGCCAGTTGGTGACGTGCAAAACTAGACACCAATTTTCTTGATTTTTGGGTTTATTCATGGAATGCAGCAATCCCAGCGGTCTCTCTTTGTAAGTACTCCAAATACTTAATTAAACAATGCCCTTTAGTCAGTGTATCTGAACAATAAGTGAACCTACCATGAGCAAAGCCCTTGAATACTGAGGTGTAGAGGCTCTTTGCGTTTCTGATGTCAGGAGGGTAGAGAGAAGTTCATGGTGGGAGATACAGGAAGGATGTCAGAGGTAGGTTCTTTACGCAGAGAGTGGTTGGGGTGTGGAATGGACTGCCTGCAGTGATAGTGGATTCAGACACTTTAGGAACATTTAAGCGGTTATTGGATAGGCACATGGAGCACACCAGGATGATAGGGGGTGGGATAGCTTGATCATGGTTTCAGATAAAGCTCGGCACAACATCGTGGGCCGAAGGGCCTGTTCTGTGCTGTACTGTTCTATGTTCTATAGAAGGATAGATAGAGAGAGAGAGAGATGAGGGGGGAGAGAGAGAGATGGGGGGATAGAGAGCGAGAGAGTGGAGGAGAGAGAGAGTGTGGAGGAAAAAGAGAGGAAGCACAGGAGAGACAGAATGGGGGGGGGGGGGGGAGGGAGAGAGAGAGTGGAGGAGAGGCAGGGAGAGAGTGAGAGAGAAGAGGTTAGAAAAAGCGAGAGATGAGAAGCGAGAGAGAGAGAGATGGTGGGGGAGGGGTGTGGGGAGGGAGAGGGAGAGAGATAGCGAGAGAGTGTGTGGTGGAGAAAGAGAGAGCGGAGGAGGGGCAAAGTGGCAGGGAGAGTGAGAGAGGGGAGGATAGATAGAGAGAGACGAGGAGAGGGAGAGAGATGGTGGGAGGTGCGGAGAAAGAGGGAGAGAGAGGGAGAGAGAGGTAGAGAGAGAGGGAGAGAGAGAGTGCGTGTGTGTGGTGGAGAAATGGAGAGCGCAGAGGAGAGGCAGAGTGGCAGGGAGAGAGAGTGGGAGAGAGGAGGATAGATCGAGAGAGAGAGAGAGATGAGGGGGGGAGAGAGAGAGAGAGGGGGAGAGAGAGAGAAATGAGGGGAGAGAGAGAGAGAGTGGAAGAGAGAGAGAAAGTGGAAGATAGAGAGAGTGGAGGAGAGAGAGAGACAGTGTGGAGAGAGAGGAGAATAGAACGAGAGAGTGATGAGGAGAGAGAGAGATGATGGGAGAGTGAGAGAGATAACAGAGGAGAGAACGTAGAGGAGAGAGAGTGTGTGGAAGATAGAGGGAATAGTGATGGTGGCTTCATGCAAACCATATAATTATCATGAGAATTACAAACAGTGCTGACAGTGAGGGGAAGTTTCCTCCTGTGACAATGTCCAAGTGGGCAGCATTACCCTTTGAAATCAGTCTGTACATGGGTGTTGCAAAAAACATATTCCTTGAGTGGGTCTCCCTGCGGGGGTGGAGCGGGGGTAGGGGGGGTCATGTTAAAGAAAATTGGCTGTCTGCGCAGTCTAGAGAAACGCTTGCAGAATCTGTGCTGACTTCAGATACTTTCCTGTTCCCCAGACCTGGATCCGTTGATCCTCATTCTGTCGCTGATCCTGGTCATGATCGTGCTGTTGCTGTTCCTGACCATCTTTGTCACCCACCGCAGGTACCCTATCTTTCCGTCGACATGGGTGAATGTGACTCCTCCACCAACATTGCTGTGTGTCGCAACTCTGGCACAAGCCAAAAGAAAGAATGAAGCGCCCGCTGGATGGGCTCAGTGGGTGGAGGCCGCCTTAGCTTCAGAAGTTTGCAGGCCTAGGAAGACATAAATCCCAGTGTTGGTGCTGCACTGTCGGAGACGCTGACTTTCACATGAAATGTTAAATCAACGGGATTTTCCATTCCTTCCCCCGGCAGCAGAGGCGGCTCATTGGCCGCCAGTGGGATTTTCCAGTCCCACCGGTGTTTTATACGGTTAGCCCGTCGCCGGGTGCTGCCTCAAATATAACGCAGATCAGCGCGGTGCGCCGTCAGTTTGCCGGCAACACAGGTCCGAGGTGCCGTCTTCCCAACTCCGTTCCCAAAGGTCAGAGCTGCCCGCAGCACAGAACCAATTGGCAGACTCGGCCGGCTGGGTTGGCACATTGCTGTCCAGGTGGGAGTCAAGGCCGAGTTGCGTGCCGGCAACGAGGGGGAGCGCAGAAAGTGCAACGTGGGGGCCAATCCGCACCCCATTCGAAAGCGTTCAATGCAAATGGTAAGAATTCCATTGGGGACACTGACACGCTTCATAGAGTAGAATCCCGACAGTGCAGAAGGAGGCCATTCGGTCCATCGAGTCTGCACCGACCACAATCTCACCCAGGCCCTATCCCCACGTATTTATCCTGCTAGTCCCACTGACACTAAGAGGCAATTTAGCATGGCCAATCAACCTAACCAGTCTCTCGGACTGTGGGAGGAAACCCACGCAAACACGGGGAGAACGTGCCAACTCCACACAGACAGTGACCCAAGCCGGGAATCGAACCCGGGTCCCTGTCGCTGGGAGGCAGCAGTGCTAACCACTGCGCCACCATGCCGCCCTTTGATGAGCGCAAAGAAATGCAGTCAAATCCTCTGACAGGAACATATTTATCCCGCTCCAACACCAACTGGAACTTTTATTCATTTTCAGAACGATAAAGGAAAAGATATGGCCTCTGGTACCCTCTCCTGAGAATATGTTTGATGGGTTGTTTACCGTGTACAGAGGAAACTTTCAGGTAAAACTTTATGGAGCACATTCTGGACTCTTCAATTCTTATTGACTTTCTGTTCCAACCCTCGAGGGTTTTAGAAGGCTTCTCTTGTGAAGAATCGAGAGGAACCTTGGGAGTAATTTGTTGGATGAGGGAGGTGGGCAGGGGAGCGGGAAAGTAGGTGCCTTTTTGCGGTGCCTTCGTTCCTCGCCCGCGTCCATCCGCCGGTAACCAAGGGTAACGATCTCGCTTGTCCTTTGCAGGAATGGTTGGGCCGAAGCAGTGGGCAAATTTGGTGGGGCCTGCAGTTCTTCAGCAGCGACGAGCAGGCCACCGCGCTGGAGATCTTGTCCGAGGTAAAGACCTTCCCGCCGGACTTGGCCAAAGTCAAACGCCAGGAAGTCTTCCTGGACGAGCAAGACTTCCTGTTCTCCGGATCGGAGCCGTTTAAGCTGCGGCGGGAGGACCTGATGGATGAGGGCAAGTGGCCGGCTAGAGGGACAGGAACGCCGGATAACACAGAGGCCTATGTGGTCTTGAATCAGAATTTCTTGCCGGGCGTCTCCTCGCTACATCAGGCCCGCAGGTTCACTCTGAGCAGCAACGATGTCTCGGATGAAGAGATGCCTTTGCAGTTGCTGTTCGAGAGCTCGAGACTGAGCTCTCGGGAGGAAAGTTCTTCTACCGCAGAGGAGGAATACTCGCGCGGTGACTCAATGTCGCGGCAGTCGTCCCTGTCCAGCGGGATAGAGCAAGGAAGTCCGGTGACGCCAACACGCTTTGACCATGCCAGGGACAACCCTGGTGGACAGTTGCTCTATCTGAATCCATTGAGGTTTAAGCTGGAGAGAGACAGAACTTACCCTTCCCTTCAGATCTCGGACTCTGGCGTTTCGGCCGATTTCAGCATGGTGGACTTTCTGTCCCGTAGGAACACGGCGGACCTGGGAATTTACACAAACCTTTACAGGAGGGAAGATCTCCCAGAGTGCGTACGCGCCTCGAATTCAGAACCATTGACCAACCCGCTTCCTTTCAAACCTTTCGTAAGCAAAAGAGGGGTGGCCTGCAGCTAACGTCGCCTCGGTAGAGACTGGAGGGAATGTATTCCATCGGCTGCTGCAATAGTGAAGCAAGCTAACTCACCGACATGCCGGGGTTCAACACCCTTGACATGCCAATCTGAAGAGGAGTAAGGGGCAGGAGCTGGATCAGAACCAAAGTCCAAACCCAAACGAAAACTGAGTTGATTCAGCTCCAGAAGGTCGGTGCAGCAAATTTAGAGACGGGGTACTGATTGAGAAGGGCCAATTCCTTCTTAGAAAGAGTCTTATTCCAGGAAGAATTTGAAGATGATCGAGACTCGGGCTTGTGTCCACACAAGCAGGGGAAGAGGAGAGGTGACCGGATCAGCAGATTGGGACCATTCAGTTTGGAGAAGACACTTACAGAACCTCAAGCCAAACACTTATCTCTTGTACGTCAATTGCTTGTTGTAACTCCAAATTACAGTGCACAAGTGTTTTAGAAGACTTCTCTTGTGAAGAATCGAGAGGAACCTTGGGATGACGTTAAGATGCGAATGCCGACCTGATTTTTTTTGGTGGCGCGTGTGAATGTGAAGGCCCAAGCCAGATGGTCAAGACGGACTAATGACTAAGATTAAGACTAAGACTAGGAAACAGAAATTCGCCTTGAGGAGAGGCGCAACGTTTGCCATCGAGACGTGCAAGGGCCCCAACCCCGTTATGCCGCAGTGAGGTGAGCTCGGGAAGAGTCACGTGGCCGGAATTCTCCGATCTCGCACACCAGTGAGAACGGGGAATTTGACGCTCAGCCACAAACGCCACTCACTGCAGCGGGACTGGAGAATCCCAGCCGTGGGCCAGGGCAGAGAATTCCGGCCGTAATTTCTCCGCTTGTAAACAGAATAAGCAGTTAAGTCTTACTTATTAATCATGCAAGACAGTCAATGCCCCCCCCCCCACTTACCCTCATCATCACCGATGCTTTATTGGGGTTCAACTTGTACCTTAAACCACTCGAACACCCCCGTCCCCAAATTTCATTACAGACTGTACAGCATTAGCTAGACTGAGATGAAGTGATGGTAAGAAGTGCATAACTAGCCTCAGGCTGACCCCCTGGCTCTGGTTCAGTGCCTTCGAGTTGAAAGGTCACTGGGTCAAGTCCGAACACAAAGACCTGAGCATAGAAGTCAAGGCTGACATTCCAGAGTCAAACCAAACAACAGCATCAGGCACCCGGGTTCGATTCCGGCCTGGGGGTGACTGTCTGTGTGGCGTTTGCACGTCCTCCCTGTGTCTGTGTGGGTTTCCTCCCAAGGTGTGCAGGTTAGGTGGATTGGCCATGCTAAATTGCCCCCTTAGTGTCCAAAGATGTGTAGGTTAGGTGGATTGGCCATGCTAAATTGCCCCCTTAGTGTCCAAAGATGTGTAGGTTAGGTGGATTGGCCATGCTAAATTGCCCCCTTAGTGTCCAAAGATATGTAGGTTAGGTGGATTGGCCATGCTAAATTGCCCCTTAATGTCCAAAGATGTCCACCAATATTTATCATTCAATTAATTTCACTGAGAGAGAGAGAGAAAATCTGGCCATGATCATATTGCTGTTTGTGGGAGCTTGCTGTGCACAAATTGACTGACATTACAAAAGTGACTTCATGTCAAAAAAGTTCCTAATTGGCTGTAAATCACTCTGGGGACAACCTGAGGGTGTGAATAGTGCGAGGTAATTTGCAAGTCTTTCTTTCAGTGATCCTGGGCTAAAGAGAGGGAAATTGGTTTAGCCCTCCAGATTTGAGTGGCTAATCATAGCATCCCTACAGTGCAGAAGGAGGTCATTCAGCCCATTGAGCCTGCACTGACAACAGTCCCACTCAGGTCCTATCCCCGTAACCCCATGTATTTACCCTGCTACTCCCCCTGACACTAAGGGACAATTTAGCATGGCCAATCCGCCTAACCCACACATCTTTGGACAGTAAGGACAATTTAGCATGGCCAATCCACCTAACCTGCACACCTTTGGACACTAAGGGCAATTTAGCATGGCCAATCCACCTAACCCAGACATCCTTGGACTGTTGGAGGAAACCGGAGCACCCGGAGGAAACCCACTCCGACACGGAGAGAACATGCAAACTCCGCACAGACAGTGACTCAAGGCCGGAATTGAACCTGGGTCCCTGGCGCTTGAGGCAGCAGTTCTAACCACTGCACCACCATGCAGCCCGACACCCTAACGCTGTGGTGCCAAGGCTCACACTCAAAGGTGACGATCGCTGGCTTCAAATGGCCGGTTAGGGCCCTAAAGAAAAATGAGTAAGGAGCAATTGGATGAGGCACTGGATGTTTGCAAAGAGTCAATGCCTTCAAGAGAGGAAGGGGGGGGAACTAAAGGTTAGCAAGGAACGGAACCTCCTCTGAGTGGTATGAGGACCATTGAACTTTTGGATAAGCACACAGCTTATCAGTTTTAAAAGTGCTACCGCATTGATGACTAAACAATATCAGGACTGGAGTCTGTGTTGGTGGATAGAGAAAGGGAGAATGAATGGTGCATTCTTCTGTAACAACACACCCACACCTAGGCTAGTTACAAAGAATTTTTGCGGGAGCCTCTGTGGGGTAGACCGCATACTTTGTCCAGTATGTTACTATTTTTCTGTTGGACGCCCATTACACTTGAGTTGTTTTAAAATATTAATACGGAGGGCACACTGAAATCTTTTCCCATTTTTTGATACTGAACTATTTCCCGCATCAACACTTTTGGAGCAACTTAATGTGGCTGCAAAGCGTATCCCTCTCTTGGAGACCAATGTGGCGGGCAGAGGGGAGGCCATATTGCAGTGGTGCATCACAGTCCACAGTCCAAGGATGTGCGGGTTAGGTTGATTGGCCATGCTAAAATGGACCCTAGTGTCAGGGGGATTAGCAGGGTAAATTTACGGGATAGGGCCTAGTTGGGATTGTGGTCAGTACAGACTCGATGGGCCAAATGGCCTCCTTCTGTACTGTAGGGATTCTCTAATTCTATAAGTTTAAGATCACAAGCAAGGTTTTGGGTGGCACGGTGGCACAGTGGTTGGCACTGCTGCCTCACAGCGCCAGGGACCTGGGTTCAATTCCCAGCTTGGGTCACTGTCTGTGTGGAGTCTGCACATTCTCCCCATGTCTGCTTGTGTTTCCTCTTGGTGCTCCTGTTTCCTCCCACTGTCCGAAGATGTGCGGGTTAGGTGGATTGGCCATGCTAAATTGCCCCTTAGTTTCCAAAGATGTGTGGGTTAGGTGGATTGGCCGTGCTAAATTGCCCCCTTAGTGTCCAAAGATGTGTGGGTTAGGTGGATCGGCCGTGCTAAATTGCCCCTTAGTGTCCAAAGATGTGTGGGTTAGGTGGATCGGCCGTGCTAAATTGCCCCTTAGTGTCCAAAGATGTGTAGGTTAAGTGGATTGGCCATGGTAAATTGCCCCTTAGTGTCCAAAGATGTGTGGGTTAGGTGGATTGGCCATGCTAAATTGCCCCTTAGTGTCCAAAGATGTGCGGGTTAGGTGGATTAACCATGCTAAATTGCCCCTTGGTGTGAGGGGGACTAGCTAGGGTAAATGCTTGGGGTTATGGGGATAGGGCCTGGGTGGGATTGTGGTCGGTGCAGACTCGCTGGGCTGAATGGCCTCCTTCCGCACTGTAGGAATTCTATGATTTGAGACCTGTTGATGCAGATGCTAGGCAGGAGGGAACAAAACTCACCTTGTTTTTGCAGTGGTGAAAGTTAGATCGCGTCTCCGGAGTTGTGAAGTAAAGTCAAACTGACCGAACCCTGTTTTTACGAACACTGCCGGGATGTCAATGCTTTCAAATGATCGCCACACCTTCTTGTTGGTAACTCAGAGCCTGGCTCACAATTCACATTACTGTAAAAACACAAAGTGAGGAAACACACAGCTGGCCAGACACAACATCTGTGGAGATGGAACATTTTGGGTCTTTGACATTGCATCTAACAGGAAGAACGTTCCTGTCTATATTTCAGATATCCAGCACCTGTGGTAGTTTATTTTTGATTCACTGTAAGATATTCAAACTGGTGTACGTGAAATGTTTATTCTGACAGAAAACATTTTTTTTACAATGTTAAAAAGATATGTATATATATATATATTTTGTATATTTTTTAATGACTGTCTCCTATTTTAGGCAGGTATTTTTCTATAAATAAAATGGATTGAATTATTTTATACATATATATCTTTCGTGATTCTTCTGTTAAAAAAATTGTGTTGATTCTCTTATAAAAATTGACAATTTAAGTCATGCAGGATGGTAAAATATTACATTTAAGTTTATTTATTAGTGTCACAAATAGACTTACATTAACACTGCAATGAAGTTACTGGGAAAATCCCCCAGTCGCCACACTCTGGCGCCTGTTCGGGTACACTGAGGGAGAATTTAGCATGGCCAATGCACCCTTAACCAGCACGTCTTTCGGGAAGAAATCGGAGCACCCGGAGCAAATTCATGCAGACACTGGGAGAATGTGCAGATTCCGCAAAGATAGTGATCCAACCTCGGGAATTGAACCTGGGTCCCTGGAGCTGTGCAGCAGCAGTGCTATCCACTGTGCCACTGGATTGGTTCACGTTATCACACACGATGAAAGGGATCCTTACGATGTTCGTTACAAGCCCTAACTTTCTGAGCTAAATTTAATAGTACTTAATCCAGCAAGTGAATTGGCCATGCTAAATTGCCTCTTAGTGTCCAAGGATGTGCAGGCTGGGTGGATTGGCTATGCTAAATTGCCCCTCAGTCTCCAAAGATGTGCAGATTAGGTGAACTGGGCTTGCTAAATTGCCCCTTATTGTCCAAGGATGTGTAGGTTAGATGGATTGGTCATGCTAAATTGCCCTTTTGTGTCCAAAGATATGCAGGTTAGGTGGACTGGGCTTGCTAAATTGCCCCTTCGTGTCCAAGGATGTGTAGGTTAGGTGGATTGGTCATGCTAAATTGCCCCTTTGTGTCCAAAGATGTGCAAGTTAGGTGGATTGGCTATGCTAAATTGTCCCTTAGTGTCCAAAGATCTGCAGGTTAGATGGACTGGCCATGCTAAATTGGCCCGTTGTGTCCAAAGGTGTGTAGGTTAGGTGGATTGGCCATGCTAAATGCCCCTTAGTGTCCAAAGATGTGCAGGTTAGGTGGATTGGCCCTGCTAAATTGCCCCTTGGTGTCCAAAGATGTGTAAGTTAGGGGGATTGGCCATGCTAAATTGCCCCTTAGTGTCCCAAGATGTGTAGGTTAGGGGGATTAGTGGGGTAAATACGTGGGGTTACGGAGATAGGACCTGGGTAAAGGTGCTCTGTCAGAGAGTTGATGCAGACCCGTTGGGCTGAATGGCCTCCTTCTGCACTGTGGAGGATTCTATGTAAAGTCTATTAAAAATAACAGAGACAGGAAAGGCAAGAAGGTGCCTGTGCAAAGTGAATATTGGAGGAATAGAATTCGACTGGCAGATTCTGGAGATTTTTAACTCATGTTGCTGTTCAATAATGACGCACACTCGGAACGTACGAATTCGGAGTAGGAGTAGGCCTCCTGTCCTCTCAATCCTGCTCCACCATTCAATAAGACCATGGCTGATCTTATTGTAACCTCACCCCCCATGTTCCCACCTGCCCCCTCGATACCCTTTCACTCCCTTACATACCAAGGATCTATCTAGCTCCGTCTTCAAGATATTCAAAGACTGCCTCCACCACCTTTTGAGGGGAAGGAGTTCAGCACCCTCTGAGAGTGAAAGATTGTCCTCATCTTTGTCCTAAATGAGCGACCCCTTATTTTCAAACAGCGACCAACCCCCCCTATAGTTTTAGATTCTCCCACAAGAGGAAGCATCTTCTCCACATCCACCCTGTCAATACCCCTCAGGATCTGCTATGTTCCAATCAAGTTGCCTCTTGCCCTTCTAAACTCCAGTGGATACCAGCCTAGCCTGTCCAACCTCTCCTCAGAAGACAACCCACCTCGATTAGTAAATCTTCTCTGAACTGCTTCCAGCGCCTGCATCCTTACTTAAATTATTGAGTGGTTAGCACTGCTGCCTCACAGCGCTAGGGACTCGTGTCCAATTCCGGCCATGGGTTACTGTGCAGAGTCTGCACGTTCTCCCCGTGTCTATGTGGGTTTCCTCCGGGTGCTCTGGTTTCCTCTCACACTCCAGTGATGTTCAGGTTCGGTCGATTGGCCATGCTAAATTGACCCCAGCGTCAAGGGGATTAGCAGGGTAAATGTGTGGTGTTACGGGGATGGGGCCTGGCTAGGACTGTATTCAGTACAGACTTGATGGGCCAAATGGCCTCCTTCTGTACTGTAGTGATTCTATGATAAGGAGACCAATGCTGTACAAAGTATTCCAGATGTCATCACACCAATGCCCTGTACAACTGAAGCATAACTTCCCGACTTTTGTAATTAATTCTGCTTGCAATAAATGAAACATTCCATTAGCTTTCCTAATTACTTGCTCGATCGGTGTCCTAGCCCTTTGTGATCCATGCACTAGGGCACCCAGTTCCCTCTGCATCTCAGAGCTCTGCAATCTCCCACCATTTAGATAATGAGCTGTTCACAGGACAGTTTCACATTTCCGACATATGTTTCATTTGCCAGATCTACGCACCCTCACTTCAGCCATCTGTATCTCTTTGTAGCCTCTGTGTGTCCTCTTCACTGCTTACTTTCCTACCCATCATGATGGCACAGTGGCTGGCACTGCTGCCTCACAGTGCTAGGGCCCTGGGTTCGATTCCCAGCTCGGGTGACTGTGTGGAATCTGCACGTTCTCCCCGTGTCTGCGTGGGTTTCCTCCGGTTTCCTCCCACAGTCCAAAGATGTGCAGGTTAGGTGGATTGGCCTTGCCAAATTGCCCCTTAGTGTCAGGGAGACTAGCTAGAGTAAATGCATGGGGTTACGGGGATAGGGCCTGGGTGAGATTGTGGTTGGTGCAGGCTCGATGGGCCGAATGGCCTCCTTCTGCACTGTGGGATTCTATGATGAAGCTAATGTCTGAGAGTTTCTTGCTTTCTGTCTCCTTCCCTTCTTGAATAAAGGAGCTACATTCACTATTTTCCAATCTAACCGAACCTTCGCTGAATCCAGGGAATTTTGGGAAATTCAAACCAATGCATCAACTATCTCACCAACCAGCTTCGGTCAAAATGGCCACTGCCAGTAGGATGCTGGGAAATTGGCTGCTGCCAGTATTTTCCTGCCCCTACTTCATGCCATTTCTGGCTGGATCCGTAATCTCTCTACCTCTACTCCGTTCCCACTCCATGTCTATCGATTTCCGTTTTGAAGGTACTCACGTTGACCGTGCACCCACTGGGGGTAGAGAATTCCAAAGATTCCCAAACCCTCCAGCAGTGGAGAAACATCTCCACTCAGTCACACTTCCCAGTGGCTGCGCCGTGATATCCCAAGTTCATAGAATCCTCACAGTGCAGAAGGAAGCCATTCGGCCCATTGAACCTGCTCCAACAACATTCCCAACTCCACATATGGCCAACCCACCTAACCTGCACATCTTTGGACACTAAGGGGCAATTTAGCATGGCCAATCCACCTAACCTGCACATCTTTGGACATTAAGGGGCAATTTAGCATGGCCAATCCACCTAACCTGCACATCTTTGGATACTAAGGGGCAATTTAGCATGACCCTAACCTCACATATTTACCCTGCTAGCCCCCCATGATATTAAGGGGCAATTTAGCATGGCCAATCCACCTAACCTGCACATCTTTGGACACTAAGGGGCAATTTAGCATAGCCAATCCACCTAACCTGCACATCTTTGGACACTAAGGGGCAATTTAGCATAGCCAATCCACCTAACCTGCACATCTTTGGATACTAAGGGGCAATTTAGCATGACCCTAACCTCACATATTTACCCTGTGAGCCCCCCATGATATTAAGGGGCAATTTAGCATGGCCAATCCACCTAAGCTGCAGATCTTTGGACACTAAGGGGCAATTTAGCATGGCCAATCCACCTAACCTGCACATCTTTGGATACTAAGGGGCAATTTAGCATGACCCTAACCTCACATATTTACCCTGTGAGCCCCCCATGATATTAAGGGGCAATTTAGCATAGCCAATCCACCTAAGCTGCAGATCTTTGGACACTAAGGGGCAATTTAGCATGGCCAATCCACCTAACCGGCACATCTTTAGACACTAAGGGGCAATTTAGCATAGCCAATCCACCTAAGCTGCACATCTTTGGACACTAAGGGACAATTTAGCATGGCCAATCCACCTAACCTGCACATCTTTGGAGTTGAGAAAGGTGCTCAGGTCAAAGGTGAGAACCAAAAAGAAAGGGTAAGAGTTACACATGTATATCTGGAAAGAAAGGCGGGACTGTCTTGTTAAGTGTGCGCTGTTTTGTACAAGGGCCTTCAACAGCAGAGAACGCACATCTATTGTGCACCCACTGTTCTTGGGTGGGCGCCAAGATGAAACTCTTAGTGCGTAAGATAAGTTTATCTCTTTCTCGTCAGGAAGCTCATCTCCCTCTGAACTTTTGACATGCTCACCCAAGCTTTTGACGCACACAGCCAAGTGTGACAGGGCAATAAGATTAGAGGCTCCGGCACACTCTCCTACAGGCACAGAAATGGTGCGAAGGAATCATAGAGTCCCGACAGTGCAGAAGGCGGCCATCGAGCCTACACTGACAACAATCCCACCCAGGCCCTATCTCTGTAACACCAGGTATTTACCCTGATACTAAGGAGCAATTTAGCATGGCCAATCCACCTAACCTGCACATCTTTAGACACTAAGGGACAATTTAGCATGGCCAATCCACCTAACCTGCACATCTTTAGACACTAAGGGACAATTTAGCATGGCCAATCCACCTAACCTGCACATCTTTAGACACTAAGGGACAATTTAGCATGGCCAATCCACCTCACCTGCACATCTTTGGACACTAAGGGCCAATTTAGCATGGCCAATCTACCAAACCTGCACATCTTTGGACACTAAGGGCCAATTTAGCATGGCCAATCTACCAAACCTGCACATCTTTGGACACTAAGGGGCAATTTAGCATGGCCTATCCACCTAACCTGCACACATTCACAGTCCAAAGATATGCGGGTTAGGTGCATTGGCCATGCTAAATTGCCCCTTAGTGTCCCGGGATTTGTAGGTTAGAGGGATTAGCGGGGTAAATATGTGGGGTTACGGGGATAGGGCCTGGGTGGGATTGTTGTCAGTGCAGTGTCAATGGGCCGAATGGCTTCCTTCAGCACTGAAGGGATTCTATGATCTTTGGACACTAAGGAGCAACTTAGCATGGTCAATCAACCTAACCTGCGCATCTTTGGAGTGTGGGAGGAAACCGGAGTACCCGGAGGAAACCCACGCAGACACGGGGAGAATGTGCACACTCCACACAGACAGGCTAGAATTGAACCTGCGTCCTTGGCGCTGTGAGGCAGCAGTGCCGCCACAAGGAAGATCGTGTGCAGAGAAATTCACGTGGTTGTTTCTGGTTAGGCACAAAGAAAAAACGTTGCCAAATCTCACCTGTGAACTCTGACCCAGTGCCACCGTTGCAATAGCATTAGTCAACCACCTGTGGAATTGGATACGGAGAGTCAAAAACAGGTTGCCTTCAGGTGAACTGAGGTTTTAATTGGATCAAATCGCACAGGGCTGAATCAATCCCCAATTTACATACTCCCCATTATAAGTTCCTGTCTCCACTTTAACAGTGGGCAGCTGCCCAAGTAAGTTCAGCGGACATGTTCTCAGTAGTGGCATTGCAGGGTATCTGGTCAAGTTATGGGGACTTAGATAGAGTGGACAGGAAGAAAGTTTCCCCATTGGAGGAGAGGTCAATGACTCAAGGATTGAAGGTAAGCGGTGGGAGGTTCAGGGGGGATGTGAGGAAAAACATTTTCACCCAGAGGGTGGTGGGAGTCTGGAACTCACTGCCTGAAAGGGTGCTGGAGACAGAGACCCTCATAACATTTAAGAACTATTTTTTTCTCTCAAGATGGTGTCAGACCGAGGCAACTTCTTGTAAGCTGTGCCCAGCATACCTTTGATGCGCGATATAACTCACGAGGCTAGAGGTACTCGGGGAAATAAAGGCTTTTATTGACTACAACAATAGAGCTACCATATATAATACACGATCCCAGACTAAAGGGTCCCAGACAGAGCAGTGACCTTTATACCTCTCCCAGGAGGCGGAGCCCGACTGGGATGTACCATAAGAACTATATTACAGGTAGAACAGCCCAACCCTAACCCCAACAGTAACATATATACAGACTCATAGTACTGGCCAGACCCTGGCTCAGCACTACCTGGTGGGAACCAACAATGGTTCACTACAACCTTCTAATTCTATCTTTTACATAGAAACCCTACAGTGCAGAAGGAGGCCATTTGGCCCATCGAGCCTGCACCGACAACAATCCCACCCAGGCCCTGTCCCCACTAATCCCTCCAATTTATGCATCCTGGGACACTCAGGGGCAATTTTAACATGGCCAATCAACCTAACCTGCACATCTTTGGACTGTGGGAGGAAACCGGAGCACTTGGAGGAAACCCACGCAGACACGGGGAGAACGTGCAAACTCTGCACAGACAGGGTCGCAAGCCAGGAATCGAACCCAGGTCCCTGGCGCTGTGAGGCAGCGGTGCTAACCACTGGGCCACCGTGCGTTCTATGCTTCTAAAACTTCATTCTAATTCTTTTCCATGACTGTAACACTACATTCTGCACCCTCTCCTTTCCTTCTCTATGAACGGTATGCTTTGTCTGTATAGCACGCAAGAAACAATACTTCTCTCTGTACACTAATACATGTGACAATAATGAATCAAATCAAATATTTAGACAAGCAATCGTGGTACCATTTTTTTTGGCAAATCAAATAAACTCAATCATATAAAAGGGGCAGCCCCCCCAAAAAGGAGGGAGCCACCCGAAACAAAAGACAAAGCAGAAAGGAAACTTATGACATTAAATTAAAAGTGATTAAAGGGGGTCGACGATGCACCCCAGCCCCTGCGGTGCCCAACGAGCACGGAATGCCTCGACGGTGCCTGTGGACACTGCATGCTCCTTCTACAGGGACACCTGGCCGCGAACGTAGCCGCGGTAGAGGGACAGACCATCAGGAACATAGACACACAGAGAGATCTGGACATGCAGGTCCAAAGGTCCTTAAAAGTGGCAGCGCAGGTGGAAAAGGTGGTGAAGAAAGCATATGGCGTGGTTGCCTTCATCGGATTGGGCATCGAGTATAAAAGTTGGCAAATTATGTTACAGTTGTATAAAATGTTGGTTAGACCACATTTGGAATACTGTGTCCAATTCTGGTCACCCCACTGCCTGAAGGACTTGGAGGCTTTGGAGAGAGTACAGAAAAAGTTTACCAGGATGTTGCCTGGTATGGAGGGTATTAGCTATGAGGAGAGATTGAATGAACTGGGATTGTTCTCCCTGGAAGGACAGAGGCTGAGGGGCGACCTGATAGACGTTTATAAAATTATGAGGGGTATAGATGGGGTGAACAGTTGGAAGCTTTTTCCCAGGGGCAGCAATGACAATTACAAGGGGGCACAAGTTCAAGATAAGGGGGGAAAGGTCAGTGGAGATGTGCGGGGGAAGTTTTTTTACACAGAGGGTGGTGTGGCCTGGAATGCTCTGCCAAGTGCAGTGGTTGAGGCAGATACGTTAGCCACATTTAAGACTTATCTGGATAGACACATGAACAGATGGGGAATAGAGGGATACAGGCGGTTGGACTAGATAGGACAACGTGATCAGTGCAGGTTTGGAGGGCCAAAAGGCCTGTTCCTGTGCTGTAGTGTTCTTTGTTCAGACATTTGTGACGGACGACCCCCTTGATCGCCCACTACCTTGACCTGTTTAGAGCAAGCTTGGCCAGGCCTAGGAACAGGGTCATGAGGAGTTCCTCCTCCTTCCCCATGTCCCCTCCGCATCGGGTAGGTCAGGAGAGTGGGGACTGAAGTGCAAACAAAACATGAGTAAAAGATTTTCCAAATAATTTTAATTTGATTTGATTTATTATAGTCACGTGTATTGGTGTAGTGAAAAGTATTGTTTCTTGCGGACTATATAGACAAAGCATACCATTCAGGCATATCTTTCACACTCCTTCACCCTCCTTCACCCTCTTACACCATCTTTCAGCCTCCTTCACCCTCTTTCACCCTCCTTCACCCTCGTTCAACCTCCTTCATATTCCCCCACCCTCCTTCACCCTCCTTCACCCTTCTTCACCCTCTTTCACCCTCCTTCAACCTCCTTCACCCTCCCCCACTCTCCTTCACCCTCCTTCACCCTCTTTCACCCTCTTTCACCGTCCTTCACCCTCCTTCACCCTCTTTCAATCTCCTTCACCCTCCTTCACCCTCCTTCACCCTCTTTCACCCTCCTACACACTCCCCCAGCTTCCTTCAATCTCCTTCACACTCTTTCATCCTCCTTCACCCTCCTTCACCCTCCTTCACCCTCTTTCACCCTCCTTCACCCTCCTTCACCCTCCACCCTCTTTCACCCTCTTTCACCTCCTTCACCCTCCTTCACCTTACTTCACCCACTTTCACCCTCTTTAAACCTCCTTCACCCTCCTTCACCCTCTTTCACTCTCTTTCACCATCCTTCACCCTCCTTCACCCTCCTTCACCCTCTTTCACCTCCTTCACCCTCCTTCACCTTCCTTCACCCTCCTTCACCCTCCTTCACCCTCCTTCACCCTCCACCCTCTTTCACCCTCTTTCACCTCCTTCACCCTCCTTCACCTTACTTCACCCACTTTCACCCTCTTTAAACCTCCTTCACCCTCCTTCACCCTCCTTCACCCTCCTTCACTCTCTTTCACCCTCCTTCACCCTCCTTCACCCTCTTTCACCCTCTTTCACCTCCTTCACCCTCCTTCACCTTCCTTCACCCACTTTCACCCTCTTTAAACCTCCTTCACCCTCCTTCACCCTCTTTCACTCTCTTTCACCCTCCTTCACCCTCCTTCACCCTCCTTCACCCTCCTTCACCCTCTTTCACCCTCTTTCACCTCCTTCACCCTCCTTCACCTTCCTTCACCCACTTTCACCCTCTTTAAACCTCCTTCACCCTCCTTCACCCTCCTTCACCCTCTTTCATCCTCCTTCACCCTCCTTCACCCTCTTTCACCCTCCTTCACACTCTTTCAGCCTCCTTCAGCCTCCTTCACCCTCCTCCCCCCTCCTTCACCCTCTTTCACCCTCCTCCACCCTCCTTCACCCTCCTTCACCCTCTTTCACCCTCCGCCACCCTCCTTCACCCTCCTTCACCCTCTTTCACCCTCCGCCACCCTCCTTAACCCTCCTTCACCCTCTTTCACCCTCCGCCACCCTCCTTAACCCTCCTTCACCCTCTTTCACCCTCCTTAACCCTCCTTCGCCCTCTTTCAGCCTCTTTCAGCCTCCTTCACCCTCCTTCACCCTCTTTCACCCTCCTCCACCCTCCTTCAGCCTCCTTCACCCTCCTTCACCCTCCTTCACCCTCCTTCAGCCTCATTCAACCTCCTCCACCCTCCCCCACCCTCCTTCACCCTCCTTCAGCCTCATTCACCCTCCTTCACCCTCCCCCACCCTCCTTCACCCTCCTTGACCCTCTTTCAACCTTCTTCACCCTCCTTCGCCCTCTTTCAGCCTCATTCAACCTCCTCCACCCTCCCCCACCCTCCTTCACCCTCCTTCACCCTCCTTCACCCTCCTTCAGCCGCCTTCACCCTCCTTCACCCTCCTTCACCCTCTTTCACCCTCCTCCACCCTCCCCCACCCTCCTTCACCCTCCTTCACCCTCCTTCACCCTCCTTCAGCCGCCTTCACCCTCCTTCACCCTCCCCCACCCTCCTTCACCCTCCTTCACCATCTTTCAGCCTCCTTCACCCTCCTTCACTCTCTTACACCCTCCTTCACCCTCTTTCACCCTCCTTCACCCTCTTTCACCCTCCTCCACCCTCCCCCACCCTCCTTCACCCTCTTTCACCCTCTTTCACCCTCCTTCACCCTCCTTCACCCTCCTTCACCCTCCCCCACCCTCCTTCACCCTCCTTGACCCTCTTTCAACCTTCTTCACCCTCCTTCACCCTCTTTCACCCACTTTCACCCTCCTTCACCCTCCTTGACCCTTCTTCACCCTCCTTCACCCTCTTTCACCCTCCTCCACCCTCCTTCACCCTCCCCCACCCTCCTTCACCCTCCTTCACCCTCCTTCGCCCTCTTTCAGCCTCCTTCACCCTCCTTCACCCTCTTTCACCCTCCTCCACCCTCCCCCACCCTCCTTCATCCTCTTTCACCCTCTTTCAGCCTCCTTCACCCATATTCACCCTCCTTCACCCTCCTTCACCCTCTTTCACCCTCTTCCACCCTCTTTCTCCCTACTTCACCCTCTTTCACCCTCCTTCACCCTCCTTCTCCCTCCTTCATCCTCTTTCACCCTCTTTCACCCTCCTTCACCCACCTTCACCCTCTTTTCACCTCTTTCACCCTCCTTCCCCCTCCTTCCCCCTCCTTCACCTTCCTTCACCTTGTTTCACCCTCCTTCACCCTCCTTCACCCTCCTTCACCCTCTTTCACCCTCCTTCACCCTCCCTCACCCTCCCTCACCCTCCCTCACCCTCCCCCACCCTCCCTCACCCTCCCCCACCCTCCTTCGCCCTAACCCTAATACCCTGACCCTTACCCTAACCCTGACCCTGACCCTAACCCTAATGCAGACACTGACCCTAACCCTAAACCCTAACATTAACCCTAACCTCTACCCTGACCCTGACCCTAACCCTAACCCTCAACCCTAACCCTCAACCCTAATCCTCAACCCTAACCCGAACCCTCACCCTCACCGTCACCCTCACCCTAACCCTGATCCTAACCCTAACCCCTAACCCCTAACCCTAAACCTAACCCCTAACCTTCACCCTCACCCTCACCCTGACCCCTAACCCCGAGCCCGAGCCCTAACCCTAACCCTTAACCCTTAACCCTTAACCCTAACCCCTAGCCCTAACCCTAACCCTAACCCTACCCCTACCCCTAACCCTAATGCAGAGTACCCCTAACCCTAACCCTAACCCTAGCCCTAACCCTAACCCTTAACCCTTAACCCTTAACCCTAACCCTAACCCTAACCCTCACCCTCACCCTGACCCTAACCCTCACCCTAACCCTAACCCTAACCCTAATCCTAACCCTCACCCTCACCCTGACCCTCACCCTGACCCTGACCCTAACCCTAACCCTAGCCCTAACCCCTAGCCCTAGCCCTAGCCCTAACCCTTAACCCTTAACCCTAACCCCTAGCCCTAACCCTAACCCTAACCCTCAACCTTCAACCCTCAACCCTCACCCTAACCCCAACCCCAACCCAGCCCCCAGCCCCGCCCCCAGCCCCCAGCCCCCAACCCCCAACCCCCAATCCCCAACCCCCAATTCCCAACCCCTAACCCCTCCTTTTCAGCAGCGTCATCACCTGAGTAACCCTAGCCCTAAGCCCTAACCCCTAACCCTAACCCTAACACTAACCCTAACCCTAACCCGAGCGCTAACTCATTTGTTCGAAGTGGTGCAGGACAGAGAGAGAGATTCTCAGCAGGAGTACTGAGGGTGAGTAAAGTGCTGTGATTTATTTATTTATTGAATCCGTTTTTTCGCGGGCTTTTTTCAGGGGTTTAAACTCAAGGAAGTGGGAGTAGGCTGCAGGAGATTCTGGGAGATTGTGTTTTTTAGTATAAAAGTCACTCTATACAGCGGGCAGCGTCGGGAGCGGGCAGTGGAGTGAGTGGGAAGCTGAGTGAAAGCTGTAAGGGCTTTGGCTCACAGGGCTTCGGGGGACAGGGCAAGCAGGGGTGAGTTTAATTCATTTTTGCTGTTTCTACCTGGTACTGGCAAGGTATCTGGAGGGGATGGGTGTGCAGGGAGTGCAATGTTCCTCTTGCACTATGTTTGAGGAGAGGGACACCGTCAGTGTCCCTGCTGATTACACCTGTGGGAAGTGCACCCATCTGCAGCTCCTCCAAAACCGTGTTAGGGAACTGGAGCTGGAGTTGGATGAACTTAGGATCATTAGGGAGGCAGCGGTGGCCATAGACAGAAGCTTTAGGGTAAAAATAGATAAGTCCCGTGGGCCGGATGGGATTTATCCTAGGATTCTCTGGGAGGCTAGAGAGATTGCAGAGCCTTTGGCTTTGATCTTTGTATCATCATTGTCTATAGGAACAGTGCCAGAAGACTGGAGGATAGCAAATGTTGTCCCCTTGTTCAAAAAGGGGAGTAGGGACAACCCTGGTAATTATAGACCGGTGAGCCTTACTTCTGTTGTGGGCAAAGTATTGGAAAGGATTATAAGAGATAGGATTTATAATCACCTAGAAAGGAATAATTTGATTAGGGATAGTCAGCACGGTTTTGTGAAGGGTAGGTCGTGCCTCACAAACCTTATTGAGTTCTTTGAGAAGGTGACCAAAGACGTGGATGAGGGTAAAGCGGTTGATGTGGTGTATATGGATTTCAGCAAAGCGTTTGATAAGGTTCCCCATGGTAAGCTTTTACAGAAAATACGGACACATGGGATTGAGGGTGATTGAGTGGTTTGGATCAGGAATTGGCTAGCTGTAAGAAAACAGAGGGTCGTGGTTGATGGGAAATATTCATCCTGGAGTTCAGTTACTAGTGGTGTACTGCAAGGATCTGTTTTGGGGCCACTGCTGTTTGTCATTTTTATTAATGACTTGGATGAGGGTGTGGAAGGATGGATTAGTAAATTTGCGGATGACTCTAAAGTCGGTGGAGTTGTAGACAGTGCGGAGGGAAGTGGCAGGTTACAGAGGGACATAGATAAGCTGCAGAGCTGGGCTGAGAGGTGGCAAATGGAGTTTAATGCGGAAAAGTGTGAGGTGATTCACTTTGGAGGGAGTAACAGGAATACAGAGTACTGGGCTAATGGTAAGATACTTGGTAGTGTGGATGAACAGAGGGATCTGGGTGTCCATGTGCATAGATCCCTGAAGGTCGGCACCTAGGTTGATAGGGTTGTTAAGAAGGCGTACGGTGTGTTAGCTTTTATTGGTAGAGGGATTGAGTTTCGGAGCCAGGAGGTCATGCTGCAACTGTACAAAACTCTGGTGCGGCCGCATTTGGAGTATTGCATACAGTTCTGGTCGCCGCATTATAGGAAAGATGTAGAAGTGTTGGAAAGGGTGCAGAGGAGATTTACCAGGATGTTGCCTGGTATGGTGGGAAACTCATATGAGGAAAGGCTGAGGGGCTTGAGGTTGTTTTTGTTAGAGAGAAGAAGGTTAAGAGGTGACTTAATAGAGGCATACAAGATGATCAGAGGATTAGATAGGGTGGATAGTGAGAGAATTTTCCCTCGGATGGTGTTGGCGAGCACGAGGGGACATAGCTTTAAATTGAGGGGTGATAGATATAGGACAGATGTTAGAGGTAGGTTCTTTACTCAGAGAGTAGTAAGGGCGTGGAATGCCCTGCCTGCAGCAGTGGTGGACTCGTCAACGTTGAGAGCGTTCAAGTGGTTATTGGATAAACATATGGATGATATTGGAATAGTGTAGATTAGAGGGGCTTTAGATTGGTACCACTGGCCTGCGCAACATCGAGGGCCGAAGGGCCTGTACTGCGCTGTAATGTTCTATGTTCTATGTTCTATGATTCAGTTACTCCAAGGAATGAAAATAGATGGGTGACGGTGAGAGGGGCTGGGAGGAAGCAGTCTGTGCAGGGATCCCCTGTGGTCGTCCCCCTTAGCAACAAGTATTCCGCTTTGGATACTGTGGTGAACCATAGATGGTTACCACTATGGGTACTTGTACATATGTTACTCTTGTTACTGTTGGGGTTAGGGTTGGGGTGTTCCACCTGTTATTATTGTTTATGTGGTACACTCCGTTTGGCTCCGCTTTCTTACAGGAGTATAAAGGTCACTGCTACTTCCGAGTCGCCCTTAGTCTGGGATAGTATTGTTAAGCAGTATGCTCTATTCTTGTTGTGAATAAAAGCCTTTATTCTCGGGTACGTCCTAGCCTCCCGTGTGAATCAATCGTGCATCAATTTTATTCACAACAAAATACCGAAAATTTTGTTCGAAGAAAAATGGAGCAGATGCTGAAACCCGATCGGCTAACCTTGGATCCGTGTGCCGCTGGAGCGTTGAATACTTTCGACCATTGGTTGAAGTGTTTCGAGGATTACATTGACGCCTCGACAGCAGTCCAGTCCGACGCCGACAGATTGCGGGTCCTCCACGCAAGGGTGAGCAACACTGTGTATGCAACAATCCGTGATTCCCAAAATTACAAAGAGGCCATCGAATTACTCAAGAAGCTGTACCATAAACAGCCGAACGAAATTCATGCTCGTCACCTATTAGCCACTCAACGGCGGCAGCCCGGCAAAACTACGGGACAGTACCTGCGCGAACTTCAACAGCTAGCCAGAGCCTGCAATTGCAAGGAGGTGTCGGCTACTCAATACACCAACGATCTTATCCGAGATGCGTTCGTGGCGGGAATCGGCTCATCCTATATTCGCCTGCGGCTGCTAGAGCAGGGTAACTTGGACCTGGCTAAGACGGTAGAATTGGCCGATGCAATGGAAATGGTCTCCAGAAGTCTTGAAACCTACCCCACCGACCACGTGGGAACATCGTGGCAAGTACAGCCACCGCCTCAACTGTACTCGGCGGCTCCTCGGAACTGCGCGATAATGCTCTCAACTTCAGACCTGATGGCTGCGGCAGCTCCTGGAGGCCCACGGTGCTATTTCTGCAGATTGGCGAAGCACCCTCATCTGAGAAGTCCGGCCAGGACGGTGTTTTGCTCCACCTGTGGGAAGAAAGGGCACTATGCAAAAGTGTGCCGAGCAAAGACCCCTTCCAAGCCCAGCAGTGCTGCTTGTGACTCCCCAGGATCAATCTCCTCGTCTCCGGCCTCGTTGATGTCTTCAGCCACGTGCGATTCACGGGCGCTGCCATTTCCTATGACGACGATGCAAGCCACGTGCGACCTGCGGGTGCCGCCGTTTTCAACATCATCGACCACGTGCGATTCGTGGGCGCAGCCATTTTGGTCGACACCGGCCGCAGAAGACCAGCAGGGGTCCTCGTCGTCGGCTATCTCAGCTGCCTGCAGTTACACTCAGGATCCAACAGTGGCGTCAATCATCCTGGACCAGGCCAAGCCTCACAGACTCGACAAGTCCATGATGGACATAGAGGTAAACGGGCGCCTGACGCATTGCCTGTTTGACAGCGGGAGCACGGAAAGCTTCATCCATCCGGATACAGTGAAACGGTGCGCTCTCCGTGTGCAAACTGTCAGGCAGACAATCTCCATGGTGTCGAGGTCCCGATCTGTTATCGTTCTTGGGAGCTGTGTGGTAACTTTAATGGTGCGGGGCACAGTTTACGAGAACTTCAGGCTCCTCGTGTTACTGCACCTTTGCGCTCCGGTATTCCTGGGGCTAGACTTTATGGTCCACCTGAAGAGTGTGACCCTGCAGTACGATGGGCCACTCCCTCCACTTTCAGTGGGAGAACAGCAACCTCCAAATTGTCCAGCGCGCTCTCCACATGCAGTCTCTCGACACTCAAAATTACCCCGCCTTCCCTATTCGAAAATCTTGTGCCAGGCTGCAAGCCCATCGCGACTAAGAGCAGGCGTTACAGCGCTGAGGATCGGATCTTTATTCGATCTGAGGTTCAGCAGCTCCTCAGGGAAGGGGTCATTCAACCTAGCACTAGCCCATGGAGAGCACAAGTCGTGGTGGTCAAGACTGGAGACAAGCCCCGGATGGTCATAGACTATAGTCAGACCATTAATAGGTACACGCAGCTGGACGCGTACCCTCTCCCGCGCATATCTGACATGGTCAACCAGATTGCGCAGTACCGGGTGTTCTCCACCATCGACTTGAAGTCAGCCTCCCACCAGCTCCCCATTCGCCCAGAGGACCGCAAATACACGGCCTTTGAGGCGGATGGCCGTCTTACCACTTTTTAAGAGTCCCTTTCGGCGTCACTAATGGGGTCTCGGTCTTCCATCGTGAGATGGACCGAATGGTGGACCAAAACGGGCTACAGGCTACCTTCCCGTACCTGGACAATGTCACTATCTGCGGCCATGACCAGCAGGACCACGACGCCAACCTCCAGAAGTTTTTACGCACTGCAGCTCTCCTGAACCTGACCTATAACAAGGAGAAGTGCTTATTCAGCAAGCTCCGCCTAACAATCCTCGGATACGTGGTGGAAAACGGGGTCATCGGCCCCGATCCAGACCATATGCGTCCCCTCCTTGAACTTCCCCTACCCACTAGCATCAAAGCACTGAGAAGATGCTTAGGCTTCTTCTCGTACTATGCACAGTGGGTTCCCAATTACGTGGACAAAGCCCGTCCGCTCATAAAATCTACCTCTTTTCCCCTGACAGCAGAGGCTCGCCTAGCCTTTGAAGGGATAAAAGCCGACATCGCGAAAGCCACGATGCACGCTGTCGATGAGTCCATCCCCTTTCGGGTGGAGAGTGATGAATCTGATTTCGCCCTGGCCGCCACACTTAACCAGGCGGGCAGGCCCGTCGCCTTTTTCTCTCGCACCCTCCAAGGCCCTGAAATTCGGCACTCCTCTGTGGAGAAAGAGGCTCAGGCCATTGTGGAGGCCGTACGGCATTGGCGCCATTATTTGGCTGGCAAACGGTTTACCCTGCTCACGGACCAGCGGTCCGTGGCCTTCATGTTCAACAACACGTTAAGGGGAAAAATTAAGAATGATAAAATCTTGAGGTGGAGAATCGAACTCTCCACCTACAACTATGATATCATGTACCGTCCGGGGAAGCTCGATGAGCCCTCAGATGCCCTGTCGCGTGGAACATGTGCCAGTGTGCAGGAGGACCGGTTACAGGCCCTCCACAATGATCTCTGCCATCCGACGATCACTCGGCTCTTCCATTTTGTAAAGGCTCGGAATCTGCCCTACTCCATAGAGGATGTCAGGTCGATAACTCGAAGCTGCCAGGTATGTGCAGAGTACAAGCCGCACTTCTACCAGCCTGACAGGGCACACCTCATTAAGGCCACTCGCCCTTTTGAACGACTGAGTGTCGACTTCAAGGGCCCCCTTCCTTCGACAGATCGGAATGTGTATTTCCTCAACGTGGTTGACGAATACTCCCTTTGCCATCCCCTGTTCTGACATGTCCTCTGCCACGGTCATCAAAGCCCTGCGGAGTCTTTTTACCCTGTTCGGCTACCCCAGTTATATCCACAGTGATAGGGGTTTGTCGTTTATGAGCAACGACTTGAGGCAATACCTGCTCTCGACAGGAATTGCTTCAAGTAGGACTACGAGTTATAACCCCAGGGGTAACGGACAGGTCGAGAGAGAAAACGCTACAGTCTGGAAGGCTGTTTTACTGGCGTTAAGGTCTAGGGGTCTTCCAGTCTCCCGTTAGCAAGAGGTACTTTCTGATGCGCTCCATTCAATCCGGTCCCTCCTGTGTACGGCAACCAACGCTACCCCACATGAGCGGATGTTTACTTTCCCTAGGAAGTCTTCCTCTGGGACCTCACTGCCGTCTTGGTTGACGTACTCAGGACCTGTCCTCCTGCGACGGCATGTTAGGGCCCGCAAGTCCGACCCTTTGGTTGAACAGGTCCACCTCCTCCACGCCAACCCTCAATATGCCTATGTGGCATATCCTGACGGGCGAGAGGACACGGTCTCTATCAGAGATCTAGTGCCTGCAGGGGACCTGGAAACCCCCATCACTCCCGCACCCCCTGGTTAGGATTCCTTTGCCCATTCTCTCCCCTCCTGACACGGCGCCGGCAGCATCGGGACCTCAACTTAATCCTCTTACTCCCGTGTACAGCTTGCCTGAGTCCAGGAGATTGTCGGCACCTCGAGGTCCACAGGCGTGTGAGGAACTGGAGGAGTCACTGGACACCACCTCGGAGAGAGGGTCGTCACCACGGTCACCAGAACCGGCACTGGAGCCAGTGCTGCGGAGGTCGCAGAGACGGTGCGGACCCCCGATACGGCTGAACTTGTGAACATGTGGACAGTTCGTATTGTCTCCTTATCCCACCGGCCTTTGTTTTTAAAGGAGGGGTGAATGTGGTGAACCATAGATGGTTACCACTATGGGTACTTGTACATATGTTACTCTTGTTACTGTTGGGGTTAGGGTTGGGGTGTTCCACCTGTTAGCATTGTTCTGTGGTACACTCCGTTTGGCTCCGCCTTCTTACAGGAGTATAAAGGTCACTGCTACTTCCTAGTAGCCCTTAGTATGGGATAGTATTGTTAAGCAGTATGCTCTATTCTTGTTGTGAATAAAAGCCTTTATTCCCGGGTACGTCCTAGCCTCCCGTGTGAATCGGTTGAGGGGGACGACATACCAGTGGTGAGCCGCAGTGAGAGGATCTCCGGCACTGTGTCCATCTCTGTGGCTCGGGAGGGTAAGGGGGAGAGCAGGAGGGCAATAGTTATTGGAGACTCGTTAGTTAGAGGGATAGATAGGAGGTTCTGTGGCAGCAAAAGAGACTCGAGGATGGTATGTTGCCTACCGGATGCCAGGGTCCGTGACGTCTTGGACCGTGTTTTCCGGATTCTTAAGGGGGAGGGGAAACAGTCACAAGTCGTGGTACACATTGGTACCAACGACATAGGTAAGAGAAGGGACGGGGATTTAAAACAGGAATTTCGGGAGCTGGGCTGGAAGCTGAGAGCCAAGACAAAACATGTGGTCATCTCTGGTACGTTACCGGTGCCACGTGATAGCGAGTTGAGGAACAGGGAGAGAGTGCAGTTAAACATGTGGTTGCAGGGATGGTGTAGGAGGGAGGGTTTCAGATACGTGGATAATTGGAACACATTCTGGGGAAGGTGGGACCTGTACAAACAGGACGGGGTGCACCTGAACCAGAGGGGCACCAATATCCTGGGAGGGAAATTTGTTACGGCTCTTCAGGGGGGTTTAAACTAATTTGTCAGGGGAGTGGGAAAAGGAGTTGTAGTCCAGACGTCAGTGTTGAGGGTGGTGAGATATTGGGGAAGGTATCAGGGTCAAGGGTGGATACCGGTAGACAGGAAGGTGGGTTGAAGTGTGTCTACTTCAATGCAAGGAGCATCCGGAACAAGGTAGATGAACTTGGGGCGTGGATTGGTACTTGGGACTACGATGTTGTGGCCATTACGGAGACGTGGGTAGAACAAGGACAGGAATGGTTGTTGGACGTTCCGGGGTATAGATGTTTCAGTAAGTGTACGGAAGCTGGTAAAAGAGGTGGAGGAGTAGCATTGTTAATCAAGGATAGTTTAACGGCTGCGGAAAGGCACTTCGAGGGGGATCTGCACACTGAGGTAATATGGGCTGAGGTTAGAAATAGGAAAGGAGCGGTCACGTTGTTAGGAGTTTACTATAGGCCCCCAAATAGTAATAGAGATGTGGAGGAAGAAATTGCTAAGCAGATTATGGATGTGTGTGGGGGTCACAGGGTAGTTGTCATGGGGGACTTTAACTTTCCAAATATTGATTGGAACCTTTGTAGGTCAAATAGTTCGGATGGGGCAGTTTTTGTGCAGTGTGTGCAGGAGGGTTTCCTGACACAATATGTGGATAGGCCGACAAGAGGTGAGGCCACATTGGATTTGGTACTGGGAAATGAACCGGGCCAAGTGTTAGATTTGGTTTTGGGAGAGCACTTTGGAGATAGTGACCACAATTCGGTGTCTTTTGTTATTGCAATGGAGAGGGATAGGGCCGTACGGCAGGGCAAGGTTTACAATTGGGGGAGAGGTAATTATGATGCAATTAGGCAACAATTAGGGGGCATAAGATGGGAACAGAAACTGTCAGGGAAAGGCACTAATGAAAAGTGGAACTTTTTCAAGGAACAAATACTGGGTGTCCTTGATAGGTATGTCCCTGTCAGGCAGGGAGGAAATGGCCGAGTGAGGGAACCATGGTTCACAAAAGAGGTGGAATGTCTTGTGAAAAGGAAGAGGGAAGCTTATGTAGGGATGAGGAAACAAGGTTCAGATGGCTCGATTGAGGGTTACAAGTTAGCAAGGAATGAGCTGAAAAAGGGGCTTAGGAGAGCTAGGAGGGGACATGAGAAGTCCTTGGTGGGTCAGATCAAGGAAAACCCCAAGGCTTTTTACTCTTATGTGAGGAATAAAAGAATGACCAGGGTGAGGTTAGGGCTGGTCAAGGACAGTAGAGGGAACTTGTGTATGGAGTCAGTAGAGATAGGCGAGGTGATGAATGAATACTTTTCTTCAGTGTTCACCAAGGAGAGGGGCCATGTTTTTGAGGAAGAGAAGGTGTTACAGGCTAATAGGCTGGAGGAAATAGATGTTCGGAGGGAGTTTTGAATAAACTGAAGGTTGATAAGTCCCCTGGGCCTGATGAAATATATCCTAGGATTCTTTGGGAGGCAAGGGATGAGATTGCAGAGCCTTTGGCTTTGATCTTTGGGTCCTCGCTGTCCACGGGGATGGTCGTCATGATGTGGAGATGCCGGCGTTGGACTGGGGTAAACACAGTAAGAAGTTTAACAACACCAGGTTAAAGTCCAACAGGTTTATTTGGTAGCAAAAGCCACGCAAGCTTTCGGAGCTGCAAGCCCCTTCTTCAGGTGAGTGGGAATTATGTTCACAAACAGAGCATATAAAGACACAAACTCAATTTACATGAATAATGGTTGGAATGCGAATATTTACAACTAATCAAGTCTTTAAGAAACAAAACAACGTGAGTGGAGAGAGCATCAAGACAGGCTAAAAAGATGTGTATTGTCTCCAGACAAGACAGCCAGTGAAACTCTGTGGGGGTTACAAATAGTGTGACATGAACCCAATATCCCGGTTGAGGCCGTCCTCGTGTGTGCGGAACTTGGCTATCAGTTTCTGCTCTGCGACTCTGCGCTGTCGTGTGTCGCGAAGGCCGCCTTGGAGAACGCTTACCCGAATATCAGAGGCCGAATGCCCGTGACCGCTGAAGTGCTCCCCAACAGGAAGAGAACAGTCTTGCCTGGTGATTGTCGAGCGGTGTTCATTCATCCGTTGTTGCAGCGTCTGCATAGTTTCCCCAATGTACCATGCCTCGGGACATCCTTTCTTGCAGCGTATCAGGTAGACAACGTTGGCCAAGTTGCAAGAGTATGTACCGTGTACCTGGTGGATGGTGTTCTCACGTGAGATGATGGCATCTGTGTCGATGATCCGGCACGTCTTGCAGAGGTTGCTGTGGCAGGGTTGTGTGGTGTCATGGTCACTGTTCTCCTGAAGGCTGGGTAGTTTGTGGGGATGGTGCCAGAGGACTGGAGAGTGGCGAATGTTGTTCCTCTGTTTAAGAAAGGGAGTAGAAATGACCCTGGTAATTATAGACCGGTTAATCTTACTTCGGTGGTTGGTAAATTGATGGAAAAGGTCCTTAGGGATGGGATTTATGACCATTTAGAAAGATGTGGATTAATCCGGGATAGTCAGCACGGATTCGTGAAGGGCAAGTCGTGCCTCACAAATTTGATTGAATTTTTTGAGGCGGTAACTAAGTGTGTTGATGAAGGTTGGGCAGTTGATGTCATATACATGGATTTTAGTAAGGCGTTTGATAAGGTCCCCCATGGTCGGCTTATGATGAAAGTAAGGAGGTGTGGGATAGAGGGAAAGTTGGCCGATTGGATAGGTAACTGGCTATCTGATCGAAGACAGAGGGTGGTGGTGGGTGGAAAATTTTCGGACTGGAGGCAGGTTGCTAGCGGAGTGCCACAGGGATCAGTGCTTGGTCCTCTGCTCCCTGTGATTTTTATTAATGACTTAGAGGAGGGGGCTGAAGGGTGGATCAGTAAATTTGCTGATGACACCAAGATTGGTGGAGTAGTGGGTGAGGTGGAGGGCTATTGTAGGCTGCAAAGAGACATTGATAGGATGCAAAGCTGGGCTGAAAAATGGCAAATGGAGTTTAACCCTGATAAATGTGAGGTGATTAATTTTGGTAGGACTAATTTAAATGTGGATTACAGGGTCAAAGGTAGGGTTCTGAAGACTGTGGAGGAACAGAGAGATCTTGGGGTCCATATCCACAGATCTCTAAAGGTTGCCACTCAAGTGGATAGAGCTGTGAAGAAGGCCTATAGTGTGTTAGCTTTTATTAACAGGGGGTTGGAGTTTAAGAGCCGTGGGATTATGCTGCAACTGTACAGGACCTTGGTGAGACCACATTTGGAATATTGTGTGCAGTTCTGGTCACCTTACCATAAGAAGGATGTGGAAGCGCTGGAAAGAGTGCAGAGGAGTTTTATCAGGATGCTGCCTGGTTTGGAGGGTAGGTCTTATGAGGAAAGGTTGAGAGGGAGCGAGGGCTGTTCTCTCTGGAGCGGAGGAGGCTGAGGGGAGACTTAATAGAGGTTTATAAAATGATGAAGGGGATAGATAGAGTGAACGTTCAAAGACTATTTCCTCGGGTGGATGGAGCTATTACAAGGGGGCATAACTATAGGGTTCATGGTGGGAGATATAGGAAGGATATCAGAGGTAGGTTCTTTACGCAGAGAGTGGTTGGGGTGTGGAATGGACTGCCTGCAGTGATAGTGGAGTCAGACACTTTAGGAACATTTAAGCGGTTATTGGATAGGCACATGGAGCACACCAGGATGATAGGGAGTGGGACAGCTTGATCTTGGTTTCAGATAAAGCTCGGCACAACATCGTGGGCCGAAGGGCCTGTTCTGTGCTGTACAGTTCTGTGTTCTATGTTCGATCTATTATCTTCTCATTTTCCCTGACTAAACTGAGGTCATCGAGCCACAGCTCCAGCTCCCTTACACGGTCCCTCAGGAGTTGCAGTTCCATGCATCTGGCAGCTCTGGACCTCCGGGAGGCAAGTCGTCTCCAGGAACTCCCACATCCCACACCGAATGCAGCAAACTGGCCTCTCACTCATGCCTGCCATTTCCTTTATGGTTTTGGAAAAATAACAACAACCTTCCTTGCCTCCGCCTGGTTTCACCGAAGCCCTGTGAGCCAAAGCCCTTATGGCTCTCACTCTGCTCCCTGCTCACTCCGCTGCCTGCTCAAAAGTGCGGCCTGCTTTTAAATCCACCAAAAACTTTCCCAGGCCTCTCCTGGGCCTACTTCCGGATTTGGAAGAAACCTCCGGTTTTAAACACAAAAAATCACTGAAAAATAAATAAATAAACCAAGTCTAGAAACAAACTCTCGTACCCTCAGCCTGCTCCTGTGGAACAATGAGGCTGAAACCTCCAAGGTAAGCCCTTTTGACCACAGGTGAAGTTCCAGAACACTGGAGAATAGCCAATGTTGTTCCCTTGCTTAAGAAAGGAAGCAGGGATCATCCAGGAAATTATAGGCCGGTGAGCCTGACATCAGTGGTGGGGAAACTTTTGGAGAAGATACTGAGGGACAGGATATATGCACATTTGGAGGAAAATTGAATAGTTAGTGACAGGCAGCATGGTTTTGTACGGGGAATGTCATGTCTCGCCAACTTGATTGAGTTTTTTAAAGAGGTGACAAAGATAATTGCTTGTTGATAGTGGAGGATTCAGCAATGGTCATGCCATTGAATGTCAAGGGGTGACGATTATATTCTCTCTTGCTGGAGGTGGTCATTATCCTGTGTGGTGTGAATACTTTTTGCCACTTGTCAGCCCAAGCCTGGATATTGTCCAGGTCTTGTTGCATTTAGACATGGACTGATTCAGTGTCTGAGGAATCGCGAATGGTGCTGAACATTGTGCAGTCATCGGTGAACACCCCTGCTTCTGATCTTATGCTGGAAGGAAGGTCGTTGATGAAGCAGCTGAAGATGGTTGGGTCGAGGACACTGACCCTGAGGGACTCCTGCAGTGATGTCCGAGAGCTGGGATGACTGACCTCCAATCACCACAACCATCTTCCTTTGTGTCAGGAACAACCCCAACCGGTGGAGTTCCAATTCCAATTACTTCCAGTTTTGCTAAGGCTCTTTGATGCCATATTCGGCCAAATGCTGTGTTGATATCAAGGGCAGTCACTCTCTGGCATTCAGCTCTTTTGTCCTTGTTTGAATCAAGGCTTTAATGAGGCCAGGAGCTGAGTGACCCTGGCAGAACTCAAACTAAGGGGGCAATTCTCCCAAAAGTGCTGGATTGGCGGGAAAACTGTTCTAAATCCCGACTGTTTTGTCAGTTCAGCTTCGCACTTGAATCTCCGCACTCTGTGCACTGCCGAGATCCCAGTCATGAATATCATTAAAACCCAGGGGGCGGGGCCTATTCGCGCTGCAGTTTGACAGTTCTGGAACTCAGCGCATGCGCAGTGACCCCAAACTATCAACCTCCCATTTGCTGGCCAGCTCGATTGCTGACCAACCCAAGACCCCTGCAGTGCTGCCCCTCCAGCCTCCCCACGGCCCGATCGCAGCCCCCACAGCAATTTCCGGGCCAGCCGTGACCCCCGCCCCGAGCGCCCCGATGTCCAGGCCCCACCCCCCCAGCAGTGGCGATCCCCCCCCACCCCCCCTCACCCCAGCAGACCTCCCCCCCCCCCCCCCGCTGATCCCCCCCAGCCCACCCCAAGCGCTACCTTCCCGCCATCCCTGACTGATCCCAATGCTGAGTGAGAGTGGGACCCCCACCCCCACCGATCGCCCCTAGCCCCTGCCCACAGTAGGCCCCACCCCCTTGGCACTGCCCCTTGCCCAGTGGGCAGTGACAAGGTGCCCCCTGGGCATGTGCATTTAACCCCTTGGGCAGTGCCAGGGGGCACAGGCTGGCACGGCCAGGATGCCCATGCCCAGTGGGCACCACCCCCTGCCGCCCGACCCCCTGATTGTTCCCCCTTCATTCCAGTGGGGTCGAGCCACCAGAGCGGGTCTGAACCCTGCCAGAATGAAGTACTCCTGGCGGGGTGGGAGATTCAATCAGGACCTGGTCTGGCCGACGACTGTTCACTGGCTCTGGGAAATGCGCATATGTTCCCGGCGCATGTGCAAATCCCTGTTCAAGGCCGCAGACGCACATCTCCCACCGCGACCCAAGAGAAACTTGCAATGGGATAATCGCAGCCTAAATTTCTGTGAGCAGGTAAACACAAAACATTGCGTTATTATTGGATACAAAGTTGGCTTCTTGACAGAAGCCAGAGGGTGGTTGTAGAGAGTTGTTTTTCAAACTGGAGGCCTGTGACCAGCGGTGTGCCTCAGGGATCAGTGCCGGGCCCACTGTTATTTATCATTTATATTAATGATTTGGATGAGAACATAGAAGGCATGGTTAGTAACTTTGCAGATGACACCAAGATTGGTAGCATGGTGGACAGTGAAAAAAGTTATCTCCAATTGCAGCGGGATCTTGATCAATTGGGCCAGTGGGCTGACGAATGGCAGATGGAGTTTAATTTAGACAAATGTGAGGTGATGCATTTTGGTAGATTGATCCAAGGCAGGACTTACTCAGTTAATGGTAGGGCGTTGGGGAGAGTTACAGAACAAAGAGATCTCGGGGTACATGTTCATAGCTCCTTGAAAGTGGAGTCACAGGTGGACAGAGTGGTGAAGAAGGCATTCGGCATGCTTGGTTTCATCGGTCAGAACATTGAATACAGGAGTTGGGACGTCTTGTTGAAGTTGTACAAGACATTGGTAAGGCCACACTGAGAATACTGTGTGCAGTTCTGGTCTATTATAGAAAGGATATTATTAAACTAGAAAGAGTGCAGAAAAGATTTATGAGGATGCTACCGGGACTTGATGGTTTGAGTTATAAGGAGAGGCTGGATAGACTGGGACTTTTTTCTCTGGAGCGTAGGAGGCTGAGGGGTGATCTTATAGAGGTCTATAAAATAATGTGGGGCACAGATCAGCTAGATAGTCAATATATTTTCCCAAAGGTAGGGGAGACTAAAACTAGAGGGCACAGGTTTAAGGTGAGAGGGGAGCGATACAAAAGTGTCCAGAGGGGCAATTTTTTCACAGAGGATGGTGAGTGTCTGGAACAAGCTGCCAGAGGTAGTAGTAGAGGCGGGGACAATTTTGTCTTTTAAAAAGCATTCAGATAGTTACATGGGTACGATGGGTATAGAGGGATATGGGCCAGATGCGGGCAATTGGGATTAGTTTAGGGGTTTTTTAAAAAAAGGGCGGCATGGACAAATTGGGCTGAAGGGCCTGTTTCCATGATGTAAACCTCTATGACTCTATGACTCTATGAGATCCTGGAATCTGAAACAAAAACAGAAAATGCCAGAAAATCTCAGCAGGTCTGACAGCATCTGTGGGGAGAGAATAGAGCTAACGTTTCGAGTCTGGATGACCCTTCCTCAGAGCTATGTGACCTGCTCTGACCTGCCCTGTGAGCAGGTTATTGCTGAGTAAGTGCCACCTGATGGTGCTGTTGATGACCCCTTCCATCACTTTACTGATGATCGAGAGGAGACTGATGAGCTGGTAATTGGTCGGCTGGATTTGCCTTGGGAAATTTTCCCACATTGCTGGGTGAATGCCAGTGCTGCAGCTGCACTGGAACAGCTTGGCTCGGGACAAGATAAGTTCTGGAGCACAAGCTTACTTACTGCTAGGGGCTTGGATGGGGCAGAATGTGTAAGGAGCATCCAGGAAGGTTTCTTGAAACAGTATGTAAATAGCCCAACTCAGGAAGGAGCCATACTAGACCTGGTATTGGGGAACCAGCCCGGCCAGGCGGTTGAAATTTCAGTAGGAGAGCATTTCGGGAACAGTGATTATAATCCTGTAAGTTTTAAGCTGCTTGTGGATAAGGACAAGAGTGGTCCTCAGGCAAAGGTGTTAAATTGGGGGAAGACTAACTACAACAGTGGGCAGGATCTGGAGAGTGTCGATTGGGGGAGGCTGTTTGAGGGTAAATCAACATCCGACATGTGGAAGTCTTTCAAATGTCAATTGATTGGAATTCAGGACTGGCATGTACCTGTGAGGATGAAGGATAAGTGTGGCAAGTATTGGGAACCCTGGATAACATGGGATATTATGAGCCTTGTCAAAAAGAAACAGGAAGCATTCGTAAGGTCTAAAAGGCTTAGGACAGATGAAGCCCATGAAGAATATAAAGAACGTAGGAAGGAACTTAAGGAAGGAGTTAGGAAGGCGAGAAGGGGTCATGAAAAGTCCTTGGCAAACAGGATTAAGGAAAATCCTAAGGCATTTTATACGTATGTAAAGAGCAAGAGGGTGGCCAGGGAAAGGGTTAGTCATAGAATCATAGAAACCCTACAGTGCAGAAGGAGGCCATTCGGCCCATCGAGTCTGCACCAACCACAATCCCACCCAGGCCCTACCCCCACATATTTACCCGCTAATCCCGCTAACCTACACATCTCAGGACTCTAAAGGGGCAATTTTTAACCTGGCCAATCAACCTAACCCGCACATCTTTGGACTGTGGGAGGAAACCGGAGCACCCGGAGGAAACCCACGCAGACACGAAGAGAATGTGCAAACTCCACACAGACAGTGACCCGAGCCGGGAATCGAACCCGGGACCCTGGAGCTGTGAAGCAGCAGTGCTAACCACTGTGCTACCGTGCCGCCCACTGTGCTACCGTGCCGCCCACTGTGCTACCGTGCCGCCCACTGTGCTACCGTGCCGCCCACTGTGCTACCGTGCCGCCCACTGTGCCACCGTGCCGCCCACTGTGCCACCGTGCCGCCCACTGTGCCACCGTGCCGCCCACTGTGCTACCGTGCCGCCCACTGTGCCACCGTGCCGCCCACTGTGCCACCGTGCCGCCCACTGTGCCACCGTGCCGCCCACTGTGCCACCGTGCCGCCCACTGTGCCACCGTGCCGCCCACTGTGCCACCGTGCCGCCCACTGTGCTACCGTGCCGCCCCACAAGGACAGTGGAGGGAATCTATGCATGGAAACAGAGGAAATGGACGAGATACTAAATGAGTACTCTGAACATAGAACATAGAAGAAATACAGCACAAACAGGCCCTTCAGCCCACAAGTTGCGCCGGTCATGTCCCTTACCTACCGAGGCTTATATATAGGCTTACCTAAAACCCTCAATCCTATTAATTTCCATGTACTCATCCAGAAGTCTCTTAAAAGACCCTATTGAGTTTGCCTCCACCACCACTGACGGCAGCCGATTCCACTCACCCACCACCCTCTGAGTGAAAAACTTACCCCTGACATCTCCTCTGTACCTACTCCCCAGCACCTTAAAACTGTGTCCTCTCGTAGCAGCCATTTCAGCCCTGGGAAAAAGCCTCCGAGAATCCACCCGATCTATACCTCTCAACATCTTGTACACCTCTATCAGGTCACCTCTCATCCTTCGTCTCTCCAAGGAGAAAAGACCAAGCTCCCTCAACCTATCCTCATAAGGCATGCCAACTAATCCAGGCAACATCCTTGTAAATCTTCTCTGCACCCTTTCAATAATTTCCACATCCCTCCTGTAATGAGGTGACCAGAACTGAGCACAGTACTCTAAGTGGGGTCTGACGAGGGTCTTATAAAGCTGCATCATTATCTCCCGACTTCTAAACTCAATCCCTCGATTGATAAAGGCCAGCACACCATACGCCTTCTTAACCACCTCCTCTACCTGCGAGGCCGATTTAAGAGTCCTATGGACCCGGACCCGAAGGTCCTTCTGATCCTCTACACTGCTAAGAGTCTTACCCTTGATATTATACTCCTTCATCCCACTTGACCTGCCAAAATGGACCATTACACATTTATCCGGGTTGAAGTCCATCTGCCACTTCTCCGCCCAGTCTTGCATCCTATCTATGTGACGCTGCAGCTTCTGACATCCCTCCAAACTATCCACAACACCACCAACCTTCGTGTCGTCGGCAAACTTACCAGTCCATCTCTCCACTTCCTCATCCAGGTCATTTACGAAAATGACAAACAGCAAGGGTCCCAGAACAGATCCCTGAGGCACTCCACTGGTGACCGACCTCCATTCAGAAAAAGACCCATCTACAACCACTCTCTGCCTTCTGCAGGCAAGCCAGTTCTGGGTCCACAAGGCAACAGCCCCTTGGATCCCATGCCCTCTCACTTTCTCAAGAAGTCTTGCATGGGGGACCTTATCGAACGCCTTGCTGAAGTCCATGTAAACCACATCTACCGCTTTTCCTTCGTCAATGTGTTTAGTCACATTTTCAAAGAACTCTACAAGGCTCGTAAGGCACGATTTGCCTTTGACAAAGCCGTGCTGACTACTTTTGAGCATACTAAACTTCTCTAAATGTTCATAAATCCTGTCCCTCAGGATTTTCTCCATCAACTTACCAACCACTGAGGTTAGACTCACCAGTCAGTAATTTCCTGGGCTATCCCTATTCCCTTTCTTGAATATAGGAACCACATCCGCAATCCTCCAATCCTCCGGAACCTCTCCCGTCTCCATCGACGATGCAAAGATCATCGCCAGAGGCTCTGCAATCTCTTCCCTCGCCTCCCACAGTAACCTGGGGAACATCCCATCCGGTCCCGGCGACTTATCTATCCTGATGCTATTCAAAATTTCCAACACATCCTCTTTCTTAATGTCCACATACTCAATCTTTTCAGCCCACCTCAATCCTGTAGTCTTTTTCCACCGTGAATACCGAGGTAAAATATTCATTAAGCACCTCTGCTATTTCTTCCGGTTCTGTACAGACTTTCTCACCTTCACATTTTATACATCCTATTCCTTCACATCTCATCCTTTTACTCTTCACATATTTATAGAATGCCTTAGGGTTCTCCTTAATCTTACCTGCCAAGGCCTTCTCGTGACCCCTTCAGGCTCTCCTAATTTCTTTCTTAAGTCCCTTCCTACAAGCCGTATACTCATCTAGATCCCTATCATCGCCTAGCTCTCTGAACCTTTTGTACGCTTTCCTTTTCTTTTTGACAAGGTTCAGCACAGCTTTCGTGCACCACGGTTCCCGTAACCTACCAAAACCTCCCTGTCTCATCGGAACGTTGTCATGCAGAACTCCAGATAAACATTCCTTGAAAATCTGCCACCTCACTTCAGTACTTTTCCTCGAGAATACCTCCTTCCAATTTACGCCTCTAATCTCCTGCCTGATGACTTCATATTTCCCCTTACTCCAGATAAACACTTTCCTAGCTTGCCTGATCCTATCTCTTTCCAATGCTAGCGTAAAGGAGATAGAGTTATGATCACTATCCCCAAGATGCTCCCCCACTGAGAGATCCGACACCTGTCCAGGCTCATTAGCCAGTACCAGATCGAGTACAGCCTCTCCTTTTGTAGGCTTATCCACATGCTGTGTCAGGAAACCCTCCTGAACACACCTAACAAACTCCTCCCCATCCAAACCCATTACCCTCGGGATATTCCAATCGATGTTTGGGAAATTAAAGTCTCCCATCACGACAACCCTGTTATTACTACATCTCTCCAGGATCTGTTTCCCTATCTGCTCCTCAACATCCCTGTTACTATTGGGCGGCCTGTAGAAAACACCCAGCAAAATTATCGACCCCTTCCCACTCCAAACTTCCACCCACAGAGACTCCGTAGACAATCCCTCCACGGTTTCCACCTTCTCTACAGCTATGACACTATCCCTGATCAGCAGTGCCACTCCCCCCCACCCCTCTTTTGCCTCCCTCTCTGTCCTTTCTGAAACACCTGAAACCTGGCACCTGAAGTACCCAGTCCTGTCCCTGTCCCCAAGTCTCCGTAATGGCCACCACATCACACTTCCAAGCATCGATCCACACTCTAAGCTGATCCACTTTATTCACTACACTCCTGGCGTTAAAATAGACACATCTCAAACCTTTGGTCTGAGCTCTCCCCTTCTCCATCACCCGTCTATTCTCCCTCTTACACTGTGTACAATCCTGCTCTATTTGCGGGCTACCCTCCTCGCTCTCAGTCACCTCATCACGATGCCCTCCCCCCAACCTTTCTAGTTTAAAGTCTCCCCAGTAGCCTTAGCCAACCTTCCTGCCAGGATATCGGTCCCCCTGGGATTCAAGTGCCACCCGTCTTTTTTGTACAGGTCACACCTGCCCCTAAAGAGGTCCCAATGATCCAGGAACCTGAATGCCTGCCCCCTGCTCCAGTCCCTCAACCACGCATTCATCCTCCACCTCACTCCAATCTTGCTCTCACTTTCCCATGGCACAGGCAGCAATCCTGAGATTACTACCTTTGCGTTCCTCCTTCCCAACTGTCTACCTAACTCCCTATGTTCTCTTTTCATGATCCCTTCCCTCTTCCTACCTATGTCAGCGGTACCAATATGTACCACGACCTCTGGCTCCTCTCCCTCCTACCTCAGGATATCTGGGACGTGATCAGAGACATCCCGGATCCCGGCACCAGGGAGGCAGACCACCATGGAAGACTCCCGCCTGCCTCCGCAAAAACGCCTGTCCAACCCCCTTACTGTTGAGTCCCCGATTAATACTGCCTTCCTCCTCCTTTCCTTAGCCCTCTGAGTTACAGGGCTGGACTCTGCTCCGGAGACACAGCCACTGCTGCTTCCCCCAGGTGGGCTGTCCCCCCCAGCAGTACTCAGGCAGGAGTACTTCTTGTGAAGGGGCACATCCACCGGGGTGCTCTCTATCACCCTTCCTGGACGTTACCCACTTGTCTGCCTCCCGTGGCCCTGGTGTGACCACCTGCTGATAGCACCTGTCTATCACCTCCTCATTTTCCCTAATCAGACGAAGGTCCTCGAGCTGCAGTTCCAGTTCTCTAACATGGTCCCTTAGGAACCGCAGCTCGACACACCCATCACAGATATGGATGTCCGGGAGGCCAGGAGCTTCCAGGACCTCCCACATCCTACATTGGGAACAACAGACTGGCCTCACACTCATAATTTCCCTTCTTATTTCAAGGAACACAGAGAAACGTACTTAGGAATTAAACTTACCCCGCCTCGCCCTTTCCGCCTAAGCCCTTCGAGCCAAAGCCCTTCAGCTCTCACTCTGCTCCCTTCTCACTCCGCTGCCCGCTCTCAACGCTGCCCGCTGGATACTGCGGCCTCCCCTTTAAACCTCCCGCGCGTCAAAAGAAAATTCAAAAACCCTTCCCAAAACACCGCGCGTGCGGCCTACTTCCGGTCTAGACTTTAAAAGTTTAAAAATAAATAAATAAACCAAGCCCGCGAAAAAGTGATTTAAAAGTCGATCTCTTACCCCAGCACACTCCTTAACAAATCGCTCCTCCTTGCCTCTCTCAGGATGAACAATGAGGATGATCCCCCCAGGTAAGTAGCTTTTATATCAAAAGAAAATTCAAAAACCCTCATGCCTCAGTATTCACACAATGAGAAAAACTTGATGGATGAGGAGTCGAGGGTAGGCTGCATGGATATTCTGGGTCATTACTATATCAAAAAGGAGGAGGTACTGGGTGTCTCAAAAAGCATTAAAGTATCCTCAGCGCCTGATGGGATCTACCCCAGAATACTGAGGGAGGCAAGGGCGGTAATTGCTGGGGTCTTGACAGAAATCTTTGTGTCCTCATCAGCTACAGGTGAAGTTCCAGAGGACTGGAGGATAGCCAATGTTGTTCCATTGTTTAAGAAGGGCAGCAGGGATAATCCAGGAAATTATAGGCCGGTGAGCCTTACATCAGTGGTAGGGAAATTATTGGAAAAGATTGTTAGGGACAGAATTTATTCACATTTGGAAACAAATGGACTTATTAGTGATAGACAGCATGGTTTTGTGAAGGGGAGGTCATGCCTCACGAACTTGATTGAGCTTTTCGAGGAAGTGATGAAGATGACAGATGAGGGAAGGCAGTGGATGTTGTTTACATGGACTTCAGTAAAGCCTTTGACAAGGTATCTCATGGTGGACTGGTACGAAAGCTGAAGTCACACGGGATCAGAGGAGAGCTGGCAAGATGGATACAGAACTGGCTTGGGCAGAAAAGCCAAAGGGATAGAGGGATGCTTTTCTGAATGGAAGGCTGTGACTAGCGGTGTTCCGCAGGGATCAGTTCTGGGACCTTTGTTGTTCCTAGTATATATAAATGATTTGGAGGAAAATGTAACTGGTCTGATTAGTAAGTTCACAGATTACACAAAATTTGATGGAGTTTCGGATAGTGAAGAGGATTGTCAGAGGACACAGCAAGATGTAGAGTGGTTGGAGACTTGGGCGGAGAAATGGCAGATGGAGTTTAATCCAAACAAATGTGAGATAATGCATTTTGGAGGATCCAATATATGTCGGAATTATACAGTAAATGGTAAAACACTTAGGGGTATTCACAGGCAGAGAACTTAGGCGTACATGTCCACCGATCACTGAAAGTGGCAACACAGGTGGATAAGGTAGTCAAGGAAGCATACAGCATGCTTGCCTTCATTGGTCGGGGCATTGAGTATAAAAATTGGCAGGTCATGCTGCAGCTGTACAGAACTATAGTTAGGCCTCATTTAGAATAATGTGTACAATTCTGGTCGCCCACACTACCAGAAGGATGTGATGCTTTGGAGAGGGTACAGAAGAGGTTTACCAGGATGTTGCCTGGCCTGGAGGGTAGTAGCCATGAGGAGAGGTTGTATAAACTCAGTTTGTTTTCACTGGAACAACTGAGGTTGAGCGGCGACCTGATAGAGGTTTACAAGATTACGAGTATCGTGGACAGAGTGGATAGTCAGATGCTCTTTCCTAGGGTAGAAAAGCCAAGTACTCGGGGACATAGGTTTAAGGTACATGGAGGAAAGTTTAGAGGAGAGGTGCGAGGCAAGTCTTTTACACAGAGGGTGGTGAATGTTCGGAACGCGCTGCCCAGGGAAGTGGTGGGAGCAGGTACGATAGCGGAATTTAAGAGGCAACTAGACCCACACATGAATAGAATGGAAATGGAAGGATAAGGACTCCGTAAGTGTATGCAGTTTTACTTTAAGCACACGTCATGATCAGTGCAGGCTTGGAGGGCCGAAGGCCCTGTTCCTGTGCTGTACTTTTATTTGTTTTTAGCTGATTGTACTACTGTTGGAATATTGTCAGAGTGTTTAATGCTGTGATGGTATTATTCCCAGTGTTACTGGGTTTAATGCTGTGATGGTATTATTCCCAGTGTTGCTGTGTTTAATACTGTGATGGTATTATTCCCAGTGTTGCTGTGTTTAATACTGTGATGGTATTATTCCCAGTGTTACTGTGTTTAATACTGTGATGGTATTATTCCCAGTGTTGCTGTGTTTAATGCTGTGATGGTATTATTCCCAGTGTTACTGTGTTTAATGCTGTGATGGTATTATTCCCAGTGTTGCTGTGTTTAATGCTGTGATGGTATTATTCCCAGTGTTACTGTGTTTAATGCTGTGATGGTATTATTCCCAGTGTTGCTGTGTTTAATGCTGTGATGGTATTATTCCCAGTGTTACTGTGTTTAATGCTGTGATGGTATTATTCCCAGTGTTACTGTGTTTAATGCTGTGATGGTATTATTCCCAGTGTTGCTGTGTTTAATACTGTGATGGTATTATTCCCAGTGTTGCTGTGTTTAATGCTGTGATGGTATTATTCCCAGTGTTGCTGTGTTTAATGCTGTGATGGTATTATTCCCAGTGTTACTGTGTTTAATGCTGTGATGGTATTATTCCCAGTGTTACTGTGTTTAATGCTGTGATGGTATTATTCCCAGTGTTACTGTGTTTAATGCTGTGATGGTATTATTCCCAGTGTTACTGTGTTTAATGCTGTGATGGTATTATTCCCAGTGTTACTGTGTTTAATGCTGTGATGGTATTATTCCCAGTGTTACTGGGTTTAATGCTGTGATGGTATTATTCCCAGTGTTACTGTGTTTAATGCTGTGATGGTATTATTCCCAGTGTTACTGGGTTTAATGCTGTGATGGTATTATTCCCAGTGTTACTGGGTTTAATGCTGTGATGGTATTATTCCCAGTGTTGCTGTGTTTAATGCTGTGATGGTATTATTCCCAGTGTTACTGTGTTTAATGTTGTGATGGTATTATTCCCAGTGTTGCTGTGGTTAATGCTGTGATGGTATTATTCCCAGTGTTGCTGTGTTTAATGTTGTGATGGTATTATTCCCAGTGTTACTGTGTTTAATGCTGCGATGGTATTAATGCTCTGTCTCTGCTCCTGCTGAGTTTTTGTCGATACTTGTGCTTTGTTTTCTCCGCCGTTCCGGGATTATTGATGTTCTGCTGTGCCTGTGAGTTGGAGATTCTGGGTTTGGAGATTCTGGCTTTGGAGAATTCTCTGACCGCGATTCCTGTCTCTGTTCCTGGGAGTGGAATGTCCGGAGAGGGAGGAAGGGAAATGGTTGCGGATTGAGGGTGAGTCTCGGATCGCTTTCCCGGTGTTTGTGAGCGGAGATTCCGGCCTCATTGGGCCGAATAAATGATTGAAAAGGAAATGTTTCATTCATCGTGGATGGAACTCAGCTGCTGCAGAGAATTTTATTTAATTTTGTGCCGAATTTACATTCTCTGAAGAGATTTTATTGCAATGAGATATCTGGCTGGTTATAAATCATTCATTGATGCAACACCTTTCATGTCGGTAAACGTTCTGCAGAGGAAACCAGGTCAGGAAATATTCGGCCCAATCATTTATCAAAAGGGTTTGTTTATAATCTTACAAATGATGCAGTTTCCAGGGGAAAATGCTTACAGCTGGGGGTGGATTCGAGTCCAGTACTGGAGCTGCAGAATGATTTGGAGAGGGAGGGGCGAGGCCATGAATGAATTGGAAGCATTTATTACCAGGCAGACAAAGAGCATCATGGAGGGACTGCAGGAGTTCCCGAATTGGATCTCTCTGAAAACTGAGGAGAATGTGGGTTTCTGTAGGGAATCCAGCAAGTTCGCAGCATCATGAGTTCAGAACATAGAATCACAGAATCCTATAGTATTGAAGGAGGCCATTTGGCCCATCAAGTCTGCACAGACCACAATCTCACCTAAGACCTATCCACATAACCACACATTTACCCGGCTAATCCCACTGACATTAAGGGGCAGTTTAGCATGGCTCCATGTAACCCTGCACATCTTTGGACTGAGGGATGAAACCGGAGCACCCGGTGGAAACCCAAGGAGACACGGGGAGAACGTTCAAACTCCACACAGACAGTGACCCAAGCTGCTATTGAACCCAATTCCCTGGTGCTGTGAGGCATCAGTGTGAACCACTGTGACCATAAGACCATAAGGAGCAGAATTAGGCCACTCGGCCCATCGAGTCTGCTCCGCCATTCAATCATGGCTGATATTTTTCTCATCCCCATTCTCCTGCCTTTTCCCCATAGCCCCCGATCCCCTTATCAATCAAGATCCTATCTATCTCTGTCTTAAAGACACTCAAGACCTGGCCTCCACAGCCTTCTACGGCCAAGAGTTCCACAGATTCACCACTCTCTGGCTGAAGAAATTCCTCCTCATCTCTGTTTTAAAGGATCGTCCCTCTCGCCTGAGGTTGTGCCCTCTGGTTCTGACAGCGTGCAACCTATAACAGAGATCATGGTCCATATTTGGCATCAATAACATGGGCCACACGTGGTACTGGGTTCTGCAGGTAAATTTCTGTCAGCTTGGAAATACATCAGTAAGCTGGATCTCAAAGTGAGGAATCTCAGAATATCCTCGATGTCACACAGCGAGTGTCAGAATAGGCCGGCAGTGTTAGAACCATAGAACCATAGAAAATTACAGCTCAGAAACAGGCCTTTTGACCCTTCTTGTCTGTGCCGAACCATTTTTTTGCCTAGTCCCACTGATCTGCACTTGGACCATATCCCTCCACACCCCTCTCCTCCATGAACCCGTCCAAGTTTTCCTTAAATGTTAAAAGTGACCCCGCATTTACCACTTTATCCGACAGCTCATTCCACACTCCCACCACTCTCTGCGTGAAGAAGCCCCCCTAATATTCCCTTTAAACTTTTCTCCTTTCACCCTTAACCCATGCCCTCTGGTTTTTTTCTCCCCTAGCCTCAGCGGAAAAAGCCTGCTTGCATTCACTCTATCTATACCCATCAAAATCTTATACACCTCTATCAAATCTCCCCTCAATCTTCTACGCTCCAGGGAATAAAGTCCCAACCTATTCAATCTCTCTCTGTAACTCAGCTTCTCAAGTCCCGGCATCATCCTTGTGAACCTTCTCTGCACTCTTTCAACCTTATTTACATCCTTCCTGTGTTGTAGACAGAATTAATGTGGCTCTTTCCAGTCTGTAATCTGGATACTTGTGCATCAAGTATTTCCTTATCCTTTCTCATTTAAAGTAAATTCCAGCAGCAAGCTTTTTGATGATTTTAAAAATAAAGATTATTTATTATCACAACTAGTCTCAGATGTTTAAAACACTCAAATATCATTCACAATGCCGCGGACATAAAGATTAGATACAGATGAAGTTAAAACTAAAAATGTAAAAATGGAATTCTAACTCTGTCTGACAGACGATGCAGATCTGATATCTTTTTTAGTTTATATTTTAGTGGGACAGAAGTTCAGTATTTTGACGGCATTCGAAGACTTTTAGCTGTGACGGTTCCGCTATTTCCTCTGTTTCAGATGTTTCTCCTCCTTGCTTTGTTCAACTTGAAAGGTTTTGGACTCAGGAGCTGTGGGCTCTAAGATAAGCATTCGAGTATTCGTAAGTAATTCTAAGGTTGTTTATTAAGTTTATTTAGAAGCAAGTTTAGCTAAATTAGCTAAATAGACATAAAGTCTATGATTATTTGTACCGAGCGACATTTTGCTCTTAAATTTAAATGATTGTCAACTTTTCCCCTTATCTTTTCGATCTTTTCTGGTCCATTTTCCATCTGAAGAAGGCAGCTGCCAGACAAGGACTGTCCCAGACAAGGACTGTCCCCAGATGAGGGCTGTCCTAGACATGGACTGTCCCAGACATGGACTGTCCCCAGATGAGGACTGGCCCCAGACGAGGCCTGTCCCAGACGAGGCCTGTCCCAGACGAGGACTGGCCCCAGACAAGGACTGACCCCAGACGTGGACTGTCCCCAGATGAGGGCTGTCCTAGACATGGACTGTCCCAGACATGGACTGTCCCCAGATGAGGACTGGCCCCAGACGAGGCCTGTCCCAGACGAGGCCTGTCCCAGACGAGGACTGTCCCAGACGAGGACTGGCCCCAGACAAGGACTGACCCCAGACGTGGACTGTCCCCAGACAAGGCCTGTCCCCAGACGAGGACAGTCCCAGACGAGGACTGGCCCCAGACGAGGACAGTCCCAGACAAGGGCGGTCCCAGACGAGGATTGTCCCAAATGAGGACTGTCCCGAGACGAAGACTGTCCCAGACGAAGTCTGTCCCAGACGAGGACTGGCCCCAGATGAGGACTGTCCCAGACGTGGATTGTCCCCAGACTAGGACTGTCCCCAGATGTGGACTGTCCCCAGACGAGGACTGTCCCCAGACGAGGACTGGCCCCAGACCAGGACTGACCCAGACGAGGACTGACCCAGACGCAGATTGTCCCCAGACGAGGACTGTCCCAGACAAGGACTGACCCTAGACGAGGACTGGCCTCAGATGAGGACTGTCCCCAGACCAGGACTGACCCAGACCAGGACTGGCCCCAGATGAGGATTGTCCCCAGACGAAGACTGTCCCCAGACGAGGACTGGCCCCAGACAAGGACTGACCCCAGACGTGGACTGTCCCCAGACAAGGACTGGCCCAGACGTTTCCAGATGCTGATAATTGTCCTTGTTTCAATCTCCTGTTACAAGTGTTCTGAGCCGTGAATCCAGGACAGACAGCGTGTTGTTCGGGTGCTGACTATAATCATCTCATCTCATGTTGGAGGCCATTTGTTGGATTGAATACTTCACTGGGCAGCAGATGGCTTCCTGTTATCAGTTCAGGAATGCGTGGAGACCTCAATGCAGTTGCTCTCTTTATCTCAACCTCATCTTGCTCCCTGATTCCTTAGAAGTCTTTATATTTTTAAGATAATTAAAGCTCTATAAGCTAATTCCATTAGAGTTCAATATAATTCTTAAATATACGACTTCTTAAAGGTTTAGAAACAATAGAAACACAGAAAAACTACAGCACAAAACAGGCCCTTCGGCCCCACAAGTTGTGCCGAACATATCCCTACCTTTTAGGCCTACCTATAACCCTCCATCCTATTAAGTCCCATGTACTCATCCAGGAGTCTCTTAAAAGACCCTATTGAGTTCGCCTCCACCACCACTGACGGCAGCCGATTCCACTCGTCCACTACCCTCTGTGTGAAAAACTTTCCCCTAACATCTCCCCTGTACCTACCCCCCAGCACCTTAAACCTGTGTCCTCTCGTAGCAGCCATTTCCACCCTGGGAAAAAGCCTCTGAGAGTCCACTCGATCTATGCCTCTCAACATCTTATATACCTCTATTAGGTCTCCTCTCATCCTACGTCTCTCCAAGGAGAAAAGACCGAGCTCCCTCAGCCTATCCTCATAAGGCATGCCACTCAATCCAGGCAACATCCTTGTAAATCTCCTCTGCACCCTTTCAATCTTTTCCACATCCTTCCTGTAATGAGGCGACCAGAACTGAGCACAGTACTCCAAGTGGGGTCTGACGAGGGTCTTATATAGCTGCATCATTATCCCCGGACTCCTAAACTCAATCCCTCGATTGATAAAGGCCAGCACACCATACGCCTTCTTAACCACCTCCTCCACCTGTGGGGCCGATTTTAGACTCCTATGGACTCGGACCCCAAGGTCCTTCTGATCCTCTACCGTACTGAGAGTCTTCCCCTTTATATTGTACTCCTTCATCCCATTCGACCTGCCAAAATGGACCACTACGCATTTATCCGGGTTGAAGTCCATCTGCCACTTCTCCGCCCAGTCTTGCATCCTATCTAAGTCCCTCTGTAACTTCTGACATCCCTCCAGACTATCCACAACCCCACCAACCTTCGCGTCGTCGGCAAACTTACCAACCCATCCCTCCACTTCCTCATCCAGGTCATTTATGAAAGTGACAAACAGCAAGGGTCCCAGAACAGATCCCTGGGGCACACCCCTGGTGACCGACCTCCAATTAGAAAAAGACCCATCTATAACCACTCTCTGCCTCCTTTGGGCAAGTCAGTTCTGGATCCACAGGGCAGCAGCCCCTTGGATCCCATGCCCTCTCACTTTTTCTCGAAGCCTTGCATGGGGGACCTTATCGAACGCCTTGCTAAAATCCATATAAACCACATCTACCGCTTTCCCTTCGTTAATGTGTTTAGTCACATTTTCGAAGAACTCCACCAGGCTCGTAAGGCACGATCTGCCTGTGACAAAGCCATGCTGAGTATTCTTGAGCATACTAAACCTCTCTAAATGCTCATAAATCTTGTCCCTCAGGATTTTCTCCATCAGCTTACCAACCACTGAGGTTAGACTCACCGGTCGGTAATTTCCTGGGCTATCCCTATTCCCCTTCTTGAAAATAGGAACCACATCCGCAATCCTCCAATCTTCCGGCACCTCTCCCGTCTCCATCGACGACGCAAAGATCATCGCCAGAGGCTCTGCAATCTCTTCCCTCGCCTCCCACAGTAACCTGGGGTACATCCCATCCGGACCCGGCGACTTATCTATCTTGATGCCATTCAAAGATTCCAGCACAACCTCTTTGTTAAAGTCCACAGTTTCTATTTCTTACAGTTCCTCATTTTTAGCTAAGCTAGTGTGGTGGACTTCAGTTGTGCCTTTGTCCTGCCTGGACCACCGTTGTGTGTTTGTTATGCCTGGACACATCCCCTGCCGGCTCGGCTCCTCCCCTTGTCACCTAGTATAAAGGTGGCTGTCTCCTCCCCCTTGTTCACTTCGGGTCGGTTACCTGTTGGGACGTGCTCCTGATTCTGTTATGAATAAAAGCCTACAGCTGTATTGGCACACAAGTAGTCTTTTGCCTTATTGATAGCGCATCAATTTTATTCATAACGTTTGACCGACATGGAGCAGCTTTTAAAACCCGACAAGTTAACAAGAGGTCGAGTCTCTGATAAATTTGACCATTGGCTGGACTGCTTTGAAGCATTCATCGACGCCGCTGCGGTCGTCGACTCCGACGGCGATAAGCTCCACATGCTCCGCGCCCGGGTAAGCGATGCAGTCTACGGTATCTTCTGGGATGCTACTACATGCGTGGATGCTATAGAACTCTTAAAAGGGCAGTTTCGAAAGAACCCTAACGTGGTCTACGCCAAACATCTCTTGGCTACTCGCAGGCAGCAGCCAGGAGAATCGTGCGCCCAATTTCTGCGCGCCCTGCGGGTCCTAGCTCGAGCTTGCGACTGTAAGGCTGTTTCAGCCACTGAGAACACGGAGGACCTGATCTGGGATGCCTACATCGCGGGTGTTGAGTCTATTTACATTCGGCAGCGTCTGCTTGAACAGGATGGCCTGGATCTCCAGAAAACGGCCATGATGGCTGAATCGCTAGAAGTGGCCTCTCGCAATCTCGGGGCTGACCCTGCACCCCGTTCAATCGACGGTTCCACCACGACGGCTGTTCCAGCGGGGCCCAAATGCTACTTCTGCGGCCTAGCCAAGCATCCTTGGCGTTGCTGCCCGGCGAAGGATGCGATTTGCTCCGGATGCGGTAAACAAGGCCACTTCGTCAAAGTCTGCCGGGCGAAGCCGATCGCGAAGCCTCGTGGCGCCGCATGTGTTCCGCGGGCGCAGCCATCTTTGATGCAGTCAGTGGCTGCGCGCAGATCGCCATCTTTGATGCAGTCAGCGGATGTGCGGGAATCGCCATCTTTGATACAGTCAGCGGCGCGGAAATCGCCATCTTGGGTGCCGTCATCAAGGCGCGCCGAGCGGGAGACTTCATCCGTGACGTCATCAGACGCGGATGAAGATGAATACTTACTGGGTTCGACGGTGGCATCGATTTGCCTGGACCAGTCGCAGCCTCACCAACTCTCCAAGTCAATAATGGAGATCAAGGTAAACAACCATGTAGAAAACTGCCTGTTTGACTGCGGGAGCACAGAAAGTTTTATACACCCTCGCACAGTACGTCGATATGCCCTTCCCGTGCGGCCCTGGAGACAGACTATCTCCATGGCTTCGGATTCCCACTCACTGGAGGTCCTCGGGTGCTGTTTGGTGACGCTGACGGTACAGGGCACAGTCTACGAGCGTTTTCGGCTCCTTGTGCTGCCGCGACTCTGCGCAGCTGTACTGCTGGGGTTAGATTTCCTCAGCCATCATAGGAGCGTCACCCTGCAGTATGATGGCCCTTATCCCCCGCTCTCCGTCTGCAAGGTGCCATCACTGCAGCACCCCTCGCGCACCACCTGCAGTGTCTCGACCCTCAAGATTACCCCCCCCCCCTCCTTTATTCGATAACCTCACCCCGGATTGCAGGCCTATAGCCACCAAAAGTAGGCGCTATAGTGCGGATGACCGGGCCTTCATTCGGTCCGAAGTACAACGTTTGCTCAAGGAAGGGATTATCCAGGCCAGCACCAGCCCCTGGAGGGCGCAGGTGGTCGTAGTTAAATCGGGGGAGAAACACCGCATGGTGATTGACTATAGCCAGACCATAAACAGCTCTACGCAACTAGATGCGTATCCTCTTCCCCGTATCGCGGACATAGTCAACTGCATCGCGCACTATAGGGTTTTCTCCACGATCGATTTAAAATTGGCTTACCACCAGCTCCCTATCCGCTCGGAGGATCGCCCATATACTGCCTTTGAGGCGGATGGTCGCCTCTACCAGTTCCTCCGAGTCCCCTTTGGTGTCACCGATGGGGTCTCAGTTTTCCAGCAGGCCATGGATCAAATGGTGGACCAGCACGGGCTACGGGCCACTTTCCCGTATCTGGATAACGTCACCATCTGCGGCCATGACCTGCAGGACCATGATGCCAACCTACAAAAATTCCTCCGTACGGCCACTCTCCTGAACCTGACATATAATGAGGCGAAGTGTGTCTTTCGGACACCCCGCCTCGCCATCCTTGGGTACATGGTGGAAAATTGTGTCCTTGGTCCTGATCCAGCCCGTATGCGTCCCCTTATGCAGATTCCCCTCCGTACTACTCTCAAAGCACTGAGGAGATGCCTGGGTTTCTTCTCCTACTATGCCCAGTGGGTTCCCTGTTACGCGGATAAAGCCCGTCCGCTCCTCAAATCGACCTCTTTTCCCCTGGCGGAGGAGGCCCGTCTGGCCTTCGACGACATCAAAGCGGACATCGCGAAGGCCGCGATGCATGCTGTGGACGAATCCATCCCATTCCAAGTGGAAAGTGATGCATCTGACTTCGCCCTAGCCGCCACCCTTAACCAAAGGGGCCGTCCGGTGGCCTTTTTTTCCCGGACCCTACAAGGCCCTGAGATTCGACACTCCTCGGTTGAGAAGGAGGCCCAGGCCATCGTGGAAGCCGTCCGGCACTGGCGCCATTACCTTGTGGGCCAACGGTTCACTTTAATTACGGACCAGCGGTCCGTTGCCTTCCTGTTCAACACCAGGCAAAAGGGCAAGATCAAAAATGACAAGATCTTGCGGTGGAGGATTGAGCTCTCCATCTATAGATATGAGATCATGTACCGGCCTAGGAAGCTCAATGAGCCCCCAGACGCCCTGTCCCGTGGAACATGTGCCAGCACCCAACTGGATCAGCTACAGTCTCTCCATAACGATCTCTGTCACCCGGGTGTCACCAGATTTTTCCACTTTGTCAAAGCCCGTAACCTGCCCTACTCCCTTGAGGAAGTCCGGTCGGTTACCAGGCAATGCAGGGTCTGCGCAGAGTGCAAGCCGCAATTCTATCAGCCAGGTAGGGCGCACCTTATAAAGGCCACTCGCGTGTTTGAGCGCCTCAGCATTGATTTTAAAGGCCCCCTCCCTTCCTCTAACCGCAATATTTATTTTCTGAATGTCATCGATGAATATTCGCGTTTCCCTTTTGCCTTCCCCTGCCCGGACATGATCTCGGCTACGGTGATTCGGACCCTGAACACGCTCTTCACCCTGTTCGGCTTCCCAGCCTATGTCCATAGCGATCGTGGGTCCTCATTCATGAGCGATGAGCTGAGGCAGTACCTGCTCGCCAAAGGCGTTGCCTCCAGCCGCACCACTAGCTATAACCCCAGGGGTAATGGTCAAGTAGAGCGGGAGAACGCAACCGTCTGGAAGGCCGTTCTATTAGCGCTACGGTCTAGGGGCCTTCCAGTCAGCCGTTGGCAAGACGTCCTCCCAGACGCATTACATTCAATTAGGTCACTCTTGTGTACAGCGACCAATACAACCCCTCACGAGTGGATGTTCACTTTCCCCAGATAGTCCTCCTCGGGTACTTCGCTCCCAGCTTGGCTGATGTCCCCGGGGCCCGTTCTGTTTCGGAAGCATGTCCGGACCCATAAGGCAGACCCCTTGGTCGAGGAGGTCCAATTGCTCCACGCTAATCCTCAATACGCTTATGTAGCGTACCCTGATGGGCGGGAGGACACAGTCTCTGTCCGTGACTTGGCACCCGCGGGTGTCCCTGAGGCCACCACGTCCCTCTGCCCCACTGTCCCAGTCCCTTGTGTTGTCCGCCCAGAGACCGTTATGCCCCTCCCCCCTTCAGTCCCAGTCTCCCATATTGTGTGCCCAGAGCCCACTACGGCCCTCCACCCCCCAGCCCCGGTTCCCACTGTTCTCCAGACACCACCAGGGCCACAGCCCACTCCCCTCACCCCTATGTATAGCTCGCTTGAGTCGCCGGTGCCGTCGCCACGCAGTACCCGACTACTGGACGGGACGACGGATGGGTCGGCCTCACACCACCTGGCGCCTCCTGGAGCCTGGGCTGACTCCGCTCTCTGCTCGGACGACTCTGCAACCTGCCCTACGACGATCGCGACAGCGGATCAAGCCACCAGATCGTCTGGACTTGTAATATTGTTTCCGCTTCACCCCGTGTTGTTTTTTTTAAAGGAAGGGGTGAATGTGGTGGATTTCAGTTGTGCCTTTGTCCTGCCTGGACCACCGTTGTGTGTTTGTTATGCCTGGACACACCCCCTGCCGGCTTGGCTCCTCCCCTTGTCACCTAGTATAAAGGTGGCTGTCTCCTCCCCCTTGTTCAGTTCGGGTCGGTTACCTATTGGGATCTGCTCCTGATTCTGTTATGAATAAAAGCCTACACTTGTATTGGCACACAAGTAGTCTTTTGCCGAATTGATAGCGCATCAGCTAGTTATTTCTAAAATATAATTTCCTGAATTTCTCGATTTGATTTGATAGATAACAGAGTAAAGTTGTTGGGAATGATCTGGGTACCACTGACTGGGATTAGCACTCCCCACCTGAATTTTAAAGCAGAAATTCAATCCCTCATTGCTGATCATTTTGCAGGAGTGCTATTAATTTCTAGACCAGGGTTTCCCAAGCATTTCATGCCACAGAATCGCGAGTGGCATCCCAAATGCATCAAGGACTCTCAAGCATTCTCATCATGTTGATTCTTTTTGCTGTGAAATAAGTTTCAGACACAGAAATCAAATGGAAGCCAGGCTTTTCCAGCTCTATCTGTGCATATATTAGTCATTCGGAAGAGGCCCCCGTCACAATTACATTCCCCAGCTACATGGCCACCTCACAAGTATGCTCACACTCACTCACACACACACACACACATGTGCACACATATGTCCCTGTCCCATACAGTGTGAGAGAGTGGGTAAGTGTGTGTGGTTGTGCGTGTGTGGGTGAGTGTGAGTGTGTGGGTGAGTGTGTGTGTGTGGGTGAGTGTGAGTGTGTGTGTCTGTGTGTTTGTATGAGAGTATGCGTGGGTGAGTGTTTGCGTGGGTGAGTGTGTGTGTGTTTGTCTGTGTGTTTGTATGAGAGTGTGTGTGGGTGAGTGTTTGCGTGGGTGAGTGTGTGTGTGGATATGTATGTGGCTGATTGTGTGGGTGTGTGTGTGGATGAATGTGTGTGTGGGTGAGTGTGTGTGTGTGGGTGAGTGTGAGTGTGTGTGTCTGTGTGTTTGTATGAGAGTGTGTGTGGGTGAGTGTTTGCGTGGGTGAGTGTGTGTGCGGATATGTATGTGGCTGATTGTGTGGGTGTGTGTGTGGATGAATGTGTGTGTGGGTGAGTGTGTGGGGAGTGTGTATCTCGGTCCCATTTGGACCAATCAGACAGCAACGCTCCCCCATTAAAAATTACAAAAGGATTCTCTTGTACAGAAAAGATTTCCATGAATTTTGTTATTTCCTGAAATCAGGCATGTTGTTGTGGTTTGCCTCTTCAACACATTACAAATGTTTTTCGGGGTTTTTCAGTTCTCTGGGGAGGTCAAACGAATTCCTGGCTGGAACTGTTTGGGAAACCGTGTTTTAGTTCATTCTTATAAAAGCAAATTCCTGCGGGTGCTGAAATCTGAAACCAAAAGGGAAAATGCTGGAAAATCTCAGCAGGTCTGGCAGCGTCTGTAAGGAGAGAAAAGAGCCGACATTTCGACTCCAGATGACCCTTTGGGCCCGATTTTACCAACAATTTGCGCCCATTTCCGGGCGTGAAATCGCGGTAAAATCGGGCGTGAGGCCTTTATCGCAATCTGCACCCGCGTCCGAGCAAATCGCAACTTTACCGACACCCGATTCGGGCGTGGATCCGTTTAAATCGATTTAATGAACTGCCCGCTCAACTCTACCACCAAATCCCATTTTACCTTCTTCTGTTCCGTTCCAGATCCGCGCTTTTAGCAACCTCCGAAGCGGGTTCAGAGCCTGCAACGGCTCTCTGACCCAGATCATCCTCTGGGAGGGTGGGGGGGGGGAGGAGGGGGGCGACTCAGATCATCCTCTGGGAGGGTGGGGGGGGGGAGGAGGGGGGCGACTCAGATCATCCTCTGGGGGTGGGGGGGGGGGGGGGGCAGGAGGAGGGGGGCAGCTCAGATGTATCTCTGGTTGGGGGGGGGAGGAAGAGGGGGGAGGGGTCGGATCATCCTCTTGGGGGGGAGGAGGGAGGTGGGTCGGATGGATCTCTGGTGGGGGGGGGAGGAGGGAGGCGGGTCGGATGGATCTCTGGTGGGGGGGGGAGGAGGGAGGCGGGTCGGATGGATCTCTGGGGGGGGGGGCAGGGGGGTCCGCAGCCACTCTGCGGGCGATCCCTCCTCCTCAGCGGAGGAACGAATCCCTCCTCCCGGAGTGGATGTGCGGCCACTCCGGGAGGAGTGGCCACAAAGATAAGTGGAAAAGTGAATCGTGTGGAGGACGGAGAAGATCTGCAGAGAGATTTGGACAGGCTGAGTGAGTGGGCAAGGATATGGCAAATGGAGTATAACGTTGAGAAATGCGAGGTTATACACTTTGGAGGAAATAATAACAAATGGGATTACTATCTCAATGGAAACAAATTAAAACATGCTACCGTGCAAAGGGACCTGGGGGTCCTTGTGCATGAGACGCAAAAGCCCAGTCTGCAGGTACAACAGGTGATCAAGAAGGCAAATGGGATGTTGGCCTATATTGCGAGGGGGATAGAATATAAAAGCAGGGATGTCTTGATGCACCTGTACAGGGCATTGGTGAGGCCGCAGCTGGAATACTGTGTGCAGTATTGGTCCCCTTATATGAGGAAGGATATATTGGCATTGGAGGGAGTGCAGAGAAGGTTCACCAGGTTGATACCGGAGATGAGGGGTTTGGATTATGAGGAGAGGCTGAGGAGATTGGGTTTGTACTCGTTGGAGTTTAGAAGGATGAGGGGGGATCTTATGGAGACTTATAAGATAATGCGGGGGCTGGATAGGGTGGAGGCGGAGAGATTCTTTCCACTTAGTAAGGAAGTTAAAACTAGAGGACACAGCCTCAAAATAAAGGGGGGTCGGTTTAAGACAGAGTTGAGGAGGAACTTCTTCTCCCAGAGGGTGGTGAATCTCTGGAATTCTCTGCCCACTGAGGTGGTGGAGGCTACCTCGCTGAATATGTTTAAAGCGCGGATGGATGGATTCCTGAGCGGTAAGGGAATTAAGGGTTATGGGGATCAGGCGGGTAAGTGGTACTGATCCACGTCAGATCAGCCATGATCTTATTGAATGGCGGGGCAGGCTCGAGGGGCTAGATGGCCTACTCCTGCTCCTATTTCTTATGTTCTTATGTTCTTATGATGTCAACACCAGTCGAGCAGTCCAGTGATGGTTGTTTCTAAAATCTAAAATTTTGAAGACTATTTTTTCTTCCAGAATTTGCTATAATTGACAACTTTAAATTCATCTTCAAATTGCTCCTCTTTCATTCTAGCTCTTTTGGGAACACGTTTGTGCATTCTTGCTTTCCTTTCAGCTTCTGGCAGAAGGGAAACATCGACTGGCATCATAATAATTTTTTTAGGCTCCTGGTATTGGATATTGATAGTGGACCCATCGGGTCGAACCAGCAAAACAGGATACAGCCTGGCACAGACCTGCCTTCCAAAGCGAACTACTGATGTTCTATTCGAATTGTTCTGCCTGGGTACGCTGGACACAGGATACACAGCAGGAAGCAATCTTTCAGAAACATTTAGCTGTAAAGAAGGCACAAACCGCCACAGCCGCGCGCTCCAGCCCAGCGCCCAGGCGCGCTTTTCCTCGAACTGGGCATGCGCAGTTCGGAGCTCCGATCGTTCCGGCAGCGCTAAGCCCCGCCCACAGCGCGGATCGGACTGGAGCCGGCTGAAAGCGTATGGGCGCGCTGGAAAGCGGATTTCGAGGTCGAATCTGTACTACGCTCAGATTTGGCACTTAGAATCAAAATGGTAAAATCGGGCCCTTTGTGTAGATGGGAGCTTTGACAAAGGGTCATCTGGACTCGGAAACGTCAGCTCTTTTCTCTCCTTACAGATGCTGCCAGTCCTGCTGAGATTTTCCAGCATTTTCTCTCTTGGTTTAGTTCATTCTTCCTGATTTGTGTTTTCTTTTTAAAAAGTGAAGTCTTGTGACAAAGTTCTCTTAGTTGAAACAAGCTATTTGGATTTCTCTTTTTCATTTATTCATGGATGTAGGCGTCACTGGTTAGGTCTGCATCAATTTCCCATCCCAAATTCCCTTCAGAGCGTGGTGGTGAGCTGCCTTCTTGAACCGCTGCAGTCCATGTGGTGTAGGTACACCACAGTGTTGTTAGGATGGGTGTTACTGGATTTTGACCCAGGGACAGCAAAGGAACATCAATATATTTCCAAGTCACGATAGTGAGTGACTTGGAGGGGAACCTTCAGAGGTTCTGATGCACCTGCTGCCCTTGATGTGAAGATCACAGAGGTCACGGGTTTGGAAGGTGCTATTGAAGGAGCCTTGATGAGCTCTTGCAGAGTATTATGTAGATGATTACACACGGCTGCTACTGTTCATCGGTGTTGGATGGTGAATATTTGTGGATGGGGTGCCAATCAAGCGGGGCTGCTTTGTTCTGGATGATGTCAAACTTCTTGAGTGTTGTTGGAGCTGCACCCATCCAGGCAATTGGAGGGTATTCCATCACACTCCTGACTTGTGCCTTGTAGATGGTGGACACACTTTGGGGATGGGTCAGGGGGTGAGTTACTTGCTGCAGGATTTCCAGCCTATTACCTGCTCTTGTAGTCACAGTATTTATATGTCTAGTCCAGTTTAGTTTATGCTCAATGGTAACTTCCAGGATGTTGATAGTGAAGGATTCAGTGATGATAATGCTATTGGATGTCAAAGAGTGATGGTTAGATTCTCTTTTGTTGGAGGTGGTCATTGTCTGGCACTTGTGTGGTGTGAATGTTATTTGCCACTTATCAGCCCAAACCTGGATCTTGTCCAGTAACTTCATTGCAGTGTTAATGTAAGCCTACTTATGGCACTAATAAATTTTTTAAAATGTCTTGCTGCATTTGGACATGAAGAGTCATTAATGGTGTTGAACATTGTGCAATCATCGGCGAACATCTCCACTTCTGATCTTATGATGGGGAAAAAGTTATTGATGAAGCAGCTGAAGATGGTTGGGTCGAGGACACTGACCCTGAGGAACTTCTGCAGAGATGTCCTGGAGCTGAGATCATTGACCTCCAATGACCACAACCATCTTCCTATGTGTCAGGTAGGACTCCAACCAGCAGAGAGATTTCCCCTGATTCCCACTGACTGCAGTTTTGCTTGTCTCCTTGATGCCACCCTCGGTCAAATGCTGCTTTGATGTCAAGGGCTGTCACACTCATCTCATCTTTAGAGGTCAGCTCTTTTGTCCATGTTTGAACCAAGGCTATAATGAGGTCAGGAACTGAGTGACCCTGGCGGAACCTAAACTGAGCATCAGTGAGCAAGTCATTACTGAGTAGGAGCCATGTGATGGTGCTGTTGATGACCTCTTCCATCACTTTACCATTGAGAATAGACTGATGGGGTGGTAAAAGGCCAGGTTAAATTTGTCCTGCTTTTTGTATATATAACTTACCATTTTCCACTTTGCTGGGTAGGCGCCAGTGCTGTAGCTGCACTGGAACTGCTCGGCTAGGGATGGGACAAGTTCCGGAGCTCAGGTTTTCGGTGCTATTGCTGGAATGTTGTCAGGGCCTTTGCAGTATCCAGTGCCATCAGCCGTTTCCTCATATCATGTGGAGTGAATCAAATTGGCTGAAGACTGACATCAAAGGCTGAAATAGGTCATCCATTCGGCACTGGATAAAAGCAAATTACTGTAGATGCTGGAATCTGAAGCCAGAAGAGAAAACGCGGGAAAATCTCAGCAGGTCTGGCAGCATCTATAAGGAGAGAAAAGAGCTGACCTTTCAAGTCCAGATGATCCTTTGTCAAAGCTGCATTCGGCATTTCTGGCTGAAGATTGTTGCAAATGTTTTAGTTTTATCTTTTGCACTGACATGCTGGGATATTGTGGAGCCTCCTCCAGTGAGTTGGTTAGTTGTCCACCAACATGCACGACTGGATGTGGCAGGACTGCAGAACTTAGATCTTATCCACTGGTTGTGGGCTCACATTGCTCTGTCTATCACTTGCTGCTTCTGCTATTTCCTGTGTACGTAGTAGTCCTGTGTTGTAGCTTCATCAGGCTGACCAATCATTTCTAGGTATGCCTGGTGCTGCTCCTGACATACCGTCCCGTACTCTTCATAAACTCTTTAAATGTTCATGGTGTCGAGTCGCAGTTAACACTGGCTATATTTGTTCACCAGCATCATGTTTATCCAGTTCTCAATGTTATTCTTGCTTCTGAATTTCTTTCAGGTGAAGAGGACCTGTGGTGTTAAACATGACCCGAGGTCAGAGTGAAGTGCGTCGCAGCGATTCTATCATTCCGTGTTTCGTCTGTGTTGAGGTACGTTTTCTAATCCTGAGCTCTGGGCACAGTGCAGTCGCATTCAGAGCATCTGTCTCTCTCTTCATCTTCCCACCTCTTTCCCTTTCCTTTTCTCATCATCCTGAATTCTTTCTCCTGCGCCCTCCCCCTTCCTTTCCTCCTCCCTCCCTTTCCCTGCCAATCCTCCCACTCACTTACCCCTTCCCTCCCTCTCTCTCTCCCTCCCCTCTCTTGCCCCCTGTTTCTCTCCCCTCCATCCGTCTCCCCTTCCATCACTCTCTGTCTCCCTCTTCTCCCTCTCTCTCTTCCCTTCCATCTCTCTCTCTCTCTCTTCCTCTCTCTACCCTCCCCCCACTCCCCATCCTTCTCACTCATCTCCTCCCTCTCTCTCTTTCCCCCTCCCTCTCTCTCTCGCTCCCTCCCTCTCTCTCTCCCGCTCCCTCCCTCTCTCTCTCTCGCTCTCCATCCCTCTCTTTCTCTCCCCCTCCCTCTCTCTCTCTCCCCTCCCCCTCTCTCCCCCTCCCTCCCCTCTCTCTCCCTCTCCCTCAGTCTCTCATTCCCTCCCTCTCTCTCTCTCTCGCTCTCCATCCCTCTCTTTCTCTCCCCCTCCCTCTCTCTCTCTCTCTCCCCCTCCCTCTCTCTCACTGAAAAGACTCACCAATAGCTTGTGGTCGATACATGTAGTGAATGAACGACTATAAAGGTGCTGATGGAACCGTTTCACAGTAAAAATGATGGCTGGACTTTCCTTGTATAATAGCTAATATTTTTTCTCAGCTGTTGTCAGCGTACATGATGCAAACCCAATGGGTTTCTCTGTCCTTCATCAGATGCGAGCGTATGGCCCCAACACTGCAGGGTGAGCATTGCCTGGGAGAAGGATTCTCTTGTCTGATCAAAGTGAACCAGCAGATTAGCCGATTGTCGTAGCGCTTTCACGTCCTTGGAAGCTTTCTTCTCCACTAGCCCCCACTTCCATTTTGTTTCTTTGTGAAGCACTCGATACAGTGACACCAACACTGTTGAAAGATCGGGCAGAAATTCCCTGAAGTAATTTACTATGGCCAGAGATGACGTGAGCTCAGATACATTTCTGGGATTTGGAGTTTCCTTGATAACTCTGACTTTGTCTTCCACCGGGGACAAATCCTGCACTGTGATTTTGACACCCGAATATTCCACCCTCTGTGCTTGGAAGATTCACTTCAGTCCTGCCTCTGAAAATCTCTAACACGTGATCCAGATTGCTGAGAGGCTCCTCCTCAGTTTTCCCTGTGGTCAGAATGTTGTCCAAGTAAACCGCCACATGAGGAATCCCCTGCAACAGATTATCCATTGTCCCTTGAAAAATCCCCGGACTGGGGGATACCCCAAAACCCAGAGGATTGTATTTGAACAAACCCTTGTGAGTGTTGATTGTGACATGCTGTTTTGAGTCTTCCTCGAACAAAAGCTGCTGGTATGCTGCTAAATGAATACTTTGCGTCGGTATTCACAAAGGAGAGGGATGTGTTGACTGGGAGTGTCTCGGAGGGGAGTGTTGAACCGTTGGAGAAAATCTCCATTACAAAGGAGGAAGTGTTAGGTTTGTTAGAGAATATAAAGACTGACAAATCCCCAGGGCCTGATGGAATCTATCCAAGGCTGCTCAGGGAGACGAGAGGTGAAATCGTTGGGCCTCTGACGCAAATCTTTGTCTCGTCACTGGACACAGGTGAGGTCCCAGAGGATTGGAGGATAGCCAATGTGGTCCCGTTATTTAAGAAGGGTAGGAAGGATAACCCGGGTAATTATAGGCCGGTGAGCTTGACGTCCGTGGTGGGGAAGTTGTTGGAGAAGATTCTTAAAGATAGGATGTATGCGCATTTAGAAAGGAATAAACTCATTAACGATAGTCAACATGGTTTTGTGAGAGGGAGGTCATGCCTCACTAACCTGGTGGTGTTTTTTGAAGAAGTGACCAAAATGGTTGACGAAGGAAGGGCCGTGGATGTTGTCTATATGGACTTTAGTAAAGCGTTTGACAAAGTCCCTCATGGTAGGCTAGTGAAAAAGGTTGGATCCCATGGGATAAAGGGGGAGGTGGCTAGATGGGTGGAGAACTGGCTTGGTCACAGAAGACAGAGGGTGGTAGTGGAAGGGTCTTTTTCCGGCTGGAGGCCTGTGACTAGTGGTGTTCCGCAGGGCTCTGTATTGGGACCTCTGCTGTTTGTGATTTATATAAATGATCTGGAAGAAGGAGTAACTGGGGTGATCAGTAAGTTTGCGGACGACACAAAACTGGCAGGACTTGCAGATAGTGAGGAACATTGTCAGAGGCTACAGAAGGATATAGATAGGCTGGAAATTTGGGCAAGGAAATGGCAGATGGAGTTCAATCCTGATAAATGCGAAGTGATGCATTTTGGTGGGAATAATGTAGGGAGGAGCTACACGATAAATGGAAGAACCATAAAGGGTGTAGAGACGCAGAGGGACCTGGGTGTGCAAGTCCACAGATCTTTGAAGGTGACGTCACAGGTGGAGAAGGTGGTGAAGAAGGCATATGGCATGCTTGCCTTTATAGGACGGGGCATAGAGTATAAAAGTTGGGGTCTGATGTTGCAGATGTATAGAACGTTGGTTCGGCCGCATTTGGAATACTGCGTCCAGTTCTGGTCGCCACACTACCAGAAGGACGTGGAGGCTTTGGAGAGAGTACAGAGGAGGTTTACCAGGATGTTGCCTGGTATGGAGGGGCTTGGTTATGAGGAGAGATTGGGGAAACTGGGGTTGTTCTCCTTGGAAAGACGGAGGATGAGGGGAGACTTAATAGAGGTGTATAAAATTATGAAAGGCATAGATAGGGTGAACGGTGGGAAGCTTTTCCCCGGGTCGGTGGTGACGTTCACGAGGGGTCATAGGTTCAAGGTGAAGGGGGGGAGGTTTAACACAGATATCAGAAGGACATATTTCACACAGAGGGCCGTGGGGGCCTGGAATGTGTTGCTGGGCAAGGTGGTGGAGGCGGACACACTGGGAACGTTTAAGACTTATCTAGACAGCTATATGAACGGAGTGGGAATGGAGGGATACAAAAGAGTGTTCTAGTTTGGACCAGGGAGCGGCGCGGGCTAATTGTTCCTGGTTTCTCGTTTCAAGGCTTCATTCTATGATCATCTTGCTGGTGCCAGTACGGAGCGAGACTGCGGATAGTTGGGAACCTGTCTCGGGGGCAGGGAATTCATATGGTGTTCGTGGAAGTGGAAATGACTAGGGTTGGGAAGCATTTTCCGATCAGGGCCATTGTGATCTCCTGGACTCGTTTCGATCACCTCAGGGGGTCGGAGAGGAATTTCCCAGATTTTTTTTCCCCATATTGGCCCTGGGGTTTTTCACTCTGGGTTTTCGCCTCTCCCTGGAGATCACATGGTCTGGAATGGGGGGGTGGGGGTGAGTTAATAGGTTGTAATGAACAAAGCATCGTAGCTGTGAGGGACAGCTCGGTGGATAGGATATTGGTATGTAGATAGGCTGGAAAATTGGGCGGGGATCCTGGATTCAGGATTCAATCCTGGACCGGGGAGCGGCGCGGGCTTGGAGGGCCGAAGGGCCTGTTCCTGTGCTGTATTGTTCTTTGTTCTCTTTGTTCTTTGTATGCATGACTCATGTCAAGCTTTGAGAATTTTTTGCCTCCTGCAAGGATTGAAAACATATCCAGGGCAGTGGCTAAGCGCCCAGCTTGGAGGCCTGATTGATTTGTAATCCCCGCGTATGTGCACAGCACCATCTCCTTTAAGGACAGGAATTTGTGGAGCCGCCCAATGTAAGAACTGAATGAGCCCAATGATTCCAAGCCTCTGCAGCCACTCCAACCCTTCTCCACTTTGCCTTTCATCTCGGAGGGCACTATCCTGGGTTTGAAAAAACAAGGAGTAGCTGAGGAGCTATGAACAATTTAACTCTCGTGCCACCCAATGTGCCCAGTTCATCTTTGAAAACCTCAGGATATTTCTGAATGATATCCTCTGTCGCCTGTGAGTGCTTAATCTCATCCCAGTTCAACAGAATTTTATTGAGCCAGTCACGCACTAGCAAACTAGGCCCTCTCACCATCAGGAGCCGCACTCTTGCTTCTTGGCTGTTGTGTTGCATGTCCACCTCTAACACCCCAAACAATGGTATAGCCTCTCAGGTGTACTGAAGTTAGATCCCTGACTAAGTAGGGCTGGCGCTGCTTAAAGCCCCAAATGTCCCCCTAGGTCTCCTCACCTATTACAGATGCAGAGGCTCCCAAGTTCACCTTGTGGTGAACCATAGTTGGTTACCACTATGAGTGCTGAGCCATGGATGGTCAGCACTATGGGGGTTTGTAGATATGTTACTGTTGTCACTGTTGGGGTTAGGGTTGGGCTGTTCTACCTGTTGATATTGTTCTGTGGTACACTCCAGTTGGCTCCGCCTACCTGGGGAAGTGTAAAGGTCACTGCACTGCCTGGTGACCCTTTAGTCTGGGATTGTATTGTATATAGTGTGCTCCATTCTTGTTAGTAATAAAAGCCTTTATTTCCTGGGTACAATCTAGCCTCCCGAGTGATTTAATCGCGCATCACACCTCCATCTTAATTTGTCTTCCATTGACCTGCACTGTACCAGAGAGAGGCTCCGCACACCCCTCGCTCACGTTGAGCATATTGTAAGAGTGCTCCTCTCCCTGCTCTGAGCTTTCCAGGTGATGTGACACAGACTGAGGCTTTTTGAATTTGGATCTCCTGCCCAGCCTCCGATTGCTCTTAGCACTCCTGCCCTTTTTAGCCAAATGCCCTTTTTTGTTGCAACGGTGACAGACAGCCTCCATGAATTTGCAATAATTTGCCCCCCCCCTCCCCCAACATGGAAGACGCCACTACTTTTGCCCTTTTGTTTGCTGCCTCTTTTCTCACTGCACCAGCCTGCATACCACCATTGGCCTTTTGAATATCTTTTGCATTGTTGGCTGCCATTTCCATGCCCCTGAGAAATTTCTAGAGCTTTCTTGAAATTCAGTGTGGCCTCTCCCAGCAATCATGGTCACAGCCTTAGGTGAGGTCATTGGTGGGAGGAGAAAAAAAAAACTGTGCTGGTCAGGTGACAAGGGTTGTTTTTAGTTTCAGTTCTGGACTGCAGTTGAGTTTTAAAAGGGACAGCAAGCTGAAAGAAGTGTTTTCCCTCTCTCCTGTTGTTTTGAAAGTTCTGTTGGTTCTCCTAAAGGGTGAAAATCTGTTGTTCTTGGGGGCTGGACAAGAGTTTTGGGAAGCTGTCTTGTCTTCAAATTCTTCTGAGTCTCAAGAGCATTGGACTGCAGAATTCAACTAACGGTCTCAATCCCAGTATCAAGTGAAGATTAATCTGTGCTGTGTTAAACCTGTGAAAATAATTTTAACTTACCATGGGGAAAGGAGTTAAATTTTATCACTGTCCTCAGTGACAGCTGTTAAAACCAGTGATAAAATTTAACTCCTTTCCCCATGGTAAGTTAGGTGATGGGGTTCATTGAATAAAGTGGAAGGGGGGTTTGTTGAGCCCCAGCTTCACCCTGATTAAGTCTGTGGTGGGAATGTCTTCTTGTCCTGCCACCAACTTAGGCCCTTAAGGAGGCTGTTCATCTCTCCCTGGTTGGTATTGATGCAGCAGAGAGGGGCCCTTGCCATTTAGGGAGCACAGCAAGCAAACCCCCCTTGTTCAAAGGCATTCAGTGCCTCATTGCTGCTAAGCCCATTCAGCATCCCCCTCCCTCTCTGCCCCATCATCACCCTCCAGCCACCTGAGGCCGAAGATCCCGTGATGATCCTAGCCTCTGATAGAATAGAATAGAATAGAATAGAAACCCTACAATGCAGAAGGAGGCCATTCAGCCCATCGAGTCTGCACCGACCACAATCCCACCCCACATATTTACCCGCTAATCCCTCTAACCTACGCATCCCAGGACTCTAAGGGGCAATTTTTAACCTGGCCAATCAACCTAACCCGCACATCTTTGGACTGTGGGAGGAAACCGGAGCACCCGGAGGAAACCCACGCAGACACGAGGAGAATGTGCAAACTCCACACAGACAGTGACCCGAGCCGGGAATCGAACCCGGGACCCTGGAGCTGTGAAGCAGCAGTGCTAACCACTGTGCTACCGTGCCGCCCTGATAGGCCAGCAATTCTCAGTGGTGGGTCTTCCACGCTCGAGGTTCCTGATCCTGGGGACGGCTCACGCACCGCATCCAGCCTGAGTGGGAGCAGATACAGGAGCTTCCCTGAAAGGTGCCAAGGTAGGACTTTGCCACCCTTCTAGTTGGCCGATGAAAGCCCAAATACTGCCCCAAAATGGGCACTTTGCTAATTTTTACAAAATCCTTTCTGCCCTGGGGATTAAAAATTACTTCATTGATTCTGTGCTTTTTACCGATCATTTCTTTGCTGTTTCCTGTGTCTCTTGTTCTGTAATTTCTCTGCCACAGTTTTCCATGCTGTTCTCTTTCTCTTTCTGACTCTCTTTGCTTCTTTTCTTGCTCTTTCTCTTGTCTGCATTTCTCTCAATCCCTCTTCTTCCTCAAGACTCTAACTTTCATTTCTGATGTTATCTTTATTTTACCTTTTAGCTTTCTTGTTTGAGTGTTTTATTTTCATCAGCTGTCTTTTGCTGTTTCCCTTTATTATCTGAGTGTCTTTCTATTTCAATGTTGCTGTGTCCCTATCACATTCTGACACTGTCTTGTCTTTGCAGCTGATGATAATGGTTGGGACGGTGCTGCTTGCTTATTACTTTGAATACACGGATACCTTCACCGTGCACAAGCAAGGCTTTTTCTGCTTCGATAGTGCGTACATGAAACCCTACCCTGGGCCAGAGGAGGCCAGCGTGTTACCCCCTGTCCTGCTGCAGTCCTTGGCTTCTGGTGTTCCCATGGCAACAGTAAGAATTACTTTGATCAACATATTCGTCTCCCAAGCCCAGAAAATGTTTGACTTCATTCAGGGATTTCTGCAACAAAGAGGAAATTTTAACTCCAACTAAGTTTTATTTTACTCAGTTTATTGAATGATTGTTGAGGTTTCTTGTGTCAATGCAAACCAATCCCAACTGTGTTTGTGTGTGTGTGTGTGTGTCAGTGTCTGTGTATGTGATGCGCTATTCAGACACGAGGCTTGAAGCTCAGTAAATGAAAGGCTTTTATTTACTGTAATGAAGCAGCCAATAATTATATACACTATCCCAGACTGAAGGGGTCCCAGCCAGAGCAGGGACTTTTATACCTCTCCCAGGAGGCGGAGCCCGACTGGGATGTGCCACAACACTACAGTACAAAGGTGTAACAACCGAACAGTAACATATGTACATCCTTGTAGTACTGGCCAGCCCCTGGCTCAGCACTATCCAGTGGGAACCAACGATGGTTCACCACAGTATGTGAGTGTGTGTGTGTGTCAGTGTATGTGAGTGTGTGTGTGTGTATGTCGGTGTATGTGTGAGTTTGTGTGTGTGCGTGTGTGTGTAACACGGTTACTGATATGTCTGTGTGTGTGTGTATAACACGGTTACTGATATGATTGTGTGTGTGTGTAACACTTATTGATATGAGTGTGTGTGTGTGTATAACACGGTTACTGATATGATTGTGTGTCTGTGTGTGTAACATGGTTACTGATATGTCTGTGTGTGTGTAACACGGTTACTGATATGATTGTGTGTGTGTGTAACAGTTATTGATATGAGTGTGTGTGTGCGTGTGTGTGTATAACACGGTTACTGATATGATTGTGTGTATGTGTGTAACAGTTATTGATATGAGTGTGTGTGTGTAATACGGTTACTGATATGTCTGTGTATAACACGGTTACTGATATGATTTTGTCTGTGTGTGTGTATAACACGGTTACTGATATGATTGTGTGTGTATGTGTGTGTGTAACACGGTTATTGGCATGAGTGTGTGTGTGTGTGTGTGTAACATGGTTATTCATATGAGTGTGTCTGTGCGTGCGCATGTACGTGTACCATCGTTATTGATGTTGACAGTCTGTTCTCGAAGGCTTACAAGTAACTGATAGAAACATAGAAAGTAGAAGCAGGAGGAGGCCATTCGGCCCTTTAAGCCTGCTCCAACATTTATTACCATTTTGATCATCAAGTTCAATATCCTGATCCCCTCGTTTCCCCCCCATATCCCTTGATCCCTTTAGCCCCAAGAGCTATATCTAATTTCTTCTTGAAATCAGAAAATGTTTTGGCCTCAACTACTTTCTGTGGGAGTGAATTCCACACATTCGCCACCCTCTGGGTGAAGAAATTTCTCCTCACCTCAGTCCTAAAAGGTTTACCCCTTATCCTCAAACTATGACCCCTAGTTGGGCGGCACGGTAGCACAGTGATTAGCACTGCTGCTTCACAGCTCCAGGGACCCGGGTTCGATTCCCGGCTCGGGTCACTGTCTGTGTGGAGTTTGCACATTCTCCTCGTGTTTGCGTGGGTTTCCTCCGGGTGCTCTGGTTTCCTCCCACAGTCCAAAGATGTGCGGGTTAGGTTGATTGGCCAGGTTAAAAATTGCCCCTTAAAGTCCTGGGATGCATAGGTTAGAGGGATTAGCGGGTAAATATGTGGGGGTAGGGTCTGGGTGGGATTGTGGTCGGTGTAGACTCGATGGGCCGAATGGCCTCCTTCTGCACTGTAGGGTTTCTATGATTCTATGATAGTTTTGGACTCCCCCACCATTGGGAACATTCTTTCTGAATCTACCCTGTCTAGCCCTGTTAGAATTTTATAAGTTTCTATGAGTTCCCCTCTTACTCTTCTAAACTCCAGCGAATATAATCCTAACCAACTTAGTATCTCCTCATATGACAGACCATCCCAGGAATCAGCCTGGTAAACCTTCACTGTACTCCCTCTATAACGAGGACATCCTTCCTCAGATAAGGACACCAAAACTGCACACAATACGCCAGGTGCGGCCTCACCAACGCCCTATACAATTGCAACAAAACATCCCTATCCCTATACTCAAATCCTCTCGCTATGAAGGTCGACATACCATTTATCTTCTTTACTGCCTGCTGTACCTGCGCGCTTACTTACTGCTCCCAATCCTCAGGCCTATTGCTTTTTCTTGCCAATTTGTATGCTTCTTCCTTAAATCTGATACTATCTCTAATTTCCCTTGTAAGCCATGGTTTGGCCTCAATTCCCTTACCACTCTTGCGCCAAACTGGAATAAACAACTTCTGGAGTTCACCTATTCGTTCTTTGAATGCCTGCCATTGCCTGTCCATTGTCTTTTCTTTCAGTAATGTTTCCCAGTCCATCATGGCCAATTCATGCCTCATATCACCATAGTAACCTTTATTGAGATTCAGGACCCTGGTCTCAGAGTCAACTACATCATTATCCACTTTGCAAAGAATTCTACCATATTATGGCCACTCGTCCCCAAGGGTTCTCTCACAACAAGATTGCCAATTAAACCTTTCTCATTGCACAACACCCAGCCCAAGAGGGCCCGTTCCCTTGTTGGTTCCTCAACCTATTGCTCCAGAAAACCATCACATAGCCAATCCAGAAATTCCCCCTCTATTGTACTGTGACTAATTTGACTCTCCCAATCTATTAAAGTCACCCATAATCACAGATGTTCCTTTGACACATGCATCTCTGATTTCCTGCCTAATGCTTTTTCCAACATTATCACTACAGTTTGGGTCTGTAAACCACCTCCATCAATGTTTTTTGCCCCTTGTTGTTTCTGAACTCGACCCATACAGATTCCACATTGTTTATGATAATATCTTTCCTCAATAATCAATTAATCAACAATGCAACTCCACCACCTTTTCTTTTCTGTTTGTCCTTCCTAAACACTGAATAGCCCTCAATGTTTAGTTCCCATCCTTGCTCACCTTGGAGCCACGTCTCCGTAATGTCAACTCTATCATCCCCATTTACATCTATCTGTGCAACTAACTCATCCATGTGGGTAGTTATTTGATGGCTGGTTTCTGGTAAAATTTGTTTATAACCCTAACAGAGACAAACTGCCTAATGCACAGAACAGGAGTCAATGGCTTTCTTTATCTGCAGTTTATGGTATTTCAGGGAGTTTCTTTTAAGACTCATTTATTACACCACATGTATCATCCCTTCTACCCAACGTCTGATGAGTCTGATTTTGCATCTAACTGTGCACTTAGAACCCACCCATAGAACCCACCCATAGAACCCCTACAGTGTAGAAGGAGGCCATTCAGCCCATCGGGTCTGCATTGAATCCCAGAAAGAGCATCTCACCCAGGTCTACACCTCCCCCCCCCCCCCCCCCACACACACACACACCCACCCCCCCGCTACTCCTATCCATGTATCTGTCCAAATGCCTTTTAAATGTTGTCAATGTCAACACTTCCTCCGGCAACTCATTCCACACACGGACCACCCTCTGTGTAAAAAAGTTGCTCCTCAGGTTCCCATTAATTCTTTCCCCTCTTAACTTAAACCTAGGCCCTCTAGTTCTCGATTCCCCAACCGTGGGAAAAAGACTGAGTGCATTCACTCTATCCATGCCTCTCATGATCTTATACACCTCTATAAGATCACCCCTCAGTCTCCTACACCCCAAAGAAAAAAGTCCTAGCCTGTTCAATCTCTCCCTATAACTTAGTCCCTTGAGTCCTGGCAACATCCTTGTAAATCTCTTCTGCACTCTCTCCAGTTCAATAACATCTTTCCTATAGCAAGGCGAACAAAACTGAACTCAATATTCCAGGTGAGGCCTCACCAACATCCCGTACAGCTGCAACATAACTTCCCAACTTCTATACTCAATGCCCCGACTGATGAAGGCCAGCATGCCAAAAGCCTTCTTTCCGCCATTCAATAAGATCATGGCTGATCTTTTTGTGGACTCAGCTCCGCTTACCCGCCCGCTCACCATAACCCTTAATTCCTTTAGTGTTCAAAAATTTATCTATCCTTGCCTTAAAAGCATTTAATGAGGTAGCCTCAACTGCTTCACTGGGCAGGGAATTCCACAGATTCACTACCCTTATGTGTGAAGAAGTTCCTCCTCAACTCAGTCCTAAATCTCACTGTAGTCCTACCTTGATTTGACTTTCCAAAATGCAACATCTCACACTTATCTGTTTTGAACTCCATTTGCCATTTCTCGGCCCACTTCCCCGGCTGATCAAGATCCTGCTGCAATTTTTGATAACCCTCCTCACTGTTTACAATACCTATTTTAGTGGCATCTGCAAACTTACTGATCATGCCTTGTACATTCTCATCCAAATCGTTGATATAGATAACAAACAGCGATGGGCCCAGCACTGACCCCTGAGGCAAACCACCAATCATAGGCCTCCAATCCGACAAGCATTCTTCCACCATTACTCTCTGCTTCCTATCATCAAGCCAATTGTACATCCAATTTGCCAGCTCTCCCTGGATTCCATGTGATCTAACCTCCCAGATCAGCAAACCATGTGGAACTTTATCAAAGTCCATATAGACTACATCTACCACCCTGCCCTCATCAACCTTCCTGGTCACTTCATCAAAGCATTCTTAACAAATTTGTAAGGCATGATCTCCCATGCACAAAGCCATGCTGACTCCTAATCAAACCCTGTCTTTCCAAATGTCTGTATATCTTATCCTTCAGAATCCTCTCTAGTAACTTACCCACCACAGATGTTAAGCTTACCGGTCTATAGTTCCCAGGTTTTTCTTTGCAGCCCTTCTAAAATATGGTCACAACATTTGCTACCCTCCAGTCTTCTGGTACTTTCACCCGTGGCTAACAATGATGCAATATCTCACCCAGGGCTCCCGCAATTTCTTCTCTCGCCTCATACAGTATTCTTGGGTATACTTGGTCAAGGCCAGGAGATTTATCCACTTTCATACATTTCAATACATCCATCACCTCCTGTACTGTAATGCAAACTGTCCCCAATACATCGCCACTAACATCCTGGGCTCCCAAGTCTTCTTGTCTTTCTCCATGGTAAACACAAAGGGGAAATATTTATTGAGAACCTCACCCATCTCCTGTGGTTCCACACATATGTGCCCACTTTGGTCCTTGAGGGGTTCTATTCTCTCTCTAGTTATTCGTTTTCCTTTAATATACTTAAAGAATCCCTTTGCATTCACCTTAATCCTCTCAGCCAAAGCTATCTCATGCCCCCTTTTTGCCCTCCTAATTTCCTTCTTGAGTATAGTCCTGTATCCCCTGTACACTTCCAGGGAATCCCTTGATTCCAGCTGCTTGTACCTGAGGCATGCCTCCTTTTTCCTGGCCAAAACTTCAACATGTTTGTCATCCAGGGTTCCCTGCTTCTGGTTAAAGTCCAACAGGTTTATTTGGTAGCAAAAGACACACAAGCTTTTGGAGCTCCAAGCCCCTTCTTCAGGTGAGTGGGAATTCTGTTCACAACCAGGGCATATAAAGACACAAACTCAATTTACATGAATAATGGTTGGAATGCGAATACTTACAGCTAATCAAGTCTTTAAGATACAAACAATGTAAGTGAAGAGAGCATCAAGACAGACTAAAGAGATGTGTATTGTCTCCACACACGACCTGTCTGTCTGGAGACAATACACAAGGGGAATAGGGATAGCCCAGGAAATTACCGACCGGTGAGTCTAACCTCAGTGGTTGGTAAGCTGATGGAGAAGATCCTGAGGGACAGGATATATGAGCATTTAGAGAGGTTTAGTATGCTCAAGAATACTCAGCATGGCTTTGTCAAAGACAGATCGTGCCTTACGAGCCTGGTGGAGTGCTTCAAAAATGTGACTAAACACATTGACGAAGGGAAAGCGGTAGATGTGGTTTATATGGATTTTAGCAAGGCGTTCGATAAGGTCCCCCATGCAAGGCTTCTAGAAAAAGTGAGAGGGCATGGGATCCAAGGGGCTGCTGCCCTGTGGATCCAGAATTGGCTTGCCCAAAGGAGGCAGAGAGTGTGTTCTAAATGGAGGTCGGTCACCAGTGGTGTGCCCCAGGGATCTGTTCTGGGACCCTTGCTGTTTGTCATTTTCATAAATGACCTGGATGAGGAAGTGGAGAGATGGGTTGGTATGTTTGCCGATGACACGAAGGTTGGTGGGGTTGTGGATAGTCTGGAGGGATGTCAGAAGTTACAGAGGGACATAGATAGGATGCAAGACTGGGCGGAGAAGTGGCAGATGGACTTCAACCCAGATAAATGCGTAGTGGTCCATTTTGGCAGGTTAAATGGGATGAAGGAGTACAATATAAAGGGAAAGACTCTTAGTACTGTAGAGGATCAGAAGGACATTGGAGTCCGGGTCCATAGGACTCTAAAATTGGCCCCACAGGTGGAGGAGGTGGTTAAGAAGGCGTATGGTGTGCTGGCCTTTATCAATCGAGGGATTGAGTTTAGGAGTCCGGGGATAATGATGCAGCTATATAAGACCCTCGTCAGACCCCACTTGGAGTACTGTGCTGAGTTCTGGTCGCCTCATTACAGGAAGGATGTGGAAAAGATTGAAAGGGTGCAGAGGAGATTTACAAGGATGTTGCCTGGATTGAGTGGCATGACTTACGAGGATAGGCTGAGGGAGCTTGGTCTTTTCTCCTTGGAGAGACGTAGGATGAGAGGAGACCTAATAGAGGTACATAAGATGTTGAGAGGCATAGATTGGGTGGACTCTCAGAGGCTTTTTCCCAGGGTGGAAATGGCTGCTACGAGTGGACACAGGTTTAAGGTGCTGGGGGGTAGGTACAGGGGAGATGTTAGGGGGAAGTTTTTCACACAGAGGGTGGTTGGCGAGTGGAATCGGCTGCCGTCAGTGGTGGTGGAGGCAAACTCAATAGGGTCTTTTAAGAGACTCCTGGATGAGTACATGGGACTTAATAGGATGGAGGGTTATAGGTAGGCCTAAAAGGTAGGGATATGTTCGGCACAACTTGTGGGACCGAAGGGCCTGTTTTGTGCTGTAGTTTTTCTATGTTTCTTTCTATGTTTCTATTCGCATTCCAACCATTATTCATGTAAATTGAGTTTGTGTCTTTATATGCCCTGTTTGTGAACAGAATTCCCACTCACTTGAAGAAGGGGCTTAAGGCTCCGAAAGCTTGTGTGGCTTTTGCTACCAAATAAACCTGTTGGACTTTAACCTTGTGTTGTTAAACTTCTTACTGTGTTTACCCCAGTCCAACGCCGGCATCTCCACATCATCCCTGCTCCTGCCAGCCTTGCCCTTCACCCTAACAGGAACATATAGTCTCTGAACTCTAGCTATTTCACTTATAAAGGCCTCCCACTTGCCGGCGGTCCCTTTGCCCACAAAGGGTTACCCCAATCAACCCTTGCATGCTCTGCCCGATGCAAATATCTTTGGACTGTGGGAGTTAAGCAGAGCACTTGGCTCCAACGGAATAGTATTTTGATTTGGAAATGAGCCAGGCAATAGGTCATGAGATTGGGGAATACTGTGAAAACTAGTGTTCAGACTTTTGCAACAAGTACCTTTTGTTTTGCAGATTATGGTGGGCGAGTTGGTTGCATTTGTTTTTCAAGCAGAGTTTGTGCGTCAGGAGAAAACGATTGTGACTGCAGATTGCTGCTCTCTGAATCCACTGCTTCGCAGAGTCGTAAGGTTTTTGGGTCTGTCTGACTTCTGTTCTTGTCAAGTTTTAACTGAATGTCTAACTCACTGGTTATAGATGAATTACAGCCTGTAGAGAGGAAAGTCTTTGAGATTTGACCACACTGTCCCCATGGTGTTCTTAGATTGAGTGGACAGTAACTTGTCTCAATATCAATGTTAAGTTTTATAGGAACTCAGAGTTGAAGCTCTCGATACAGGGGACGGCACGTTGGCGCAGTGATTAGCACTGCTGCCTCACGGCTCCAGGGACCCAGGTTCAACTCCGGCCTTGGGTGTCTGTGTGGAGTTTGCACATTCTCCCCCGTGTCTGGATTGCCGTGTAAATTGCCTCTTGGTGTCCCGAGAATGTGTAGGTTAGGGAGATTAGCTGTGGGAAATGTGTGGGGTTACGGGGATAAGGCAGGGGAGGGGGCCTGGGTAAGGTATCCTGTCAGAGAGTTGGTGCAGAAAGGCCTCGTCTGCACTGTAGAGATTCTGTGATATATGACCCTGGGGCTGAGAAAGAGTGAAAGAAAACTGACAAATGCTGGGGCGGCACGGTAGCACAGTGGGTTAGCACTGCTGCTTCACAGCTCCAGGGTCCCAGGTTCGATTCCCGGCTCGGGTCACTGTCTGTGTGGAGTTTGCACATTCTCCTCGTGTCTGCGTGGGTTTCCTCCGGGTGCTCCGGTTTCCTCCCACAGTCCAAAGATGTGCGGGTTAGGTTGATTGGCCAGGTTAAAAATTGCCCCTTAGAATTCTGAGATGCGTAGGTTAGAGGGATTAGCGGGTAAATATGTGGGGGTAGGGCCTGGGTGGGATTGTGGTCGGTGCAGACTCGATGGGCCGAATGGCCTCCTTCTGCACTGTAGGGTTTCTATGTTTCTTTCTAATGCTCAGTTTGACAGTATCTGTGCAGAGAGAAAAACAGAGTTAACATTCAAATCAAAGACCTTTCTTTAGAACTGAGGGAAATAACTGACACAATTAAATGTTACTGCTTCCTTTTCCTTCCTGTTGTTATTTAAAGTTAATCCTCAATGGATCCTGACTTTTAATTCTCACCCTCTGAGAAGGAAGATGTGTGGGTGTGACACAGGCAGCATTATTACCATGTTAATCACTGTAATTTGGCATTTTAGCTAATAGTTTTTCTGTTTCGCAATATTGTCTGTTATCAGGTAATTTAGCTCTGAGGATATTTAATTTGGTTTCTGGGTGTGTGGTCAGTGATAACATTGGTGATTTATTGACAATTTTTCCCAATGATTCCAGATTGGGAATTTCAGTGATATCGATTTAATTATATGTCGCCCATTGTGAACACGCCTTTCCTTGGTCATCAAGTCCTGAACTGGGTCTCGGACCCGGAGCTTCTGGCTGAGAGGCAGGGACACTATACCCACTGTGCCACAAGACCTCCTATGTGATTGCGAAATGGTGCTATGAAAATAAAATTCTTTGTACCTAATTTGAAGCCGGGATTTTCCAGCCACACTCGTCCCGAAACCGGAAAATCCCTCCCAAGGTCAACAGACCTTTCTGTGGTCCGCCCCTCGATCCGCTTCGATTCCCGTGGCGGGCAGGACGATAAAATTCGCCCCAAAGTCTTTGACACAAGGTCCGTTCGAGCTATTTTAGAGGAATAGCTTTGGTCTGTTACCAATACAAAATGGGGTTAAAAATGTCATAAATTGACTTGCCTTGATTGGGTAAATCTGACATGAAAGACCGAAAAGAAACCTCAGAGAGTGGGATGCCTGATCCTGGTTATCGGGAAGATCCCTCGCTCCAGATTTGACTGCTGCAGTAAGAAGGCAGAAATTGAGAGGAAAAATGGGATAAGATTTGAGTAAATGTCAGGGACATATTGGAGTTGTAGAGAACTTTGGTGAGGCCACAGCTGGAGCACTCTGTGCAGTTCTGGTCACCACATTATAGGAAGGATATGATTGCACTGGAGGGAGTGCAAAGGAGATTCACAAGGATGCTGCCTGGGATGGAACATTTCAGTTATGAAGAGAGGTTGGGTAGGCTTGGGTTGTTTTTGTTGGAGCAGAGAAGACTGGGGCGGCGATCTGCTCGAGGTGTACAAGATTATAAGACACATGGACACAATGGATAAGGAGCAGCTATTCCGCTTAGTTGAAGGGTCAGGTACGAAGGGACACAAGTTAAAAGTGAGGGGCAGGAGGTTTGGGTAGATGCGAGGAAAATCTTTTTTTGCCCAGAGGGTGGTGATGGTCTGGAATGGGCTGCCTGGGAGGGTGGCGGAGGCGGGATGCCTCACATCCTTTAGAAAGTATCTGGATGAGCACTTGGCACATCATAACATTCAGGACTGTAGCGGGATCCCCTTTATAACTCCACTCGTGGGCTTACCTCAGGTTTGGTTCTCCGTTACCCAAACCCCACCAATGCCCGAGTGATTCTCTCTCTGGCCGATGGAACAACGGCCACCTTGCGCCTACTTCACTAGAGTAGCGCTCCCAAGAGAGAGAAAAGGAAACTGCTGCCTATCCACTACCTGGCAGCCTTTCCTGAGTGGGCGGTTTCGAAGCGCCCAGAGTACCCTCAGTTCTAGACTCCGGAATTATGGTAAGGGATATTTAATATTGTGACTTGGTCAGAGATCGTTGGTGAGAAATTGAAAAGATCAAAACGGACTCCAATGGAAGTCAAAGATATATATATATATATTTGTTAAAACATCAAGGTCAAGATCACCAAACACCAGGAAAACAACACACAGTGCCTTATGCTCTATAAGACTATAGCTATGGAAGGAATACTAAAACGGGCACAACGGTAATGCTTATTTTACACAAGTTTACCAGTGTCTAAAACTATGAAAGGTGCATGCAAAAGCCTCCCCCCCCCTCCCCCTTTTCCCCAAAACATCATCCACTATGATGATCTCGGGAACTTCGCGAATTACCGGGGGATACTCACAATCCTAGTTTAAATTGCTCAGTGGACTTCAGGCTGCATGCTGGAGACGAACGAGAGGCAGGCAGGAACAGGAGAAGAGAGGGGAGAGAGAGAGAGACCAGAGCTTGCTTGTCCCTTTTTAAAACCTGAACCAGTGATTCTCTCACACAAAACAGTTTCTGATCATTGGTAGTTTTGATTGACTGGAACAAAAGGGCCGGAACTGTCGGGACCGCCCTTAATTGATATTTTAATGTCTTTTAAATGTTCTCTGAGTCAGCCTGATTGGAATCCCATCAGCGAGCTGAGTCTTGATGTAGTCCGTGGATGGAATGATCTCTGTTCTCATTGTCTTGCTGCTGGGCTATTTACTCCTCGTCTGCTGGCCATGGTTTCTCCTTTGTTTCCTGTTGATTAGATCATCCCTGTCTCGACCTTCTCGTTATTCCCAGCCTCTTGCATATTCATGTGGCCTGACAGTCAGCCGGCCATTTTCCTCATCCCTGGGTTCTTTAATCATGGAGGATTTGCCCTAAAACTTACAGATGCCCCTACGATACATCCAGACTCGCTCGGACTGTATCATTTCAAAGTTGGTAGGCAACACCTCCAGGCTCAAGAGCTATAAGCACCCCTGCCGGCTCCGTGAAGCCATGTACCCCGAAGAGTCCCCTTAATCTGAGCTACACCCCTTTTATATACAGCAACACAGAGAAAGGTGACATAGGTAGATACATTACAATAATCCCTTGCAATATGCGGGATGGAAAAACATTAAATACAACAAGTACAGCAATAAACCAGCGGCCCCCAAACGTAGGGGTTACCGCATATATATACAGAAACTTCACAGCATTGGGATACAGTAGCGGTTTTTATTAAACTGGCGAGGTTCGGTTCGGGCTGTGGAGGTTTGATCGATTTAATAACTTCCGCAGCTCCGCGGTCTTCCTTCGCTTTCGGAACTTGCAGTTACATCTCTCCTGTGTCAATGTCCCCGAAATCCAGATTATGGAATTTCTGGAACATATCCTTTAAAAGTGCTTGGTACAATAATTCCGTTTCGCGAGGACACCATGCTGGCAAACGCACTTCAGTCAAATTTAACACAACAGAGGCAACAGCGTAATGTACCCCCTGGTACAATTCCTTCTTGGTGGGGACGAGCACTAGGCCATTCTCGGGCCCCTTGGTGGTTGTCGGACAGTGGTGGGGGTCGATCGGTTGGGCCGTGGGCAGGGGTCTCTTTACCTGAACCAGCAGTTCGGTAGTTTTCACAGTCAACCCAGCCCAGGGAGTTACACATCCCTTCCCACTGCGGTCCCAATTTATCCCGCCCCCGGAGTCATGCCACCCCCTCACGAAGGTGATCGATACCCCTTGTGGACATACCTTGGCAGACCCCCACAGGCATAAGTATATCCCCTGGTCATAAGCCCACCACTTCTCCCAACATACAGTAATCCCTCCCGGTGACCCCGTGATGGTCCGGTAGGTATCATTGTCCAGTCGTTCCCAGTCCGACGATCGATCCCTCATGCCCGGGCTCAGCTTCCTGAGCCACCACCACCTCCCCAAAGGAACATCCCCCTTACAGGTTAAACACACCCGCCTGCCCTCAGTCACCCTAACCCGGTCAGTCGCCACCTGTATCTCTTTGCAGAGTACAGAGGCCTCTCCGTATGTGAAGCTCTGGTGGCTGGGGTACCTGGTCGAGTTCGACCCCAGGCCACCTCCCCACGTGGGAGTAGCGTGCCTGCTCCGAGGCCACCAGGTCTCCCTGACCGGTAGTTACGAGGGGTGCCCTGCCGCCAGAGCACCCATATACCAACGACTCCTCCATTTCCCCTCTGCGGGTCTCGCACATCTCCAGGCACATTGTTAGACTCAGTATCCATATGGCAGGACGACCCATCTGTAAAACAAAACAGAAGACCTCCTTGCCTCCACATTGCAGTCCACCCTTCCTGAAACCACTTCAAACGGAAGGGCGCCATTGTATTCCTCGCTTGCAGTTACCGCTTTTGCAATTGCCGCCGTGCAATTTCACAAGCTGCCGGCTGTGG